>NW_026111898.1:719126-1078689 GCF_024679095.1 Eriocheir sinensis
ATATATATTTTCATATAAATTTACATTATTTTATGTGTATTTTATACATATATTTCATTACAAATTTACAAATTTTGTACATTTATATTTATACAAATACACATTCTTTTATTGGTATTTTGTTTATTTATTTTGTTTCGAATTTACATTATTTTATGTGTATTTTGTTTACATTTTTTTATACGTTTTACTTAATTTTATGTGTATTTTGTATATATTTTTATAGAAATCTACGTTATTTTATGTGTATTCGTACATATATTTTGAAAGAAATTTACATTGTTTTATATGTACAATAAGGTAAATTTGTATTTAAATAGATATGCAAAATACATATAAAGCAATGTAAATTTGTTTCAAAATATGTATACGAATACACATAAAATAACGTAGATTTCTATAAAAATATATATACAAAATACACATAAAATGAAGTAAATACGTATAAAAAATGTATGCAAAATACACATAAAATAATGTAATTTCGTATCAAAAAAAAATAAACAAAATACCAATAAAAGAATGTGTATTTGTATAAATATAAATATACAAAATACACATAAAATAACGTAAATTTATATAAAACTATATAAAAAATACACAGAAGTAATTAAATTTGTATGAAAATATATACAAAACACACACAAAATAAGCTAAATTTGAATTGAAATATATATACAAAATACATGAAATAAAGTAAATTGGTATCAAAATATTTATACAAATACACATATAATAACGTAAATTTGTATGAAAATATATAAACAAAATACACATTAAATAATGTAAATACGTATAAAAAATGTGTACAAAATACACATATAATCATGTAATTCGTATCAAAATAAATAAACAAAATACCAATAAAATAATATAAATTTGTATGAGTAAACGTGTATAAATATAAATGCACAAAATACACATACAAAATAAACATAAAATAAGGTAAATTTGTAATGAAATAGATGTACAAAATACACATAAAATAATGTAAATTTATATGAAAATATATATACAAATACACATAAAATACCATGAATTTGTATAAAATTATATATTCAAAATAAATATTAAATAATGTAAATGCGTATAAAAATATATATAAAAAGGACATATAAAATAATGTAAATTCGTATCAATATAAATCAACAAAATACAAATAAAATAATATATATTTGAATGAAAATAGATTTACAAAATACACATAACATAGCTAAAATTTGTATTGAAATATAGAAAAAATACATAAAAATAATTTGAGTTTGTATGAAAATAGATATTCAAAATACACATAAAACTAGGTAAATTTCTTTTGAAATATAAACACAAAATACCCATAAAATATTGTAAACTTGTGTCAAAATATATAAACAAATACACATAAAATAATGTCAAATCGTATCAAAATGAATGAGCAGAATATCAATAAAATAACGTAAATTTGTATGAAAATAAAGATGCAAAATACCCATAAAATAAAGCATATTTTTACAAAAATACATATACAAAAATACACATAGAATAATTAAATTTGTATTAAAATTAATATACAAAATGCATATACAATAAGGTAAATTTGTATTGAAAAAATAAGCAAAATACACATAAAAGTGTAAATTTGTTTAAAAATCTATATACGAATACACATAATATAACGTAGCTTTCTATAGAAATATATATACAAAATACACATGAAATGATGTAAATACGTAAAAAAATATATATACAAAATACACATTAAATAATTTAAATTCTCGTCAAAATAAATAAACAAAATATCAATAAAAGAATGTGTATTTGTATGAAAATAGATACAAAATACTCATAAAATAACCTAAATTTGTATAAAACTATATACAAAAATACACAAAAATAATTTAAATTTGTATGAAAATAAATATACAAAATACACATAAAATTAGGTAAATTTGTATTGAAATACATATACAAAATACACATAAAATAATGGAAGTTTGAATGAAAATATATAAACATATACACTTAAAATAACGTAAATTTGTATCAAATATATATACAAAATACTAATTAAATAATGTAAATATGTATAAAAAAATATATTCAAAACACAAATAGAATAATGTAAAATCGTATCAAAATAAATACACAGAATATTAATAAAATAATGTAAATTAGTATGAAAATAAAGATGCAAAATAGCCATAAAATAACGCATTTTTTATAAAAATATATATACCAAAATACACATAAAATATTAAAATTTGTATTAAAATAAATATAAAAAATGCACATACTGTAAGGTAAATTTGTATTGAAATAGATATGCAAAATACATATAAAACAATGTAAATTTGTTTCAAAATATATATACGAATACACATAAAATAACGTTGATTTCTATAAAAATATATACAAAATACACATAAAATGAAGTAAATACGTATAAAAAAATGAATACAAAATACTCATAAAAATCGTATCAAAATAAATAAACAAAATACTAGTAAAATAAAGTGTATTTGTATAAATATGAATATTCAAAATTCACATAAGATATCGTAAATTTGTATAAAACTATGTACAAAAATACACAGAAGTTATTAAATTTGTATGAAAATATATATACAAAATACAGCTAAAATAAGCTAAATTTGAATTGAAATGTACATAAAAAATACATAAAATAATGTAAATCTGTATCAAAATATTTATACAAATTCATATAATAACGTAGATTTGTTGAAAAATATATAAACAAAATACACATTAAGTAATGTAAATACGTATAAAAAATATGTACAAAATACACATATAATCATGTAATTCGTATCAAAATAAATAAACAAAATAGCAATAAAATAATGTAAATTTGTATGAGAAAACATATACAAATAACGCAAATTTCTATAAAAATATATGTACAAAAATGCACATAAAATAAAGTAAATTAGCATTAAAATATATATACAAAACACACACTAAATAATGTAAATGCGTACATAAAATAACCTAAATTTGTATAAAACTATATACAAAAATACACAAAAATAATTTAAATTTGTTTGAAAACAAATATACAAAATACACATAAAACTAGGTAAATTTGTATTGAAATACATATACAAAATACACATCAAATAATGTAAATTTGAATGAAAAAAATAAACAAATACACTTAAAATAACGTAAATTTGTATAAAATATATATGCAAGATACACATTAAATAATGTAAATGTGTATAAAAAATATATATACAAAAAACAAATAGAATAATGTAAAATCGTATCAGAATAAATACACAGAATATCAATAAAATAATGTAAATTTGTATGAAAATAAAGATGCAAAATTCCCAAAAATTATCGCATTTTTTATAAAAATATATTTACCGAAATACACATAAAATATTGAAATAAAATATTGAAATAAATATACAAAATGCATATACAGTAAGGTAAATTTGTATTGAAAGAGATATTAAAAAATACATATAAAACAATTTAAATTTGTTTCAAAATATATATATACGAAAACACATAAAATAAAGTAGATTTCTATAGAAATATATATACAAAATACATACGAAATTATGTAAATACGTATAAAAGTATATATACAAAATACATATCAAATAATGTAAATTCGTGTCAAAATAAATAAACAAAATATCATGAAAAGAATGTGTATTTGTATGAAAATAGATAATAGATAATTAATTTGTATAAAATATATATGCAAAGATACACATTAAATAATGTAAATGTGTATAAAAAGTATATACAAAAAACAAATAGAATAATGTAACATCGTATCAAAATAAATACACCGAATATTAATAAAATAATGTAAATTTGTATGAAAATAAAGATGCAAAATTCCCATAAAATAGCGCATTTCTTATAAAAATATATATCAAAATTCACATAAAATATTTAAATTTGCATTGAAATAAATATAGAAAATGCACATACAATAAGGTAAATTTGTATTGAAAGAGATATGCAAAAATACATATAAAACAATGTAAATTTGTTTCAAAATATATATACGAATACAAATAAAAAAACGTAGATTTCTATAAAATTATATATACAAAATACACATAAAATTAAGTAAATACGTATAAAAAAAATGTATACAAAATACACATAAAATAATGTAATTTCGAATTAAAATAAATGTAAATTTGAATGAAAATATAAAAACAAATACACTTAAAATAACGTAAATTTGAATAAAATATATATAAAAGATACACATTAAATAATGTAAATGTGTTTAAAAATATATACAAAAAACAAATAGAATAATGTAAAATCGTATCAAAATAAATACACAGAATATCAATAAAATAATGTAAATTTGTATGAAAATAAAGATGCAAAATTCCCATAAAATTATCGCATTTTTAATAAAATATATATACCAAAATACACATAAAATATTTAAATTTGTATTGAAATAAATATACAAAATGCATATACAATAAGGTAAATTTGTATTAAAAGAGATATTCAAAATACATATAAAACAATGTAAATTTGTTTCAAAATATATATACGAATACACATAAAATAAAGTATATTTCTATAGAAAATATATACAAAATACATATGAAATTATGTAAATACGTATAAAATATATATACAAAATACATATCAAATAATGTAAATTCGTGTCAAAATAAATAAACAAAATATCATGTAAAGAATGTGTATTTGTATAAAAATAGATAATAGATAACGTAGATTTTTATAAAATATATATACAAGATACACATTAAATAATGTAAATATGTATAAAAAAATATATACAAAAAACAAATAGAATAATGTAAAATCGTATCAAAATAAATACACAGAATATTAATAAAATAATGAAAATTTGTATGAAAATAAAGATGCAAAATTCCCATAAAATAGAGCATTTTTTTAAAAATATATATACCAAAATTCACATAAAATATTTAAATTTGTAGTGAAATAAATATACAAAATGCACATACAATAAGGTAAATTTGTAATGAAAGAGATATGCAAAAATACATATAAAGCAATGTAAATTTGTTTCAAAATATATATACAAATACACATAAAATAACGTAATTTCTATAAAAATATATATACAAAATACACATAAAATTAAGTAAATACGTATAAAAAAATGTATACAAAATACACATAAAATAATGTAAATTCGAATTAAAATAAATAAACAAAATACCAATAAAAGAATGTTTATTTGGATAAATATAAATATACTAAATACATATAAAAAATAACGTAAAATTGTAATAAAACTATATACAAAATAAACATAAAATAATGTAAATTTATATGAAAATATATATACAAAGACACATAAAATAAGCTAAATTTGTATTGAAATATATATAGAAAATAAATATTAAATAATGTAAATTTGTATCAAAATATATATTCAAACACATATATTAAAATTAATATACAAAATGCGTATATAATAAGGTAAATTTGTATTGAAAAAATATGCAACATACACGTTTACTCATACAAATTTATATTATTTTATTGGTATTTTGTTTATTTATTTTGATACGAATTACATGATTATATGTGTATTTTGTACATATTTTTTTATACGTATTTACATTATTTAATGTGTATTTTGTTTATACATGACTTCTGGCATCTAGCCAAAAACATCTCCTCCAACTTCACTTCTTCATCTTTCCCTCCACTCCTCAGTCCTGACGGCAACACTGCCGTCTCATCTATCTCTAAGGCTGAACTCTTCTCTCAAACTTTTTCTAAAAACTCCACTCTGGACGATTCTGGGCATATTCCTCCTACTCATCCCCCCTCTGACTCCTTTATGCCTGTTATAAAGATTCTTCAAAATGATGTTTTCTATGCCCTCTCTGGCCTCAATCCTCAGAAGGCTTATGGACCTGATGGAGTGCCTCCTATTGTCCTTAAAAACTGTGCCTCCGTGCTGTCACCCTGCCTGGTCAAACTCTTTCGCCTCTGCCTGTCAACATCTACCTTTCCTTCTTGCTGGAAGTATGCCTTCACACAGCCTGTACCTAAGAAGGGTGACCGCTCCAATCCCTCAAACTACCGTCCTATTACTTTACTTTCTTGTCTATCTAAAGCTTTTGAATCAATCTCAACCGTAAGATTCAAAAGCACCTTTCCACTTCTGACCTTCTATCTGATCGCCAGTATGGGTTCCGCAAGGGCGTTCTACTGGTGATCTCCTAGCCTTCTTAACTGACTATTGGTCATCCTCTTAGCCGTTTCGGTGAAACTTTTGCTATTGCGCTGGACATATCAAAAGCTTTTGATAGGGTCTGGCACAAATCTTTGCTTTCTAAACTAACCTCCTACGGTTTCTATCCTTCTCTCTGTACCTTTATCTCCAGTTTCCTTTCTGACCGTTCTATTTCTGCCGTGGTAGACGGTCACTGTTCTTCCCCTAAATCTATTAACAGTGGTGTCCCACAGGTTTCTGTCCTATCTCCCACTCTTTTTCTGTTGTTCATTGATGATCTTCTTTCCAAAACGAACTGTCCTATCCATTCCTACGCCGATGATTCCACTCTGCATTATTCAACTTCTTTTAATAGAAGACCCACCCTTCAGGAACTTAACGACTCAAGGCTGGAGGCTGCAGAACGCTTAGCCTCAGACCTTACTATTATTTCCGATTGGGGCAAGAAGAACCTGGTGTCCTTCAACGCCTCAAAAACACAGTTTCTCCACCTATCCACTCGACACAATCTTCCAAACAACTATCCCCTATTCTTTGACAACACCCAGCTATCACCTTCCTCAACACTAAACATCCTCGGTCTATCCTTAACTCAAAATCTCAACTGGAAACTTCATATCTCATCTCTTACTAAATCAGCTTCCTCGAGGCTGGGCGTTCTGTACCGTCTTCTCCAGTTCTTCTCCCCTGCACAGTTGCTGTCCATAATACAGGGGCCTTGTCCGCCCTCGTATGGAGTATGCATCTCATGTGTGGGGGGGGCTCCACCCACACAGCTCTTCTGGACAGAGTGGAGGCAAAGGCTCTTCGTCTCATCAGCTCTCCTCCTCATACTGATAGTCTTCTACCTCTTAAATTCCGCCGCAATGTTGCCTCTCTTTCTATCTTCTATCGATATTTCCACGCTGACTGCTCTTCTGAACTTGCTAACTGCATGCCTCCCCGCGGCCCCGCTGCACTCGACTTTCTACTCATGCTCATCCTTATACTGTCCAAACCCCTTATGCAAGAGTTAACCAGCATCTTCACTCTTTCATCCCTCACGCTGGTAAACTCTGGAACAATCTTCCTTCATCTGTATTTCCTCCTGCCTACGACTTGAACTCTTTCAAGAGGAGGGTATCAGGACACCTCTCCTCCCGAAACTGACTTATCTTTCGGCCACCTCTTTGGATTCTTTTTAGGAGCAGCGAGTAGCGGGGTTTTTTTTTTATTAATGTTTACTTTTTTGTGCCCTTGAGCTGTCTCCTTTGCTGTAAAAAAAAAAAAAAAAAAAAAAAAAAAATACAAATTTACGTTATTATATGTGTATTTGTATAAATATTTTGATACAAATTTACTTTATTTCATGTATTTTGTATATATATTTCAATTCAAATTTAGCTTATTTTGTGTGTATTTTGTATATATTTTCATACAAATTTAATTACTTCTGTGTATTTTTGTATATAGTTTTATATAAATTTACGTTATTTTATGTGTATTTTGTATATTTATATTTATACAAATACACATTCTTTTATTGCTATTTTGTTTATTTATTTTGATACGAATTTACATTATTTTATGTGTATTTTGTATACTTTTTTTTATACGTATTTACTTCATTTTATGTGTATTTTGTATATATATTTTTATAGAAATCTACGTTATTATATGTGTATTCGTATATATATTTTGAAACAAATTTACATTGTTTTATATGTATTTTGCATATCTATTTCAATACAAAATTACCTTATTGTATGTGTTTTTTGTATATTTATTTTAATACAAATTTAATTTTTTGATGTGTATTTTGGTATATATATTTTTATAAATAAAAAAAATGCGTTATTTTATGGGTATTTTGCTTCTTTATTTTCATACAAATCTACATTATTTTATTAATATTCTGTGTATTTATTTTGATACGATTTTACATTATTCTATTTGTGTTTTGTACAAATTTTTTTATACAAATTTACGTTATTTTAAGTGTATTTGTTTATGTATTTTCATTCAAATTTACATTATTTTATGTGTATTTTGTGTATGTATTTCAATAGAAATTTACCTAATTTTATGTGTATTTTGTATATTTATTTTCATACAAATTTAAAATATTTTTGTGTATTTTTGTATATAGTTTGATACAAATTTAGGTTATTTTATGTGTATTTTGTATATCTATTTTTATACAAATACACATTCTTTTATTGATATTTTGTTTATTTATTTTGACGTGAATTTTATGTGAATTTGTTTTCATTTCATACAAATTTACATTATTTTATGTGTATTTTGTACATGTATTTAAATACAAATTTAACTTATTATATGTGTATTTTGTATATCTATTTTCATACAAATTGAAATTTATTTTTTTGTTTTTTTGTATATATTTTTATTCAAATTTTCGTAATCTTATAAAAATATATATACCAAAATACACATAAAATATTTAAATATGCATTGAAATAAATATACAAAATGCACATACAATAAGGTAAATTTGTATTGAAAGAGATATGCAAAAATACATATAAAAGAATGTAAATTTGTTTCAAAATATATATACGAATACAAATAAAAAAACGTAGATTTCAATATAAATATATATACAAAATACACATAAAATTAAGTAAATACGTATAAAAAAATGTATACAAAATACACATAAAATAATGTAAATTCGAATTAAAATAAATAAACAAAATACCAATAAAAGAATGTGTATTTGGATAAATATAAATATACAAAATACACATACAAAATAAACATAAAATAAGGTAGATTTGTAAAAAAATATATGTACAAAATACACATAAAATAATGTAAATTTATATAAAAATATATATACAAATACATATAAAATACCATGAATTTGTATAAAAATATATATTCAAAATAAATATTAAATAATGTAAAAGCGTATAAAAATATATATACAAATACAGATACAAAAATACACATAGAATAATTAAATTTGTATTAAAATTAATACACAAAATGCGTATATAATAAGGTAAATTTGTATTGAAAAAATATGCAACATACACGTTTACTCATACAAATTTATATTATTTTATTGGTATTTTGTTGATTTATTTTGATACGAATTACATGATTATATGTGTATTTTGTACATATTTTTAAACATAAAATAACGTAAATTTGTATGAAAAATATATACAAAATACACATAAAATAATGTCAATTCGTATCAAAATGAATGAGCAGAATATCAATAAAATAATGTAAATTTGTATGGAAATAAAGATGCAAAATAACCAAAAAATAAAGCATATGTTTATAAAAATACAGATACAAAAATACAAAACGAATAATTAAATTTGTATTAAAATTAATATACAAAATGCGTATATAATAGGTAAATTTGTATTGAAAAAATATGCAACATACACGTTTACTCATACAAATTTATATTATTTTATTGGTATTTTGTTTATTTATTTTGATACGAATTACATGATTAAAAATGTATTTTGTACAAATTTTTTTTATACGTATTTACATTATTTAATGTGTATTTTGTTTATATATTTTCATACAAATTTACGTTATTATATGTGTATTTGTATAAATATTTTGATACAAATTTACTTTATTTCATGTATTTTGTATATATATTTCAATTCAAATTTAGCTTATTTCGTGTGTATTTTGTATATATTTTCATACAAATTTAATTACTTCTGTGAATTTTTGTATATAGTTTTATATAAATTTACGTTATTTTATGTGTATTTTGTATATTTATATTCATACAAATACACATTCTTTTATTGGTATTTTGTTTATTTATTTTGATACGAATTTACATTATTTTATGTGTATTTTGTATACATTTTTTTATACGTATTTACTTCATTTTATGTGTTTTTTGAAAATATATTTTTATAGAAATCTACGTTATTTTATGTGTATTCGTATATATATTTTGAAACAAATCTACATTTTTTTATATGTATTTTGCATATCTATTTCAGTACACATTTACCTTATTGTATGTGTTTCTTGTATATTTATTTTAATACAAATTTAATTTTTTGATGTGTATTTTGGTATATATATTTTTATAAATAAAAAAAATGCGTTATTTTATGGGTATTTTGCTTCTTTATTTTCATACAAATTTACATTATTTTATTAATATTCTGTGTATTTATTTTGATACGATTTTACATTATTCTATTTGTGTTTTGTACATATTTTTTTATACAAATTTACGTTATTTTAAGTGTATTTGTTTATGTATTTTCATTCAAATTTACATTATTTTATGTGTATTTTGTGTATGTATTTCAATACAAATTTACCTAATTTTATGTGTATTTTGTATATTTATTTCCATACAAATTTAAAATATTTTTGTGTATTTTTGTATATAGTTTGATACAAATTTAGGTTATTTTATGTGTATGTTGTATATCTATTTTCATACAAATACACATTCTTTTATTGCTATTTTGTTTATTTATTCTGACGCGAATTTACATAATTTAATGTGTATTTTGTATATTTATTTTTATACTTATTTAAATCATTTCATGTGTATTTTGTATAGTTTTAAACAAATTTATATAATTTAATGTGTATTTTGTATATATATATATATATATATATATATATATATATATATATATATATATATATATATATATTTATATATATATATATATATATATATATTTATATATATATATATTTATACAAATACACATTCTTTTATTGGTATTTTGTTTATTTATTTTTATACTAATTTACATTATTTTATGTGTATTTTGTATACATTTTTATACGTATTTACTTAATATTATGTATTTGTATATATTTTTATAGAAATCTACCTTATTTCATGTGTATTCGTATATATATTTTGAAACAAATTTACATTGTTTATATGTATTTTGCATATCTATTTTTGTGTATGTATTTATTTTTGTTATACATAGAATAATGTAAAATCGTATCAAAATAAGTACACAGAATATCAATAAAATAATTTAAATTTGTATGAAAATAAAGATGCAAAATTCCCATAAGATAAAGCATATTTTTTTTTAAATACATATACAAAAATACACATAGAATAATTAAATTTGTATTAAAATTAATATACAAAATGCACACATACAATAAGGTAAATTTGTATTGAAAAAAAAAACGCAAAATACAAATAAAACAGTGTAAATTTGTTTCAAAATATATATACGAATACACATAAAATAACGTAGATTTCTATAGAAAAATATATACAAAATACACATGAAATTATGTAAATACGTATAAAAATATATATATATATATATAGAATACATTTTAAGTAATGTAAATTCGTGACAAAATAAATAAACAAAATATCATGAAAAGAATGTGTATTTGTATGAAAATAAATAATAGATAATAAATTTGTATGTAATATATATGCAAGATACATTTAAATAATGTAAATATGTATAAAAAAAATATATAAAAAAAACAAATAGAATAATGTAAAATCGTATCAAAATAAATACACCGAATATTAATAAAATAATGTAAATTTGTATGAAAATAAATATGCAAAATTCCCATCAAATAGCGCATTTCTTATAAAAATATATATATCAAAATACACATAAAATATTTAAATTTGTATTGAAATAAATATACAAAATGCACATACAATAAGGTAAACTTCTATTGAAAGAAATATGCAAAAATACATATAAAACAATGTAAATTTCTTTCAAAATATATATACGAATACACATAAAATAACGTAGATTTCTATAAAAATATATATACAAAATACACATAAAATTAAGTAAATACGTATAAAAAAATGTAAATAAAATACACATAAAATAATGTAAACTCGAAACAAAATAAATAAACAAAATACCAATAAAAGAATGTATATCTATTTATTTTAATACAAAATCAAATATTTTATGTTTTTTCGTATATATATTTTTATAAAAAATGCGTTATTTTATGGGTATTTTGCATCTTAATTTTCATACAAATTTACATTATTTTATTAATATTTTCTGTATGTATTTTGCATATCTATTTCAATACAAATTTACCTTAGTGTATGTGTTTTCTACATATTTTTTTTATACAAATTTACGTTATTTTAAGTGTATTTGTTTATGTATTTTCATTCAAATTTACATTATTTTATGTGTATTTTGTGTATGTATTTCAATACAAATTTACCTAATTTTATGTGTATTTTGTATATTTATTTCCATACAAATTTATAAAAAAATTGTGTATTTTTGTATATAGTTTGATACAAGTTTAGGTTATTTTATGTGTATTTTGTATATCTATTTTCATACAAATACACATTCTTTTATTTATATTTTGTTTATTTCTTTTGACGCGAATTTACATTATTTAATGTGTATTTTGTATATATATTTCTATACGAATTTACATCATTTCATGTGTAAATTGTATAGTTTTAAACAAATTTATATTATTTAATGTGTATTTTATATATATATATATATATATATATATATATATATATATATATATATATATATATATATATATATATATATATATATATATATATATATATATATATACACATTCTTTTATTGGTATTTTGTTTATTTATTTTGATACTAATTTACATTATTTTATGTGTATTTTGTTTATATATTTTTATAGAAATCTACCTTATTTCATGTGTATTCGTATATATATTTTGAAACAAATTTACATTGTTTATATGTATTTTGCATATCAATTTATGTTTATTCTGTATTTATTTATTTTATACATAGAATAATGTAAAATCGTATCACAATAAGTACACAGAATATAAATACAATAATTTAAATTTGTATGAAAATAAAGATGCAAAATACCTATAAAATAAAGCTTTTTTTTTTACATATACAAAATACACATAGAATAATTAAATATGTGTTAAAATTAATATACAAAATGCACATACAATAAGGTAAGTTTGTATTGAAAAAAGAAACAAAATACACATAAAACAGTGTAAATTTGTTTCAAAATATATATACGAATACACATAAAATAACGTTGATTTCTTTAGGAATATATATACAAAATACACATGAAATGATGTAAATACGTATAAAAATATACAAAATACACATTAAATACTGTAAACTCGCGTCAAAATAAATAAACAAAATATCAATAAAAGAATGTGTTTGTATGAAAATAGATATACAAAATACATAAAATAACCTAAATTTGTATCAAACTATATTCTAAAATACACAAAAATATTTTAAATTTGTATGAAAATAAATATACAAAATACACATAAAATTAGGTAGATTTGTATTGAAATACATATACAAAATACACATAAAATAATGTAAATTTGAATGAAAAGACATAGACAAATACTCTTAAAATAACGTAAATTTGTATAGAAAAATATATACAAAACACAAATAGAATAATGTAAAATCGTATCAAAATAAATACACAGAATATTAATAAAATAATGTATATTTGTATGAAAATAAAGAGGCAAAATACCCATAAAATATCGCATTTTTTTTTATTTATAAAAATATATATACCAAAATACACATAAAAAAAAATTGAATTAAAATAAATATATAAAAAACACATACAACAAGGTAAATTTGTATTGAAATAGATATGCAAAATACATATAAAACAATGTAAATTTGTTTCAAAATATATATACGAATACACATAAAATAACGTAGATTTCTATAAAAATATATATACAAAATACACATAAAATGAAGTAAATACGTATAAAAAAATGTATACAAAATACATAAAATAATGTAAATTCGTATCAAAATAAATATACAAAATACCAATAAAAGAATGTGTATTTGTATAAATATAAATATACAAAATACACATAAAATAACGTAAATTTATATAAAACTATATACAAAAATACTCAGAAGTATTTTAATTTGGATGAAAATAGATATACAAAATAAGGTAAATTCGTTTCAAATTCAATAAACAAATCTCAGATAAAAGAAAGTATATTTGTAGAATAAATAAATATACAAAATATACATAAAATAACGAAAATTTATTTGAAAATATATAAAAAAATAAACAAAAATAATTTCAATTTGTATGAAAATAAATATACAAAATACACATGTATTTTGCATATCTATTTTCACACAAATTTAATTACTTTTCTGTATTTTTGCATATAGTTTTATATAAATTTACGTTATTTTATTTGTATTTTGTATATATATATTTATACAATACACATTATTTTATTAGTATTTTGTTTATTTATTTTGATACGAGTTAACATTATTTTATGTGTATTTTGTATACCTTTTTTTATACGCATTTACTTCATTTTATGTGTATTTTGTATATTTATTTTCATAGAAATCTACGTTATTTTATGTGTATTCGTATATATATTTTGAAAAAAATTTAAATGGATTTATATGTATTTTGCATATCTATTTCAATACAAATTTACCTTATTGTATGTGCATTTTGTATATTTATTTTAATACAAATTCAAATATTTTATGTGTGTCTTGGTATAAATATTTTTATAAAAAATGCGTTATTTTATGGGTATTTTGCATCTTAATTTTCATACAAATTTACATTATTTTATTAATATTCTGTGTATTTATTTTGATACGATTTTATATTATTCTATTTGTGTTTTGTATATATTTTTTTATACATATTTACATTATTTAATGTGTATTTTTTATATATATTTTATACAAATTTACGTTACTTGAAGTGTATTTGTTTATATATTTAAAAATTTGTATTGAAATACATACACAAAATACACATAAAATAATGTAAATTTGAATGAAAATACATAAACAAATACACTTAAAATAACGTAAATTTGTATAAAAAAAAGTATGTATAAAACACAAATAGAATAATGTAAAATCGTATCAAAATAAATACACAGAATATTAATAAAATAATGTAAATTTGTATGAAAATAAAGAAGCAAAATACCCATAAAATAACGCATTTTTTTTTATTTATAAAAATATATATACCAAAATACACATCAAAAAATTAAATTTGTATTAAAATAAATATACAAAAAATACATACAATAAGGTAAATTTGTATTGAAATAGATATGCAAAATACATATAAAACAATGTAAATTTGTTTCAAAATATATATACGAATACACATAAAATAACGTAGATTTCTATAAAAATATATATACAAAATACACATAAAATGAAATAAATACGTATAAAAAAATGTATACAAAATACACATAATATAATGTAAATTCGTATTAAAATAAATATACAAAATACCAATAAAAGAATGTGTATTTGTATAAATATATATATATATATATATATATATATATATATATATATATATATATATATATATATATATATATATATATATATATATATATATATATATATATATATATATATATATATATATATATATATATATATATATATATATATACAAAATACACATAAAATTACGTAAATTTATATGAAACTATATACAAAAATACACAGGAGAATTTTAATATGTATGAAAATAGATATACAAAATAAGGTAAATTCGTTTCAAATTCAATAAACAAAACTCAGATAAAAGAAAGTATATTTGTAGAATAAATAATATACAAAATACACATGAAATAACGAAAATTTGTTTGAAAATATATAAAAAAATAAACAAAAATAATTTAAATTTGTATGAAAATAAATATACAAAATACACATGTATTTTGTATATCTATTTTCACACAAATTTAATTACTTTTGTGTATTTTTGCATATAGTTTTATATAAATTTACGTTATTTTATTTGTATTTTGTATATTTATATTTATACAATACACATTCTTTTATTAGTATTTTGTTTATTTATTTTCATACGAGTTTACATTATTTTATGTGTATTTTGTATACCTTTTTTTATACGTATTTACTTCATTTTATGTGTATTTTGTATATTTATTTTCATAGAAATCTACGTTATTTTATGTGTTTTCGTATATATATTTTGAAAAAAATTTACATGGTTTTATATGTATTTTGCATATCTATTTCAATACAAATTTACCTTATTGTATGTGCATTTTGTATATTTATTTTAATACAAATTCAAATATTTTATGTGTGTCTTGGTATAAATATTTTTTAAAAATGCGTTATTTTATGGGTATTTTGCAATTTTCATACAAATTTACATTATTTTATTAATATTCTGTGTATTTATTTTGATACGATTTTATATTATTCTATTTGTGTTTTGAATATATTTTTTCATACATATTTACATTATTTAATGTGTATTTTTTATATATATTTTATACAAATCTACGTTATTTTAAGTGTATTTGTTTATATATTTTCATTCAAATTTACATTATTTTATGTGTATTTTGTAAATGTAATTCAATACAAATTTACCTAATTTTATGTGTATTTTGTATACTTATTTTCATACTAATTAAAATTATTTTTGTGTATTTTTGTATATAGTTTTATACAAATTTAGGTGATTTTATGTGTATATTGTATATCTATTTTCATACAAACACACATTCTTTTATTGATATTTTGTTTATTTATTTTGACGCGAATTTACATTATTTAATGTGTATTTTATATACATATTTTTATACGTGTTTACATCATTTGATGTGTATTTTGTATATATATTTCTATAGAAATCTACGTTGATTTATGAGTATTCGTATATAGATTTTGAAATAAATTTACACTGTTTTATGTGTATTTTGCATATTTTTTCAATACAAATTTACCTTATTGTATATGCATTTTGCATATTAATTTTAATACAAATTTAATTATGCTATGTGTATTTTTGTATATGTATCTTTATAAAAATATGCTTTATTTTATGGGTATTTTGCATTTATATTTTCATACAAATTTACATTATTTTATTTATATTCTGTTTATTTTTTTGAAACATTTTTACATTATTCTGTGTATTTTGTATATCTATTTTTATACGTATTTACTTAATTTATGTGTATTTTGTATATATATTTTTATAGAAATCTACGTTATTTTATGTGTATTCGTATATATTTTGAAACAAATTTACATTGTTTTATATGTATTTTTGCATATCTCTTTCTATACAAGTTTACCTTATTGTATGTGCATTTTGTATATTTACTTCAATACAAATTTAAATATTTTATGTGTATTTTGGTATATATATTTTCATAAGAAATGCGCTATTTGATGGGAATTTTGCATCTTTATTTTCATACAAATTTACATTATTTTATTAATATTAGGTGTATTTATTTTGATACGATTTCACATTATTCTATTTGTTTTTTGTATATATATTTTTTATACATATTTACATTATTTAATGTGTATCTTGCATATACATTTCATACAAATTTATTATCTATTATTTATTTTCATACAAATACACATTCTTTTCATGATATTTTGTTTATTTATTTTGACACGAATTTAATTAGATATGTATTTTGTATATATATTTTTATACGTATTTACATAATTTCATGTGTATTTTGTATATATATTTCTATAGAAATCTACATTATTTTATGTGTATTCGTATATATATTTTGAAACAAATTTACTTTGTTTTATATGTATTTTTGAATATCTCTTTCAATACATATTTACCTTACTGTATATGCATTTTGTATATTTATTTCAATACAAATTTAAATATTTTATGTGTATTTTGGTATATATATTTTTATAAAAAA
Source organism: Eriocheir sinensis (assembly GCF_024679095.1). Classification (NCBI taxonomy): domain Eukaryota; kingdom Metazoa; phylum Arthropoda; class Malacostraca; order Decapoda; family Varunidae; genus Eriocheir; species Eriocheir sinensis. The sequence continues at coordinate 737,126 of NW_026111898.1, forward strand.
TGCGCTATTTTATGGGAATTTTGCATCTTTCTTTTCATACAAATTTACATTATTTTATTGATATTCTGTGTATTTATATTGATAGGATTTTACATTATTCTATTTCTTTTTTGTAAATATTTTTTTATACACACATTATTTAATGTGTATCTTGCCTATATATTTTATACAAATTTACGTTATTTTAAGTGTGTTTGTTTATATATTTTCATTCAAATTTACATTATTCTATGTGTATTTTGTTTATGTATTTCAATACAAATTTACCTAATTTTATGTGTATTTTGTATATTTCTTTTCATACAAATTTTAAATATTTTTGTGTATTTTTGTATATAGTTTTATACAAATTTAGGTTATTTTATGTACGCGTTTACTTTATTTAATGTGTGTTTTGTATATATATTTTTATGCAAATTTACTTTATTTTATGTGCATTTTTGTACATATATTTTTTTAGAAATTTCCGTTAATTTATGTGTATTTGTATATGTTTTCTCATACAAATTTACATTATTTGATTGCTATTTTGTTTATTTATTTTGATACGAATGAAAATAGGTATACAAAATATACATAAAATAAACTAAATTTGTATTGAAATATATATACAAAATACATAAAATAATGTAAATTTGTATCAAAATATTTTAACAGATGCGCATAAAATAACGTAAATCTGTTTTAAAATATACAAAATACACATTAAATAATGTATATATGTATAAAAAAATATTTACAAAATACAAATAGAATAATGTAAAATCGTATTAAAATAAATACACAGAATATTAATAAAACAATGTAAATTTGTATGAAAATAAAGATGCAAAATACCCATTAAATAACGCATTTTTTATAAAAATATATATACCAAAATACACATGAAAAAATTAATTTGTATTGAAATAAATATACAAAATACACATACAATAGGGTAAATCTGTATTGAAATAGATATGCAAAATACATATAAAACAATGTAAATTTGTTTCAAAATATATATACCAATACACATAAAATAACCTAACCTTTTAAAATATATATACAAAATACACATAAAAATAAGTAAATACGTATAAGAAAATGTATACAAAATACACGTTAGGTTATGTGTATTTTGTAAATCTATTTTCATTCATATATATATTATTTTATTGGTATTTTGTTGATTTATATTGATACGAATTTATATTATTTTATATGTACTTTGTATATATATTTTTATACGCATTTACATTATTTAATATTTATTTTGAGTATATAATTTTATACAAATTCATGGTATTTTATGTGTATTTGTATATATATTTTCATATAAATTTACATTATTTTATGTGTATTTTATACATATATTTCATTACAAATTTACAAATTTTGTACATTTATATTTATACAAATACACATTCTTTTATTGGTATTTTGTTTATTTATTTTGTTTCGAATTTACATTATTTTATGTGTATTTTGTTTACATTTTTTTATACGTATTTACTTAATTTTATGTGTATTTTGTATATATTTTTATAGAAATCTACGTTATTTTATGTGTATTCGTACATATATTTTGAAACAAATTTACATTGTTTTATATGTACAATAAGGTAAATTTGTATTTAAATAGATATGCAAAATACATATAAAGCAATGTAAATTTGTTTCAAAATATGTATACGAATACACATAAAATAACGTAGATTTCTATAAAAATATATATACAAAATACACATAAAATGAAGTAAATACGTATAAAAAATGTATGCAAAATACACATAAAATAATGTAATTTCGCATCAAAAAAAATAAACAAAATACCAATAAAAGAATGTGTATTTGTATAAATATAAATATACAAAATACACATAAAATAATGTAAATTTATATAAAACTATATAAATTAATTAAATTTGTATGAAAATATATACAAAACACACACAAAATAAGCTAAATTTGAATTGAAATATATATACAAAATACATGAAATAAAGTAAATTGGTATCAAAATATTTATACAAATACACATATAATAACGTAAATTTGTATGAAAATATATAAACAAAATACACATTAAATAATGTAAATACGTATAAAAAATGTGTACAAAATACACATATAATCATGTAATTCGTATCAAAATAAATAAACAAAATACCAATAAAATAATATAAATTTGTATGAGTAAACGTGTATAAATATAAATGCACAAAATACACATACAAAATAAACATAAAATAAGGTAAATTTGTAATGAAATAGATGTACAAAATACACATAAAATAATGTAAATTTATATGAAAATATATATACAAATACACATAAAATACCATGAATTTGTATAAAATTATATATTCAAAATAAATATTAAATAATGTAAATGCGTATAAAAATATATATAAAAAGGACATATAAAATAATGTAAACTCGTATCAATATAAATCAACAAAATACAAATAAAATAATATATATTTGAATGAAAATAGATTTACAAAATACACATAACATAGCTAAAATTTGTATTGAAATATATACAAAAATACATAAAAATAATTTGAGTTTGTATGAAAATAGATATTCAAAATACACATAAAACTAGGTAAATTTCTTTTGAAATATAAACACAAAATACCCATAAAATATTGTAAACTTGTGTCAAAATATATAAACAAAAACACATAAAATAATGTCAAATCGTATCAAAATGAATGAGCAGAATATCAATAAAATAACGTAAATTTGTATGAAAATAAAGATGCAAAATACCCATAAAATAAAGCATATTTTTATAAAAATACATATACAAAAATACACATAGAATAATTAAATTTGTATTAAAATTGATATACAAAATGCATATACAATAAGGTAAATTTGTATTGAAAAAATAAGCAAAATACACATAAAAGTGTAAATTTGTTTAAAAATCTATATACGAATACACATAATATAACGTAGATTTCTATAGAAATATATATACAAAATACACATGAAATGATGTAAATACGTAAAAAAATATATATACAAAATACACATTAAATAATTTAAATTCTCATCAAAATAAATAAACAAAATATCAATAAAAGAATGTGTATTTGTATGAAAATAGATACAAAATACTCATAAAATAACCTAAATTTGTATAAAACTATATACAAAAATACACAAAAATAATTTAAATTTGTATGAAAATAAATATACAAAATACACATAAAATTACGTAAATTTGTATTGAAATACATATACAAAATACACATAAAATAATGGAAGTTTGAATGAAAATATATAAACATATACACTTAAAATAACGTAAATTTGTATCAAATATATATACAAAATACTAATTAAATAATGTGAATATGTATAAAAAAATATATTCAAAACACAAATAGAATAATGTAAAATCGTATCAAAATAAATACACAGAATATTAATAAAATAATGTAAATTAGTATGAAAATAAAGATGCAAAATAGCCATAAAATAACGTATTTTTTATAAAAATATATATACCAAAATACACATAAAATATTAAAATTTGTATTAAAATAAATATAAAAAATGCACATACTGTAAGGTAAATTTGTATTGAAATAGATATTTTTTATTAATATACAAAATACACATGAAAAGATGTAAATACGTATAAAAATATATATATACAAAATACACATTAAATAATGTAAATTCGCGTCAAAATAAATAAACAAAATGTCAACAAAAGAATGTGTATTTGTATGAAAATAAATATACAAAATACACATAAGACAACATAAATTTGTATAAAACTATATACAAAAATACACAAAAATAATTTAAATTTGTATGAAAATAAATATACAAAATACACATAAAATTAGGTAAATTTGTATTGAAATACATATACAAAATACACATAAAATACTGTAAATTTGAATGAAAATACATTAACAAATACACTTAAAATAACGTATATTTGTATAAAAAAAATATATAGAAAACACAAATAGAATAATGTAAAATCGTATCAAAATAAATACACAAAATATTAATAAAATAATGTAAATTTGTATGAAAATAAAGAAGCAAAATACCCATAAAATAACACATTTTTTTTAAATATATATACAAAAATACACATAAAAAAATTTATTTGTATTAAAATAAATATACAAAATACACATACAATAAGGTAAATCTGTATTGAAATAGATATGCAAAATACATATAAAACAATGTAAATTTGTTTCAAAATATATATATACGAATAAACATAAAATAACGTAGATTTGTATAAAAATATTTATACAAAATACACGTAAAAAGAAGTAAATATGTATAAAAAAATGTATACAAAATACACATAAAATAATGTAAATTCGTATCAAAATAAATAAACAAAATACCAATAAAAGAATGTGTATTTGTATAATTATAAATATACAAAATACACATAAAATAACGTAAATTTGTATAAAACTATATACAAAAATACACAGAAGCAATTAAATTCGTATGAAAATAGATATACAAAATACAGCTAAAATAAGCTAAATTTGAATTGAAATGTATATACAAAATACATAAAATAATGTAAATTTGTATCGAAATATTTATAAAAATACATATAATAACGTATATTTGTTTAAAAATATATAAACAAAATACACATTAAGTAATGTAAATACGTATAAAAAATATGTACAAAATACACATATAATCATGTAATTCGTATCAAACTAAATAAACAAAATAGCAATAAAATTATGTAAATTTGTATGAGAAAACATATACAAATACATATAAAATAACGCCAATTTCTATAAAAATATGTGTCCAAAAATGAACGTAAAATAAATTAACTTTGGATAAAAATATATATACAAAACACACATTAAATAATGTAAATGCGTACATAAAATAACCTAAATTTGTATAAAACTACATACAAAAATACACAAAAATAATTTAAATTTGTATGAAAAGAAATATAGAAAATACACATAAAATTAGGTTAATTTCTATTGAAATACATATACAAAATACACATAAAATAATGTAAATTTGAAAGAAAATATATAAACAAATACACATATAATAACGTAAATTTGTATGAAATATATATACAAAATACACATTAAATAATGTAAATATGTATAAAAAAATATATACAAAACTCAAATAGAATAATGTAAAATCGTATCAAAATATATACACAGAATATTAATAAAATAATGTAAATTTGTATGAAAATTAAGATGCAAAATACCTATAAAATAACGCATTTTTTATAAGATTATTGATACCAAAATACACATAAAATATTTGAATTTGTATCAAAATAAATATACAAAATGCACATACAATAAGGTAAATTTGTATTAAAATAGATATGCAAAATACATATAAAATAACGTAAATTTGTTTCAAAATATATATGCGAATACACATAAAATAACGTAGATTTCTATAAAAATACATATACAAAATACACATAAAATTAAGTAAATACGTATAAAAAAATGTATACAAAATACACATAAAATAATGTAAATTCGAATTAAGGTAAATAAACAATATACCAATAAAAGAATGTGTATTTGTATAAATATAAATATACAAAAACACATAAAATAACGTAAATTTATATAAAACTATATACATAAAATAACGCAAATTTCTATAAAAATATATGTACAAAAATGAACATTAGATAAATTTGCATAAAAATATATATACAAAACACACATTAGATAATGTAAATGAGCATAAAAATATGTATACAAAATACCTATGAAATAATCTAAATTCGTATCGAATTAAATTAAGAAATACCAATAAAATAATGTAGTTTTGGATGAAAATATATATACAAAATACACATAAAATAACCTAAATACAAATACAAATATACGCATAAAATAATTAAAATTGAATAAAGTAAATATGCAAAATAAACATAAAATAAGGTAAATTTGTAATGAAATATATGAAAAAATACACATAAAATAATATAAATTTGTTGAAAATATATATACAGATACACATTAAATAACATGAATTTTTATAAAATTTGTATCAATACACACAATAAAATAACAATTTTTTTATGAAAATGTATATACAAAATACACATAAAATAATTTAAATACGTAGAAAAATATATATACAAAAAACACATAAAATAGTGTAAATATATATGAAAATATATAAACAAATACACATAAAATAATGTAAATTTGGATAAAAAATATAAACAAAATTAACATTAAATAATGTAAATATATATATAAAAAAATATATACAAAAAACACATAGAATAATGTTAAATCGTATCAAAATAAATAAAGAGAATATCAATAAAATAATGTAAATTTGTATGAAAATAAAGATGCAAAATATCCATATAATAACGCATATTTGCATAAAAATATATATACAAAAATACATATAAAATAATTAAATTTGTATTAAAATAAATATACAAAATGCACGTACAATAAAGTAAATTTGTATTCAAATAGATATGCAAAATACACATTAATAATGTAAATTTGTATCAAAATATATATACGAATACTCATAAAATAGAGTAAATTTCTATGAAAATATACATACAAAATAGATATACAAAAAAAACATATAACTAGTTAAATTTGTATTTAAATACATGTACAAAAAACACATAAAATAATGTAGATTTGTATGAAATGAAAACAAATACATTTTATATAAAATATATATACAAAATGCACATAGAATAATATAAAATCATATCAAAATATATACACAGAATATCAATAAAATAATGTAAATTTGTATGAAAATAAAGATGCAAAATACCCATAAAATAAAGCATATTTTTATAAAAATACATATACAAAAATACACATAGATTAATCAAATTTGTATTAAAATTAATATACAAAATGCACATACAATAAGGTAAATTTGTATTAAAAACATATGCAAAATACACATAAAACAATGTAAATTTGTTTCAAAATATATATATACGATTACACATAAAATAACGCAGACTTCTATAGAAATATATATACAAAATACACTTGAAATAATGTAAATACGTATAAAAATATATATACAAAATACATATTAAATAATGTTAATTCGTGTCAAAATAAATAAACAAAATATCATGAAAAGAATGTGTATTTGCATGAAAATAGATATACAAAATACACATAAAATAACCTAAATTTGTATAAAACTATATACAAAAATACACAAAAATAATTTAAACTTGTATGAAAATAAATATACAAAAAACATATAAAATTAGGGAAATTTGTAATGAAATACATATACAAAATACACATAAAATAATGTAAATTTTTATGAAAATATATAAACATATAGACTTAAAATAACGTAAATTTGTATCAAATATATATACAAAAAACACATTAAATAATGTAAATATGTATAAAAAATATATATACAAAACACAAATAAAATAATGTAAAATCGTATCAAAATAAATACAGAAAATATTAATAAAATAATGTAAATTTGTATGAAAATTAAGATGCAAAATACCCATAAAATAATGCATTTTTTATAAAAATATATATACGAAAAAACGTAAAATATTTGATTTTGTATTTAAATAAATAGATATACAAAATGCACATAAAATAAGCTAAATTTGAATTGAAATATATATACAAAATACATAAAATAATGTAAATTTGTATCAAAATACTTATACAAATTCACATATAAAAACGTAAATTTGTATAAAAATATATAAACAAAATACACATTAAATAATGTAAATAGGTATAAAGAAATGTACAAAATACACAAATAATCATGTAATTCGTATGAAAATAAATAGACAAAATACCAATAAAATAATGTAAATTTCTATGAGAAAACATATACAAAATACACATAAATAACGCAAATATCAATAAAAATATATATAATATAATATATTTTTATACATATTTAAAATATTTAATGTATATTTTGTATATATATTTTATCCAAATTTACGTTATTTTATATGTATTTGTTTATATATTTTCATACAAATTTACATTATTTCATGAGTTTGTATATGTATTCAATACAAATTTGCCTAACTTTATGTGTATTTTGCATATCTATTTTCAAACAAATTTAAATTATTTTGTGTATTTTTGTATATATTTTTATACAAATTTAGTTATTTTATTTGTTTTTGTATATATTTTCCTACAAATATACATTCTTTTATTGAATTTTGTGTATTTAATTTTACAATTTACATTATTTTATGTGTATTTGTATATATTTTCTACGTATTTAAATTATTTTATGTGTATTTATATACATTTTCATAAAATTTACGTTATTTTATTGTGTGTATTCGTATATATTTTGAAACAAATTTTATACAAATTCATGTTATTTTATGTATTTGTATATATATTTTCAAACAAATTTATATTATTTTATGTGTATTCTTACATATATTATTACAAATTTACCGTATTTTATGTTTATTTTGTATATTTATTTCATTTAATATAATCAAATTTAAATTTATTGTATATGCATTTTGTATATTAATTTTAATACAAATTTAATTATTCAATGTGTATTTTTCTATATGTATTTTATAAAATATGCTTTATTTTATGGGTATTTTGCATCTTTATTTTCATACAAATTTACGTTATTTTATTGATATTCTCATTTTTTTTTTTGTATTTGATTTTACATTATTTTATGTGTATTTTGTATATATATTTCATACAAATTTACGTTATTTTATGTGTATTTTGAATATATTTTCATTCAAACTCAAATTATTTTATGTATTTTTGTATATATTTCAATACAAATTTAGTTAGGTTATGTGTATTTTGTAAATCTATTTTCATTCAAATATATATTATTTTATTGGTATTTTGTTGATTTATATTGATACAATTTACTTATTTTATATGTACTTTGTATATATATTTTTATACGCATTTACATTATTTAATATTTAATATTTATTTGATTATATAATTTTACACAAATTCATGGTATTTAATGTGTATTTATATATATTTTCATATAAATTTACATTATTTTATGTATATTTCATTACAAATTTACCTTATTTTATGTTTTATTTTGTATGTATTTTGTACATTTATATTTATACAAATACACATTCTTTTCTTGGTATTTTGTTTATTTATTTTGTTTCGAATTTACATTATTTTATGTGTATTTTGTTTACATTTTATACGTATTTACTTAATTTTATGTGTATTTTGTATATATATTTTATAGAAATCTACGTTATTTTATGTGTATTCGTATATATTTCAAAACAAATTTACATTGTTTTATATGTACAATAAGGTAAATTTGTATTGAAATAGATATGCAAAATACATAGAAAGCAATGTATATTTGTTTCAAAATATGGATACGACTACACATAAAATAACGTAGATTTCTATAAAATATATATACAAAATACACACAAAATTAAGTAAATACGTATAAAAAATGTATACAAAATACACATAAAATAATGTAAATTCGTATCAAAATAAATAAACAAAATACCAATAAAAGAATGTGTATTTGTATAAATATAAATATACAAAATACACATAAAATAACGTAAATTTATATAAAACTATATACAAAAATACACAGAAGTAATTAAATTTGTATGAAAATATATACAAAACACACACAAAATAAGCTAAATTTGAATTGACATATATATACAAAATGCAAGAAATAAAGTAAATTGGTATCAAAATATTTATTCAAATACACATATAATAACGAAAATTTGTATTAAAATTTATAAACAAAATACACATTAAATAATGTAAATACGTATAAAAAAATGTGTACAAAATACACATATAATCATGTAATTCGTATCAAAATAAATAAACAAAATACCAATAAAATAATATAAATTTGTATGAGTAAACGTGTATAAATATAAATGTACAAAATACACATACAAAATAAGCATAAAATAAGGTAATTTTGTAATGAAATATATGTACAAAATACACATAAAATAATGTAAATTTATATGAAAATATATATACAAATACACATAAAATACCATGAATTTGTATAAAATTATATATTCAAAATAAATATTAAATAGTGTAAATGCGTATAAAAATATATATAAAAAGTACATATAAAATAATGTAAATTCGTATCAATATAAATCAACAAAATACCAATAAAATAATATATATTTGAATGAAAATAGATTTACAAAATACATAACATAACTAAAACTTGTATTGAAATATACAAAAATACATAAAAATAATTTGAGTTTGTATGAAAATAGATATTCAAAATACACATAACACTAGGTAAATTTCTTTTGAAATATATATACAAAATATACATAAAATATTGTAAATTTGTGTCAAAATATATAAACAAATACACATAAAATAACGTAAATTTGTATGAAAAATATTTACAAAATACACATAGAATAATGTCAAATCGTATCAAAATGAATGAGCAGAATATCAATAAAATAACGTAAATTTGTATGAAAATAAAGATGCAAAATACCCATAAAATAAAGCATTTTTTATAAAAATACATATACAAAAATACACATAGAATAATTAAATTTGTATTAAAATTAATATACAAAATGCATATACAATAAGGTAAATTTGTATTGAAAAAATATGCAAAATACACAAAGTGTAAATTTGTTTAAAAATCTATATACGAATACACATAATGTAACGTAGATTTCTATAGAAATATATATACAAAATACACATGAAATGATGTAAATACGTATAAAAATATATATACAAAATACACATTAAATAATTTAAATTCTCGTCAAAATAAATAAACAAAATATCAATAAAAGAATGTGTATTTGTATGAAAATAGATATACAAAATACTCATAAAATAACCTAAGTTTGTATAAAACTATATACATAAATACACAAAAATAATTTAAATTTGTATGAAAATAAATATACAAAATTCACATACAATAAGGTAAATTTGTTTTGAAATACATATACAAAATACACATAAAATAATGGAAGTTTGAATGAAAATATATAAACATATACACCTAAAATAACGTAAATTTGTATCAAATATATATACAAAATACTAATTAAATAATGTAAGTATGTATAAAAAAATATATATACAAAACACAAATAGAATAATGTAAAATCGTATCAAAATAAATACACAGAATATTAATAAAATAATGTAAATTTGTTTGAAAATAAAGATTCAAAATAGCCATAAAATAACGCATTTTTTTAAAAAATATATATACCAAAATACACATAAAATATTAAAATTTGTATTAAAATAAATATAAAAAATGCACATACTGTAAGGTAAATTTCTATTGAAATAGATATGCAAAATACATATCAAACAATGTAAATTTGTTTCAAAATATATATACGAATACACATAAAATAACGTTGATTTCTATAAAAATATATACAAAATACACATAAAATGAAGTAAATACGCATAAAAAAATGAATACAAAATGCACATAAAAATCGTATCAAAATAAATAAACAAAATACCAATAAAATATCGTAAATTTGTATAAAACTATATACAAAAATACACAGAAGTTATTTAATTTGTATGAAAATATATATACAAAATACAGCTAAAATAAGCTAAATTTGAATTGAAATGTACATACAAAATACATAAAATAATGTAAATCTGTATCAAAATATTTATACAAATACATATAATAACGTAGATTTGTTTAAAAATATATAAACAAAATACACATTAAGTAATGTAAATACGTATGAAAAATATGTACAAAATACACATATAATCATGTAATTCGTATCAAAATAAATAAACAAAATAGCAATAAAATAATGTAAATTTGTATGCGAAAACATATAAAAATAACGCAAATTTCTATAAAAATATATGTACAAAAATGCACATAAAATAAAGTAAATTTGCAAAAAATATATATACAAAACACACACTAAATAATGTAAATGCGTACATAAAATAACCTAAATTTGTATAAAACTATATACAAAAATACACAAAAATAATTTAAATTTGTTTGAAAACAAATATACAAAATACACATAAAACTAGGTAAATTTGTATTGAAATACATATACAAAATACACATCAAATAATGTAAATTTGAATGAAAAAAATAAACAAATACACTTAAAATAACGTAAATTTGTATAAATATATATGCAAGATACACATTAAATAATGTAAATGTGTATAAAAAATATATATACAAAAAACAAATAGAATAATGTAAAATCGTATCAGAATAAATACCCAGAATATCAATAAAATAATGTAAATTTGTATGAAAATAAAGATGCAAAATTCCCAAAAATTATCGCATTTTTTATAAAAATATATTTACCGAAATACACATAAAATATTGAAATAAAATATTGAAATAAATATACAAAATGCATATACAGTAAGGTAAATTTGTATTGAAAGAGATATTAAAAAATACATATAAAACAATGTAAATTTGTTTCAAAATATATATATACGAATACACATAAAATAAATTAGATTTCTATAGAAATATATATACAAAATACATACGAAATTATGTAAATACGTATAAAAATATATATACAAAATACATATCAAATAATGTAAATTCGTGTCAAAAGAAATAAACAAAATATCATGAAAAGAATGTGTATTTGTATGAAAATAGATAATAGATAATAAATTTGTATAAAATATATATGCAAAGATACACATTAAATAATGTAAATGTGTATAAAAAGTATATACAAAAAACAAATAGAATAATGTAACATCGTATCAAAATAAATACACCGAATATTAATAAAATAATGTAAATTTGTATGAAAATAAAGATGCAAAATTCCCATAAAATAGCGCATTTCTTATAAAAATATATATCAAAATTCACATAAAATATTTAAATTTGCATTGAAATAAATATAGAAAATGCACATACAATAAGGTAAATTTGTATTGAAAGAGATATGCAAAAATACATATAAAACAATGTAAATTTGTTTCAAAATATATATACGAATACAAATAAAAAAACGTAGATTTCTATAAAATTATATATACAAAATACACATAAAATTAAGTAAATACGTATAAAAAAATGTATACAAAATACACATAAAATAATGTAATTTCGAATTAAAATAAATGTAAATTTGAATGAAAATATAAAAACAAATACACTTAAAATAACGTAAATTTGAATAAAATATATATAAAAGATACACATTAAATAATGTAAATGTGTATAAAAAATATATACAAAAAACAAATAGAATAATGTAAAATCGTATCAAAATAAATACACAGAATATCAATAAAATAATGTAAATTTGTATGAAAATAAAGATGCAAAATTCCCAAAAATTTTCGCATTTTTAATAAAAATATATATACCAAAATACACATAAAATATTTAAATTTGTATTGAAATAAATATACAAAATGCATATACAGTAAGGTAAATTTGTATTAAAAGAGATATTCAAAAATACATATAAAACAATGTAAATTTGTTTCAAAATATATATACGAATACACATAAAATAAAGTAGATTTTTATAGAAAATATATACAAAATACATATGAAATTATGTAAATACGTATAAAAATATATATACAAAATACATATCAAATAATGTAAACTCGTGTCAAAATAAATAAACAAAATATCATGTAAAGAATGTGTATTTGTATAAAAATAGATAATAGATAATAAATTTGTATAAAATATATATGCAAGATACTCATTAAATAATGGAAATATGTATAAAAAAGTATATACAAAAAACAAATAGAATAATGTAAATTCGTATCAAAATAAATACACCGAATATTAATAAAATAATGTAAATTTGTATGAAAATAAAGATGCAAAATTCCCATAAAATAGCGCATTTTTTATAAAAATATATATACCAAAATACACATAAAATATTTAAATTTGTATTGAAATAAATATACAAAATGCACATACAATAAGGTAAATTTGTGTTGAAAGAGATATGCAAAAATACATATAAAACAATGTAAATTTGTTTCAAAATATATATACGAATACAAATAAAAAAACGTAGATTTCTATAAAAATATATATACAAAATACACATAAAATTAAGTAAATACGTATAAAAAATGTATACAAAATACACATAAAATAATGTAAATTCGAATTAAAATAAATAAACAAAATACCAATAAAAGAATGTGTATTTGGATAAATATAAATATACAAAATACATATACAAAATAAACATAAAATAAGGTAGATTTGTAATAAAATATATGTACAAAATACACATAAAATAATGTAAATTTATATGAAAATATATACAAATACACATAAAATACCATGAATTTGTATAAAATATATATTCAAAATAAATATTAAATAATGTAAAAGCGTATAAAAATATATATACAAAGTACATATAAATAGTGTAAATTCGTATCAATATAAATCAACAAAACACCAATAAAATAATATATATATATGAATGAAAATAGATTTACAAAATACACATAACATAACCAAAATTTGTATTAAAATATATACAAAAATACATAGAAATAATTTGAGTTTGTATGAAAATAGATATACAAAATACACATAAAACTAGGTAAATTTCTTTTGAAATGTAGATACAAAATAGCCATAAAATATTGTAAATTTGTGTCAAAATATATAAACAAATACACATAAAATAACGTAAATTTTTATGAAAAATATATACAAAATACACATAGAATAATGTCAATTCGTATCAAAATGAATGAGCAGAATATCAATAAAATAATGTATATTTGTATGAAAATAGAGATGCAAAATACCCCAAAAATAAAGCATATGTTTATAAATATACAGATACAAAAATACACATCGAATAATTAAATTTGTATTAAAATTAATATACAAAATGCGTATATAATAAGGTAAATTTGTATTGAAAAAATATGCAACATACACGTTTACTCATACAAATTTATATTATTTTATTGGTATTTTGTTTATTTATTTTGATACGAATTACATGATTATATGTGTATTTTGTACACATTTTTTTATACGTATTTACATTATTTAATGTGTATTTTGTTTATATATTTTCATACAAATTTACGTTATTATGTGTATTTGTATAAATATTTTGATACAAATTTACTTTATTTCATGTATTTTGTATATATATTTCAATTCAAATTTAGCTTATTTCGTGTGTATTTGTATATATTTTCATACAAATTTAATTACTTCTGTGTATTTATGTATATAGTTTTATATAAATTTACGTTATTTTATGTGTATTTTGTATATTTATGTTTATACAAATACACATTCTTTTATTAGTATTTTGTTTATTTATTTTGATACGAATTTACATTATTTTATGTGTATTTTGTATACATTTTTTTATACGTATTTACTTCATTTTATGTGTATTTTGTATATATATATTTATAGAAATCTACGTTATTTTATGTGTATTCGTATACATATTTTGAAACAAATTTGCTTTGCTTTATATGTATTTTGCGTATCTATTTCAATACAAATTTACCTTATTGTATGTGTTTTTTATATATTTATTTTAATACAAATCAAATTTTTTTATGTGTATTATGGTATATATATTTTTATAAATAAATAAAATGCGTTATTTTATGGGTATTTTGCCTCTTTATTTTCATACAAATTTACATTATTTTATTAATATTCTGTGTATTTATTTTGATACGATTTTACATTATTCTATTTGTGTTTTGTATATATTTTTTTATACAAATTTACGTTATTTTAAGTGTATTTGTTTATGTATTTTCATTCAAATTTACATTATTTTGTGTATTTTGTATATGTATTTCCATACAAATTTACCTAATTTATGTGTATTTTGTATATTTATTTTCATACAAATTTAAAAAAAATTTGTGTATTTTTGTATATAGTTTGATACAAATTTAGGTTATTTTATGTGTATTTTGAATATCTATTAAATATATATACAAAAAACATATGAAATTATGTAAATACGTATAAAAATATATATACAAAATACATATCAAATAATGTAATTTCGTGTCAAAATAAATAAACAAAATATCATGAAAAGAATGTGTATTTGTATGAAAATAGATAATAGATAATAAATTTGTATAAAATATATATGCAAGATATACATTAAATAATGTAAATATGTATAAAAAAGTATATACAAAAAACAAATAGAATAATGTAAAATCGTATCAAAATAAATATACAGAATATTAATAAAATAACGTAAATTTGTATGAAAATAAAGATGCGAAATTCCCATATAATAGCGCATTTCTTATAAAAATATATATACCAAAATACTCATAAAATTTTTAAATTTGTATTGAAATAAATATACAAAATGCATATACAATAAGATAAATTTGTATTGAAAGAGATATGCAAAAATACATATAAAACAATGTAAATTTGTTTCAAAATATATATACGAATACAAATAAAAAAACGTAGATTTCTATAAAAATATATATATAAAATACACATAAAATTAAGTAAATACGTATAAAAAATGTATTCAAAATACACATAAAATAATGTAAAATCGAATTAAAATAGATAAACAAAATATCAATAAAAGAATATGTATTTGATATATATATATCTATATATATATATATATATAGATATATATATATATACATATATATATATATATATATATATATATATATGTATATATATATATATATATACATATATATATATATACATATATATATATATATACATTTGTAATAAAATATATGTACAAAATACACATACAATAATGTAAATTTATATGAAAATATATATACAAATACACATAAAATACCATGAATTTGTATAAAAATATATATTCAAAATAAATATTAAATAATGTAAGAGCGCATAAAAATATATATACAAAGTACATATAAAATGAAAATTAAGATGCAAAATACCTATAAAATAACGCATTTTTTATAAAATTATTGATACCAAAATACACATAAAATATTTGAACTTGTATTAAAATAAATATACAAAATGCACATACAATAAGGTAAATTTGTATTGAAATAGATATGCAAAATACATATAAAATAATGTAAATTTGTTTCAAAATATATATACGAATACACATAAAATAACGTAGATTTCTATAAAAATACATATACAAAATACACATAATATTAAGAAAATACGTATAAAAAAATGTATACAAAATACACATAAAATAATGTAAATTCGTATAAATGTAAATAAACAATATACCAATAAAAGAATGTGTATTTGTATAAATATAAATATACAAAATGCACATAAAATAACGTAAATTTATATAAAACTATATACATAAAATAACGAAAATTTCTATAAAAATATATGTACAAAAATGAACATAAAATAAATTTGCATAAAAATATATATACAAAACACACTTTAGATAATGTAAATGAGTATAAAAATATGTATACAAAATACCTATGAAATAATCTAAATTCGTATAGAATTAAATTAAGAAATACCAATAAAATAATGTAATTTTGGATGAAAATATATATACAAAATACACATAAAATAACCTAAATACAAATACAAGTATACACATAAAATAATTTAAAATTGAATGAAATAAATATACAAAATAAACATAAAATAAGGTAAATTTGTAATGAAATATATGAAAAAAACACATAAAATAATATAAATTTTTATTAAAATATATATACAAATACACATTAAATAACATGAATTTGTATAAAATTTGTATCAAAATATATACTTATACACACAATAAAATAACGTAATTTTTTTATGAAAATGTATATACAAAATACCCGTAAAATAATTTAAATACGTAGAAAAATATATATACAAAAAACATAAAATAATGTAAATTTGTGTGAAAATATATAAACAAATACACATAAAATAATGTAAATTTGGATAAAATATATATACAAAATGAACATTAAATAATGTAAATATGTATAAAAAAATATATACAAAAAACAAATAGAATAATGTTAAATCGTATCAAAATAAATAAAGAGAATATCAATAAAATAATGTAAATTTGTATGAAAATAAAGATGCAAAATATCCATATAATAACGCATATTTGCATAAAAATATATATACAAAATACATATAAAATAGTTAAGTTTGTATTAAAATAAATATACAAAATGCACGTACAATAAAAGTAAATTTGTATTGAAATAGATTTGCAAAATACACATCAATAATGTAAATTTGTATCAAAATATATATACGAATACTCATAAAATAGAGTAAATTTCTATGAAAATATACATACAAAATAGATATACAAAATACACATATAACTAGTTAAAATTTGTATTTAAATACATGTACAAAAACACATAAAATAATGTAGATTTGTATGAAATGAAAACAAATACATTTTATATAAAATATATATACAAAATACACATAGAATAATATAAAATCATATCAAAATAAATACACAGAATATCAATAAAATAATGTAAATTTGTATGAAAATAAAGATGCAAAATACCCATAAAATAAAGCATATTTTTATAAAAATACATATACAAAAATACACATAGATTAATCAAATTTGTATTAAAATTAATATACAAAATGCACATACAATAAGGTAAATTTGTATTGAAAAAATATGCAAAATACACATAAAACAATGTAAATTTGTTTCAAAATATATAAACGAATACACATAAAATAACGCAGATTTCTATAGAAATATATATACAAAATACACTTGAAATAATGTCAATACGTATAAAAATATATATACAAAATACACATTAAATAATGTTAATTCGTGTCA
Organism: Eriocheir sinensis; assembly: GCF_024679095.1. Taxonomy (NCBI): domain Eukaryota; kingdom Metazoa; phylum Arthropoda; class Malacostraca; order Decapoda; family Varunidae; genus Eriocheir; species Eriocheir sinensis. The sequence goes on from NW_026111898.1 coordinate 756,027, forward strand.
AAATAAATAAACAAAATATCATGAAAAGAATGTGTATTTTTATGAAAATAGATATACAAAATACACATAAAATAACCTAAATTTGTATAAAACTATAAACAAAAATACACAAAAATAATTTAAACTTGTATGAAAATAAATATACAAAAAACATAAAATTAGGTAAATTTGTATTGAAATACATATACAAAATACACATAAAATAATGTAAATTTGAATGAAAATATATAAACATATAGACTTAAAATAACGTAAAGTTGTATCAAATATATATACAAAAAACACATTAAATAATGTAAATATGTATAAAAAAATATATACACAACACAAATAAAATAATGTAAAATCGTATGAAAATAAATACAGAAAATATTAATAAAATAATGTATATTTGTATGAAAATTAAGATGCAAAATACCCATAAAATAACGCATTTTTTATAAAAATATATATACGAAAAAACATAAAATATTTGATTTTGTATTAAAATAAATAGATATACAAAATACACATAAAATAAGCTAAATTAAATGAAAAATATATACAAAATACACATAGAATAATGTAAAATCGTATCAAAATAAATACACAGAATATCAATAAAATAATGTAATTTTGTATGAAAATAAAGATGCAAAATACCCATAAAATAAAGCATATTTATTTAAAAATACATATACAAAAATAAACATAGAATAATTAAATTTGTATTAAAATTAATATACAAAATGCACGTACAATAAGGTAAATTTGTATTGAAAAAATATACAAAATGCACATGAAAGCGTAAATTTGTTTAAAAATCTATATACGAATACACATAAAATAAAGTAGATTTCTAGAAATATATATACAAAATACACATGAAATGATGTAAATACGTATAAAAATATATATATACAAAATACACATTAAATAATTTAAATTCTCGTAAAAATAAATAAACAAAATATCAATAAAAGAATGTGTATTTGTACGAAAATAGATATACAAAATACTCATAAAATAACCTAAGTTTGTATAAAACTATATACAAAAATACATTAAAAATAATTTAAATTTGTATGAAAATAAATATACAAAATACACATAAAAATAGGTAAATTTGTATTGAAATACATATACAAAATACACATAAAATAATGGAAATTTGAATGAAAATATATAAACATATACACTTAAAATAACGTAAATTTGTATCAAATATATATACAAAATACTAATTAAATAATGTAAATATGTATAAAAAAATATATACAAAACACAAATAGAATAATGTAAAATCGTATCAAAATAAATACACAGAATATTAATTAAATAATGTAAATTTGTATGAAAATAAAGATGCAAAATAGCCATAAAATAACGCATTTTTATAAAATATATATACCAAAATACACATAAAATATTAAAATTTGTATTAAAATAAATATAAAAAATGCACATACTGTAAGGTAAATTTGTGTTGAAATAGATATGCAAAATACATATAAAACAATGTAAATTTGTTTCAAAATATATATACGAATACACATAAAATAACGTTGATTTCTATAAAAATATATACAAAATACACATAAAAAATTTGAATCTTGCATATATATTTCATACAAATTTATTATCTATTATTTATATTCATGCAAATACACATTCTTTTCATGATATTTTGTTTATTTTGACACGAATTTACCTAGATATGTATTTTGTATATATATTTTTATACGTATTTACATAATTTCATGTGTATTTTGTATATATTTCTATAGAAATCTACGTTATTTTATGTGTATTCGTATATATATTTTGAAACAAATTAGCTTTGTTTTATATGTATTTTTGAATATCTCTTTCAATACATATTTACCTTACTGTATATGGATTTTGTATATTTATTTCAATACAAATTTAAATATTTTATGTGTATTTTTGGTATATATATTTTATAAAAATGCGCTATTTTAGAATTTTGCATCTTTCTTTTCATACAAATTTACATTATTTTATTGATATTCTATGTATTTATATTGATAGGATTTTACATTATTCTATTTCTTTTTTGTATATTTTTTTTTATACACATTTACATTATTTAATGTGTATCTTGCATATATATTTCATACAAATTTACGTTATTTTAAGTGTATTTGTTTATATATTTTCATTCAAATTTGCATTATTTTATGTATTTTGTATATGTATTTCAATACAAATTTACCTAATTTTATGTGTGTTTTGTATATTTCTTTTTATACAAATTTTAAATATTTTTGTGTATTTTTGTATATAGTTTTATACAAATTTAGGTTATTTCATGTACGCATTTACATTATTTAATGTGTGTTTTGTATATATATTTTTATGTAATAAAATATATTTATGTATATATTTTTTTTGAAATTTGCGTTATTTTATGTGTATTTGTATATGTTTTCTCATACAAATTTACATTATTTTATTGCTATTTTGTTTATTTATTTTGATACAAATGAAAATAGATATACAAAATATACATAAAATAAACTAAATTTGTATTGAAATATATATACAAAATACATAAAATAATGTAAATTTGTATCAAAATATTTTAACAGATGCGCATAAAATAACGTAAATTTGTTTTAAAATATACAAAATACACATTAAATAATGTAAATATGTATAAAAAGATATATACAAAACACAAATAGAATAATGTAAAATCATATCAAAATAAATACACAGAATATTAAAAAAAACTATGTAAATTTGTATGAAAATAAAGATGCAAAATGCCCATTAAATAACGCATTTTTTTATAAAAATATATATACCAAAATACACATGAAAAAATTAATTTGTATTAAAATAAATATACAAAATGCACATACAATAAGGTAAATCTGTATTGAAATAGATTTGCAAAATACATTTAAAACAATGTAAATTTGTTTAAAAATATATATACGAATACACATAAAATAACGTAGATTTGTATAAAAATATATATACAAAATACACATAAAATGAAGTAAATACGTATAAGAAAATGTATACAAAATACACATAAAATAATGTAAAATCGTTTCAAAATAATTAAACAAAATACCAATAAAAGAATGTGTATTTGGATAAATATAAATATACAAAATACACATAAAATAACGTAAATTTGTATAAAACTATATACAAAAATACACAGAAGTTATTAAATTCGTATGAAAATAGATATACAAAATACAGATAAAATAAGCTAAATTTGAATTGAAATGTATATACAAAATACATAAAATAATGTAAATTTGTATCAAAATATTTATAAAAATACATATAATAATGTAAATTTGTTTAAAATTATATAAACAAAATACACATTAAGTAATGTAAATACGTATAAAAAATATGTACAAAATACACATATAATCTTGTAATTCGTATCAAACTAAATAAACAAAATATCAATAAAATAATGTAAATTTGTATGAGAAAACATATACAAATACATATAAAATAACGCTAATTTCCATAAAAATATATGTCCAAAAATGAACGTAAAATAAAGTAATTTTGGATAAAAATATATATACAAAACACACATTAAATAATGTAAATGTGTACATAAACTAACCTAAATTTGTATAAAACTATATACAAAAATACACAAAAATAATTTAAATTTGTATGAAAAGAAATATACAAAATACACATAAAATTAGGTTAATTTGTATTGAAATACATATACAAAATACATATAAAATAATGTAAATTTGGAAGAAAATATATAAACAAATACACATATAATAACGTAAATTTGTATAAAATATATATTCAAAATACACATTAAATAATGTAAATATGTATAAAAAAATATATACAAAACACATATAGTATAATGTAAAATCGTATCAAAATATATACTCAGAATATTAATAAAATAATGTAAATTTGTATGAAAATTAAGATGCAAAATACCTATAAAATAACGCTTTTTTTATAAAATTATTGATACCAAAATACACATAAAATATTTGAATTTGTATTAAAATAAATATTCAAAATGCACATACAATAAGGTAAATTTGTATTGAAATAGATATGCAAAATACATATAAAATAATGTAAATTTGTTTCAAAATATATATACGAATACACATAAAATAACGTAGATTTCTATAAAAATACATATACAAAATACACATAATATTAAGTAAATACGTATAAAAAATGTATACAAAATACACATAAAATAATGTAAATTCGTATAAATGTAAATAAACAATATACCAATAAAAGAATGTGTATTTGTATAAATTTAAATATACAAAATGCACATAAAATAACGTTAATTTATATAAATCTATATACATAAAATAACGCAAATTTCTATAAAAATATATGTACAAAAATGAACACAAAATAAATTTGCAAAAAATATATATACAAAACACACTTTAGATAATGTAAATGAGTATAAAAACATGTATACAAAATACCTATGAAATAATCTAAATTTGTATCGAATTAAATTAAGAAAATATCAATAAAATAATGTAATTTTGGATGAAAATATATATACAAAATACACATAAAATAACCTAAATACAAATACAAATATACACATAGAATAATTTAAAATTGAATGAAATAAATATACAAAATAAACATAAAATAAGGTAAATTTGTAATGAAATATATGAAAAAATACACATAAAATAATATAAATTTGTATGAAAATATATATACAAATACACATTAAATAACATGAATTTGTATAAAATTTGTATCAAAATATATACTTATACACACAATAAAATAACGTAATTTTTTTTATGAAAATGTATATACAAAATACACATAAAATAATTTAAATACGTAGAAAAATATATATACAAAAAACACATAAAATGTAAATTTGTATGAAAATATATAAACAAATACACATAAAATAATGTAAATTTGGATAAAATATATATACAAAATGAACAATAAATAATGTAAATATGTATAAAAAAAATATACAAAATACACAGAATAATGTTAAATCGTATCAAAATAAATAAAGAGAATATCAATAAAATAATGTACATTTGTATGAAAATAAAGATGCAAAATATCCATATTATAACGCATATTTGCATAAAAATATATACAAAATACATATAAAATAGTTAAATTTGTATTAAAATAAATATACAAAAGCACGTACAATAAATTAAATTGGTATTCAAATAGATATGCTAAATACACATCAATAATGTAAATTTGTATCAAAATATATATACGAATACTCATATAATAGAGTAAATTTCAATATAAATATACATACTAAAAAGATATACAAAATAAACTTATAACTAATTAAATTTGTATTTAAATACATGTACATTTTAAAACATATAATAATGTAGTTTTTTTTGTAATGATAACAAATTAATTTTATATAAAATATATAGAAAATACACATAGAATAATGTAAAATCATTTTAAACTAAATACACAGAATATCAATAAAATAATGTAAATTTGCATGAAAATAAAGATGCAAAATACCCATAAAATAAAGCATATTTTATAAAAATACATATACAAAAATACACATAGATTAATCAAATTTGTATTAAAATTAATATACAAAATGCACATACAATAAGGTAAATTTGTTTTGAAAAATATGCAAAATACACATAAAACAATGTAAATTTGTCTCAAAATATATATACGAATACACATAAAATAACGCAGATTTCTATAGAAATATATATACAAAATACACTTGAAATAATGTAAATACGTATAAAATATATATACAACATACACATTAAATAATGTTAATTCGTGTCAAAATAAATAAACAAAATATCATGAAAAGAATGTGTATTGTATGAAAATAGATATACAAAATACACATAAAATAACCTAAATTTGTATAAAACTTTATACAAAATACACAAAAATAATTTAAACTTGTATGAAAATAAATATACAAAAACATATAAAAATAGGTAAATTTGTATTGAAATACATATACAAAATACACATAACATAATGTAAATTTGAATGAAAATATATAAACATATAGACTTAAAATAACTTAAATTTGTATCAAACATATATACAAAAAAAACATTAAATAATGTAAATATGTAAAAAAATATATATACAAAACACAAATAAAATAATGTAAAATCGTATCAAAATAAATACAGAAAATATTAATAAAATAATGTAAATTTGTATGAAAATTAAGATGCAAAATACCCATAAAGTAACGCATTTTTTATAAAAATATATATACGAAAAAACATAAAATATTTGATTTTGTATTAAAATAAAAAGATATACAAAATACACATCAAATAAGCTAAATTTGAATTGAAATATATATACAAAATACATAAAATAATGTAAATTTGTATCAAAATACCTATACAAATACACATATAATAAAGTAAATTTGTATAAAAATAAATAAACACAATACACATTAAATAATGTAAATACGTATAAAAAAGATGTTAAAAATACACAAATAATCATGTAATTCGTATCAAAATAAATAGACAAAATACCAATAAAATAATGTAAATTTCTATGAGAAAACATATACAAAATTCACATAAATAACGCAAATATCAATAAAAATATATATAATATAATATATTTTTATACATATTTAAAATATTTAATGTATATTTTGTATATATATATTTTATCCAAATTTACGTGATTTTATATGTATTTGTTTATATATTTTCATACAAATTTACATTATTTTATGTGAGTTTTGTATATGTATTTCAATACAAATTTGCCTAACTTTATGTGTATTTTGCATATACAAAATATAGAAAATGCACATAAAACAATGTATATTTGTTTCAAAATATATATACGAGTACACATAAAATAACGTATATTTCTATAGAAATATATATACAAATTACACATGAAATGACGTAAATACGTATAAAAATATATATACACAATACACATTAAATAATGTAAATTCGCATCAAAATAAATAAACAAAATATCAATAAAAGAATGTGTATTTGTATGAAAATAGATATACAAAATACACATAAATTATTGTAAATTTGTATAAAACTCTATTAAAAATACACAATAATAATTTAAATTTGTATAAAAATATATATACAAAATACATATAAAACTAGTTAAATTTCTATTGAAATACATACAAAATACACATAAAATACTGTAAATTTGAATGAAAATATATAAACAAATACACTTAAAATAACGTAAATTTGTATGAAATATATATAGAAAATACACATTAAATAATGTAAATATGTATAAAAAAAATATATACAAAACACAAATAGAATAATGTAAAATAGTATCAAAATAAATACACAGAATATTAATAAAATAATGTATATTTGTATGAAAATAAAGATGCAAAATACCCTATTTTTATGAAAATATTTATACCAAAATACACAAAATATTTAAATTTGTATTACAATAAATATACAAAATGCACATACAATAAGGTAAATTTGTATTGAAATAGATATGCAAAATACACATAAAACAATGTAAATTTGTTTCAATATATATATACAAATACACATAAAATAGCGTAAATTTCTATAAAAATATATATACAAAATACACATAAAATGAAGTAAATACGTATAAGAAAATGTATACAAAATACACATAAAATAATGTAAATTCGTATCAAAATAAATAAACTGAATGCCAATAAAAGAATGTTTACTTGTATAAATATAAATATTCAAAATACACATAAAATAACGTAAAATTGTATAAAACTATATACAAAAATAAACAAAAATAATTAAATTTGTATGAAAATAGATATACAAAAGACACATAAAATATGCTAAATTTGAATTGAAATAAATATAGAAAATACATAAAATAATGTAAATTTGTATCAAAATATATATATTCAAATACACATATATTAAAATTAATATACAAAATGCGTATATAATAACGTAAATTTGTATTGAAAAAATATGCAACATACACGTTTACTCATACAAATTTATATTATTTTATTGGTATTTTGTTTATTTATTTTGATACGAATTACATGATTATATGTGTATTTTGTACATTTTTCTCTATACGTATTTACATTATTTAATGTGTATTTTGTTTATATATTTTCATACAAATTTACGTTATTATATGTGTATTTGTCTAAATATTTTGATACAAATTTACTTTATTTCATGTATTTTGTATATATATTTCAATTCAAATTTAGCTTATTTTGTGTATATTTTTGTATATAGATTTATATAAATTTACGTTATTTTATGTGTATTTTGTATATTTATATTTATACAAATACACATTCTTTTATTGGTATTTTGTTTATTTATTTTGATACGAATTTACATTATTTTATGTGTATTTTGTATACATTTTTTTATAGGTATTTACTTTATTTTATGTGTATTTTTTATATATATTTTTATAGAAATCTACGTTATTTTATGTGTATTCGTGTATATATTTTGAAACAAATTTACATTGTTTTATATGTATTTTGCATATCTATTTCAATGCAAATTTACCTTATAGTATGTGTTTTTTGTATATTTATTTTAGTACAAATTTAATTTTTTTATGTGTATTTTGGTATATATATTTTTATAAATGCGTTATTTTATGGGTATTTTGCTTCTTTATTTTCATACAAACTTACATTATTTTATTAATATTCTGTGTATTTATTTTGATACGATTTTACATTATTCTATTTGTGTTTTGTACATATTTTTTTATACAAATTTACGTTATTTTAAGTGTATTTGTTTATGTATTTTCATTCAAATTTACATTATTTTATGTGTATTTTGTGTAGGTATTTCAATACAAATTTACCTAATTTTACATGTATTTTGTATATTTATTTTCATACAAATTTAAAATATTTTTGTTTATTTTTGTATATAGTTTGATACAAATTTAGGTTATTTTATGTGTATTTTGTATATCTATTTTCATACAAATACACATTCTTTTATTGACATTTTGTTTATTTATTTAGACGCGAATTTTATGTGAATTTGTTTTCATTTCATACAAATTTACATTATTTTATGTGTATTTTGTACATGTATTTAAATACAAATTTAACTAATTATAAGTGTATTTTGTATATCTATTTTCATACAAATTGAAATTTATTTTTTTGTTTTTTTGTATATATTTTTATTCAAATTTTCGTAATCTTATAAAAATATATATTCCAAAAAACACATAAAATATTTAAATTTGCATTGAAATAAATATACAAAATGCACATACAATAAGGTAAATTTGTATTGAAAGAGGTATGCAAAAATACATATAAAACAATGTAAATTTGTTTCAAAATATATATACGAATACAAATAAAAAAACGTATATTTCTATAAAAATATATATGCAAAATACACTTAAAATTAAGTAAATACGTATAAAAAAATGTATACAAAATACACATAAAATAATGTAAATTCGAATTAAAATAAATAAACAAAATACCAATAAAAGAAGGTGTATTTGGATAAATATAAATATACTAAAAACACATACAAAATAAACATAAAATAAGGTAGATTTGTAATAAAATATATGTACAAAATACACATAAAATAATGTAAATTTATATAAAAATATATATACAAATACACATAAAATACCATGAATTTGTATAAAAATATATATTCAAAATAAATATTAAATAATGTAAAAGCGAATAAAAATATATATACAAAGTACATAATATATAAAATAATGTAAATTCGTATGAATATAAATCAACAAAACACCAATAAAATAATATATATTTGAATGAAAATAAATTTACAAAATACACATAACATAACAAAAATTTGTATTAAAATATATACAAAAATACATAGAAATAATTTGAGTTTGAATGAAAATAGATATACAAAATACACATAAAACTAGGTAAATTTCTTTTGAAATGTATATACAAAATACCCATAAAATATTGTAAATTTGTGTCAAAATATATAAGCAAATACACATAAAATAACGTAAATTTGTATGAAAAATATATACAAAATACACATAGAATAATGTCAATTCGTAGCAAAATGAATGAGCAGAATATCAATAAAATAATGTAAATTTGTATGAAAATAAAGATGCAAAATACCCAAAAAATAAAGCATATGTTTATAAAAATACAGATACAAAAATACACATCGAATAATTAAATTTGTATTAAAATTAATATACAAAATGCGTAAATAATAAGGTAAATTTGTATTGAAAAAATATGCAACATACACGTTTACTCATACAAATTTATATTATTTTATTGGTATTTTGTTTATTTATTTTGATACGAATTACATGATTATATGTGTATTTTGTACATATTTTTTATACGTATTTACATTATTTAATGTGTATTTTGTTTATATATTTTCATACAAATTTACGTTATTATATGTGTATTTGTTTAAATATTTTGATACAAATTTACTTTATTTCATGTATTTTGTATATATATTTCAATTCAAATTTAGCTTATTTTGTGTGTATTTTGTATATATTTTCATACAAATTTAATTACTTCTGTGTATTTATGAATATAGTTTTATATAAATTTACGTTATTTTATGTGTATTTTGTATATTTATATTTATACAAATACACATTCTTTTATTGGTATTTTGTTTATTTATTTTGATACGAATTTACATTATTTTATGTGTATTTTGTATACATTTTTTTATACGTATTTACTTCATTTTATGTGTATTTTGTATATATATTTTTATAGAAATCTACGTTATTTTATGTGTATTCGTATACATATTTTGAAACAAATTTACATTGCTTTATATGTATTTTGCATATCTATTTCAATACAAATTTACTTTATTGTACATATAAAACAATGTAAATTTGTTTCAAAATATATGTACGAATACACATAAAATAACATAGATTTCTATAAAAATATATATACAAAATACACATAAAATGAAGTAAATACGTATAAATAAATGTAAACAAAAAACACATAAAATAATGTAAATTCGAAACAAAATAAATAAACAAAATACCAATTAAAGAATGTGTATTTGTATAAATATAAATGTACAAAATACACATACAAAATAAACATAAAATAAGGTAAATTTGTAATGAAATATATGTACAAAATACACATAAAATAATGTAAATTTATATGAAAATATTTGTACAAATACTCATAAAATACCATGAATTTGTATAAAATTATATACTCAAAATAAATATTAAATAATGTAAATGCGTAAAAAAAATATATATACAAAGTACATATAAAATAATGTAAATTCGTATCAATATAAATCAACAAAATACCAATAAAATAATATATATTTGAATGAAAATAGATTTACAAAATACACATAACCTAACTAAAATTTGTATTGAAATATATACAAAAATACATACAAATAATTTGAGTTTGAATGAAAATAGATATTCAAAATACACATAAAAGTAGGTAAATTTCTTTTGAAATATATACAAAATACCCATAAAATATTGTCATAATTTTATATGTATTTTGTATATATATTTCAATACAAATTTACTTTATTTTATGTGGATTTTGTATATTTATTTTGATACAAATTCAAATATTTTATGTGTATTTTGGTATCAATAATTTTAAAAAAATGCGTTATTTTATAGGTATTTTGCATCTTAATTTTCATACAAATTTACATTATTTTATTAATATTCTGTGTATATATTTTGATACGATTTTACATTATTCTATTTGTATTTTGTATATATTTTTTATACCTATTTACATTATTTAATATGTATTTTGTATATATATTTTATACAAATTTACGTTATTATATGTGTATTTGTTTATATATTTTCTTTCAAATTTACATTATTTTATGTGTATTTTGTATATGTATTTCAATAGAAATTAACCTAATTTTATGTGTATTTTGTATATTTCTTTTCATACAAATTTAAATTATTTTTGTGTATTTTTGTATATAGTTTTATACAAATTTAGGTTATTTTATGTAGCATTTACATTATTTAATGTGTGTTTTATATATATATTTTTATCCAAAGTTACTTTATTTTACGTTCATTTTTGGACATATATTTTTATAGAAATTAGCGTTATTTTATATGTATTTGTATATGTTTTCTCATACAAATTTACATTATTTTATTGATATTTTGTTTATTTAGTTTGATACGAATTACATGATTATATGTTTATTTTGTACATATTTTTATACGTATTTACATTACTTAATGTGTATTTTGTTTATATATTTTTAAACAAATTTACGTTATTATATGTATTTTTATAAATATTTTGATACAAATTTACATTATTTTATGTATTTTGTATATACATTTCAATTCAAATTTAGCTTATTTTATCTGTATTTTGTATATATATTTTCATACGAATTTAATTACTTCTGTGTATTTTTGTATATAGTTTTATACAAATTTACGTTATTTTATGTGTATTTTGTATATTTATATTTATACAAATACACATTCTTTTATTGGTATTTTGTTTATTTATTTTGATACGAATTTACGTTATTTTATGTGTATTTTGTATACATTTTTTATACGTATTTACTTCATTTTACGTGTATTTTGTATATATATATTTTTATACAAATCTACGTTATTTTATGTGTATTCGTATATATATTTTGAAACAAATTTACATTGTTTTATATGTATTTTGCATATCTATTTCAATACAGATTTACCTCATTGTATGTGTATTTTGTATATTTATTTTAATACAAATAAATTTTTTATGCGTATTTTTGTATATATATTTTTAAAAAAAGCGTTATTTTATGCGTATTTTACTTCTTTATTTTCATACAAATTTACATTATTTTATTAATATTCTGTGTATTTATTTTGATACGATTTTACATTATTTTATTTGTGTTTTGTATATATTTTTTTATACAAATTTACGTTATTTTAAGTGTATTTGTTTATGTATTTTCATTCAAATTTACAGTATTTTATGTGTATTTTGTATTTGTATTTCAATACAAATTTACCTAATTTTATGTGTATTTTGTATATTTATTTTCATACAAATTTAAATTATATTAAATTATATAGTTTTTTACAAATTTATGTTATCTTATGTGTATTTTGTATATTTATTTTCATACAAATACACATTCCTTTATTGAAATTTTGTTTATTTATTTTGACGCGAATATACATTATTTAATATGTATTTTGTATATATATTTTTATACGTATTTACATCTTTTCATGTGTATTTTGTTTATTTATAAAAAATGCGTTATTTTGTGGGTATTTTGCATCTTTATTTTCATACAAATTTACATTATTTTATTTACATTCTGTGTATTTATTTTAATACGATTTTAAATTCTTCTATTTGTGTTTTGTATATATATTTTTTATACATATTTACATTATTTAATGAGTATTTTTTATATATATTTTATACAAATTTATGTTAATTTAAGTATTTGTTTATATATTTTCATTCAAATTTACATTATTTTATGTGTATTTTGTATATGTATTTCTTTACAAATTTACCTAATTTTATGTGTATCTTGTATATTTATTTTCATACAAATTTAACTTATTTTTGTGTATTTTTATATATAGTTTTATACAAATTTACGTTATTTTATGTGTATTTTGTATATGTATTTTCATACAAATACACATTCTTTTATTGATATTTTAATTATTTATTTTGACACGAATTTACATTATTTAATGTGTATTTAGTATATATATTTTAATACGTATTTACAACATTTCATGTATATTTTGTATATATATATATATATATATATATATATATATATATATATATATATATATATATATATATATATATATATATATATATATATATATATATATATATATATTTCTATAGAAATCTACGTTATTTTATGTGTATTCGTATATGTATTTTGAAACAAATCTACATTATTTTATGTTTATTTTGTATATATATTTCATTATAAATTTGCCTTATTTTAAGTTTATTTTTATATCTATTTTCATTCAAATTCAAATAATTTTATGTGTATATATTTATTTGTATTTACGTTATTTTATGTGTATTTTCTAAATATATTTTCATTCAAAATTACATTATTTTATCGGTATTTTGTTCATTTATTTCGATACGAATTTAGATTATTTCATGTGTATTTTCTATACATATACATATAGAGTAGATTTCTATGAAAATATATATTCAAAATACATATAAAATTATGTAAATATATAAATATATATATATATATATATATATATATATATATATATATATATATATATATATATATATATATATATATATATATATATATATATATATATCAAATACACCTAAAAAAATGAAAATTTGTATCAAAATAAATAAATAAAATTCGATAAAAGAACGTATATTTGTAGGAAAATAAATATACAAAATACACATAAAATGACGAAAATTTGAATAAAAATATATACAAAAATACACAAAATTAATTTCAATTTGTATGAAAATAGATATACAAAATACACATATAATTAGTTAAATTTGTATTTAAATACATGTACAAAATTCACATTAAATAATGTAAATTTGTATGAAATGAAAACAAATTCACATAAAATAACGTACATTGGTATAAAATAGATATACAAAATATACATAGAATAATGTAAAATCGTATCAAAATAAATACACAGAATATCAATAAAATAATGTAATTTTGTATGAAAATAGAGATGCAAAATACCCATAAAATAAAGCATTTTTTTTATAAAAATACATATACAAAAATACACATAGAATAGCTAAATTTGTATTAAAATTAATATACAAAATGCACGTACAATAAGGTAAATTTGTATTGAAAAAATATGCAAAATGTACATAAAACAATGTATATTTGTTTCAAAATATATATACGAATACACATAAAATAATGTAAATTCGCATCAAAATAAATAAACAAAATATCAATAAAAGAATGTGTATTTGTATGAAAATAGATATTCAAAATACACATAAAATATATTAAATTTGAATAAAACTCTTTACAAAAATACACAAAAAATAATTTAAATTTGTATAAAATATATATAAAAAATACACATGAAATTAGGTAAATTTCTATTGAAATACATATACAAAATACACATAAAATAATGTAAATTTGAATAAAAATATATAAACAAATACACTTAAAATAACGAAAATTTGTATGAAATATATATAGAAAATACACATTAAATCATGTAAATATGTATAAAAAAATATATACAAAACACAAATAGAATAATATAAAATAGTATCAAAATAAATACACAGAATATTAATAAAATAATGTAAATTTGTATGAAAATAAAGATGCAAAATACCCATAAAACAACGCATTTTTTATGAAAATATATATACCAAAATGCACATAAAATATTTAAATTTGTATTACAATAAATATACAAAATGCACATACAATAAGGTAAATTTGTATTGAAATAGATATGCAAAATACATATAAAACAATGTAAATTTGTTTCAAAATATACATACGAATACTCATAAAATAACGTAGATTTCTATAAAATATATATACAAAATACACATAAAATGAAGTAAATAAGTTTAAGAAAATGTATACAAAATACACATAAAATAATGAATATTCGCATCAAAATAAATAAACTAAATGCCAATAAAAGAATGTTTACTAGTATAAATATAAATATACAAAATACACATAAAATAACGTAATATTGTATAAAACTATATACAAAAATAAACAAAATAATTAAATTTGTATGAAAATAGATATACAAAAGACACATAAAATAAGCTAAATTTGAATTGAAATAAATATAGAAAATACATAAAATAATGTAAATTTGTATCAAAATATATATTCAAATACACATATAATAACGTAAATTTGTATAAAAATATATAAACAAAATACACATTAAATAATGTAAATACGTATAAAAGATATGTACGTAATGTAAAAATTTATATAATTAAAGATGCAAATTACCCATAAAATATCTTTTATTTAAAAAAATATATATACAAAAATACACATAAAATAATTAAATTTGTATTAAAATAAATATACAAAATACACATACAATAAGGTAGATTTTCATTGAAATATATAAGCAAAAAACACATAAAATAATGAAATTTTTTATCAAAATATATACGAATACACACAATAAAATTACGTAAATTTTTATGAAAATATATACAAAATACACATAAAATAATGTAAATACATAGAAAAATATATATACAAAATACACATAAAATAATATAAATTCGTATCAAAATAAATAAACAAAATTTCCTCTAAAAGAATGTATATGTGTAGGAAAATATATATTCAAAATACAAATAAAATAAAAAAAAATTGTATAAAAATAATACAAAAATACACAAAAATAATTTAAATTTGTTTGAAAATAAATATGCAAAATACAAATGAAATTAGGCAAATTTTTATTGAAATACATATACAAAATACACATAAAATAATGTAAATTTGTATGAAAATATATAAACAAATACACATAAGAAAACGTAAATTTCCATAAAATATATGTACAAAATATACATTAAATAATGTAAATATGTCTAAAAATATATATACAAAATACACAGAATAACGTAAAATCGTATAAAAATAAATAAACAGACAATCAATAAAATAATGTAAATTTGTATGAAAATAAAGATGCAAAATAACCATATAATAACGCATATTTGTTTAAAAATATATATACAAAAATACACATAAAGTAATTAAATTTGCATCAAAATAAATATTCAAAAGGCACATACAATAAAGAAAATTTGTATTGAAATAGATATGCGAAATACACATAAATAATGTAAATTTGTATCAAAATATATATACGAATACACATAAAATAGAGTAAATTTCTATGAAAATATATATTCAAAATACATATAAAATTATGTAAATAAGTATAACAATATATATATCAAATACACCTAAAATAATGAAAACTCGTATCAAAATAAATAAACAAAATTCCTATAAAAGAACGTATATTTGTAGGAAAATAAATATACAAAATTCACATAAAATTACGAAAATTTGAATAAAAATATATACTAAAATACACAAAATTAATTTCAGTTTGTAGAAAAAATATATATATAATATACATATAATTATTTAAATTTGTATGTAAATACAAAAAAACAAAAAATAAAAATAAAAATTTAAATATGAAATGAAAAAAAACAACATTCAATAAAAATTTCATTCATTTTGTAAATAATATATAACATAGAAATAATGTAAATCGTAAAAAAATAAATAAAATAAATAACACAATATAAAATAAATATAAAGAATAAAGATGAAAAAAAATAAAAAAAATATAAATAAAAATAAATTTTTTTATTTATACAAATAAAAAAAAATACATTAAAATTAATATACAAAATGCACGTACAATAAGGTAAATTTATATTGAAAAATATGCAAAATGCACATAAAACAATGTATATTTGTTTCAAAATATATATACGAAGACACATAATAAATATATTTCTATAGAAATATATATACAAAATACACATGAAATGACGTAAATACGTATAAAAATATATATACAAAATACACATTAAATAATGTGAATTCGCGTCAAAATAAATAAACAAATATCAATAAAAAATGTGTATTTGTATGAAAATAGATATACAAAATACACATAAAATATTTTAAATTTATATAAAACTCTCTTTATAAAAATATATATACCAAAATAATAAAATTTTAAAATTTGTATTACAATAAATATACAAAATGCACGTACAATAAGGTATATTTATATTGAAATAGATATGCTAAATACATATAAAACAATGTAAATTTGCTTCAAAATATATATACCAATACACATAAAATAACGTAGATTACTATAAAAATATATATACAAAATACGCATTAAATGAAGTAAATACGTATAAGAAAATGTATACAAAGTACACATAAAATAATTAAATTTGTATTAAAATAAATTTACAAAATACACATACAATAAGGTAAATCTATATTGATATGCAAAATAAACATAAAATAATGTAAATTTGTATCAAATCATATACGAATACACACAATAAAATAACGTAAATTTTTATGAAAATGTATATAAAAAATACACATAAAATAATGTAAATACGTAGAAAAATATATATAGAAAATACACATAAAATTATGTAAATTCTTATGAAAATAAATGAACAAAATTCCACTAAAAGAATGTATATTTGTAGGAAAATATAAATACAAAATACAAATAAAATAACTAAAATTTGTATAAAAATATATAAAAAATACATAAAAATAATTTAAATTTGTTTGAAAATAGACATGCAAAATACATAAAATTAGGCAAATCTGTATTGAAATACATATACAAATTACACATAAAATATTGTAAATTTGTATGAAAATATATAAACAAATACACATAAAATAGCGTAAATTTATATAAAATATATATACAAAATATACATTAAATAATGTAAATGTGTATAAAAATATATATACAAAATACACATAGAATAATATAAAATCGTATCAAAATAATTAAACAGAATATCAATAAAATAATGTAAATTTGTATGAAAATAAAGATGCAAAATACCCAAATAATAACGCATATTTTTTACAAAAATACACATAAAATAATTAAATTTGTATTAAAATAAATATACAAAATACACATACAATATGGTAAATTTGTATTGAAATAGATATGCAAAATAAACATCAATAATTTAAATTTGTATCAAAATATATATACGAATACCCATAAAATAGAGTAAATTTCTATGAAAATATATATTCAAAACACAAATAAAATGATATAAATAAGTATAAAAATATACATATCAAATACACCTAAAATAATGTAAATTCGTATAAAAATAAATAAACAAAATTACGATAAAAGATGCAAGATACACATTAAATAATGTAAATATTTATAAAAAATATATATACAAAAAAAAATAGAATAATGTGAAATCGTATCAAAATAAATACACCGAATATTAATAAAATAATGTAAATTTGTATGAAAATAAAGATGCAAAATTCCCATCAAATAGCGCATTTCTTATAAAAATATATATACCAAAATACACATAAAATATTTAAATTTGTATTGAAATAAATATACAAAATGCACATACAATAAGGTAAATTTGTATTGAAAGAGATATGCAAAAATACATATAAAACAATGTAAATTTGTTTCAAAATATATATACGAATACACATAAAATAACGTAGATTTCTATAAAAATATATATACAAAATACACATAAAATTAAGTAAATACGTATAAAAATAGATATACAAAATACACATAGAATAATGTAGAATTGTTTAAAAAAAAAACTGAATATAAATAAAATAATGTAAATTTGTATAAAAATAAAAATGCAAAATACCCATAAAATAAAGCATATTTTTATAAAAATACATATACAAAAATACACATAGCATAATTAAATTTGTATTAAAATTAATATACAAAATGCATATACAATAAGGTAAATTTGTATTGAAAAAATATGCAAAATACACATAAAACAGTGTAAATTTATTTCAAAATCTATATACGAATACTCATAAATCAACGTAGATTTCTATAGAAATATATATACAAAATACAAATCAAATGATGTAAACACGAATAAATAAATAAATAAATATATATATATATATATATATATGTATATATATATATATATATATATATATATATATATATTTATATATATATATATATATATATATATATATATATATATATATATATATATATATATATAATACACATTAAATAATGTAAACTCGCGTCAAAGTAAATAAACAAAATAAAAGAATGTTTATTTGTATGAAAATAGATATACAATATACACATAAAATCACCTAAATTTGTATAAAACTATATACAAAAATACACAAAAATAATTTTAATTTGTATAAAAATAAATATACAAAATACACATAAAATTAGGTAAATTTGTATTGAAATACATTTACAAAATACACATAAAATAATGTAAATTTGAATGAAAATATATAAACAAATACACTTAAATTAACGTAAATTTGTATAAAATATATATAAAAATTACACATTAAATAATGTAAATATGTATAAAAAAAAATATATACAAAACACAAATAGAATAATATAAAATCGTATCAAAATAAATACACAGAATATTAATAAAATAATGTAAATTTGTATGAAAATTAAGATACAAAATACCTATAAAATAATGCATTTTTTATAAAAATATTTATACCAAGACACACATAAAATATTTGAATTTGTATTAAAATAAATATGCAAAATGCACATACAATAAGGTAAATTTGTATTGAAATAGATATGCAAAATACATATAAAACCATGTAAATTTTTTTCAAAATATATATACGAATACACATAATATAACGTAGATTTCTATGAAAATAAATATACAAAATACACGTAAAATGAGGTAAATACGTATAAAAAAAGGTATACAAAATACACATAAAATAATGTAAACTCGTATCAAAATAAATAAACAAAATACTAATAAAAGAATGTGAATTGTATAAATATAAATATACAAAATACAAATAAAATAACGTAAATTTATATAAAACTATATGCAAAAATACTCAAAAGTAATTAAATTTGTGTGAAAATAGATATACAAAATACATGTGTATTTTGTATATTTATTTTCATACAAATTGAAATTATTTTTGTTTATTTTTTTATATATTTTCAAACAAATTTTCGTTATTTTATGTGTATTTTGTATATTTATTTATTCTACAAATATACTTTCTTTTATCTGAATTTTGTTTATTGAATTTGAAACGAATTTACCTTATTTTGTATATCTATTTTCATACAAATTAAAATACTTCTGTGTATTTTTGTATATAGTTTTATATAAATTTACGTTATTTTATGTGTATTTTGCATATTTATATTTATACAAATACACATTCTTTTATTGGTATTTTGTATATTTATTTTGATACGAATTTACATTATTTTATGTGTATTTTGTATACATTTTTTTATACGTATTTACTTCATTTTATGTGTATTTTGTATATATATTTTTATACAAATCTACGTTATTTTATGTGTATTCGTATATATATTTTGAAACAAATTTACATTGTTTTATATGTATTTTGCATATATATTTCAATACAAATTTACCTTATTGTATGTGTTTTTTATATATTTATTTTAATTCAATTTTTTTTTATGTGTGTATTTTGGTATATATATTTTTATAAATAAAAAAAAATGCGTTATTTTATGGGTATTTTGCCTCTTTATTTTCATACAAATATACATTATTTTACTAATATTCTGTGTATTTATTTTGATACGATTTTACAGTATTCTATTTGTGTTTTGTATATATTTTTTTTATACAAATTTACGTTATTTTAAGTGTATTTGTGTATGTCTTTTCATTCAAATTTACATTATTTTATATGTATTTTGTATATGTATTTCAATACAAATCTACCTAATTTTATGTGTATTTTGTATATTTATTTTCATACAAATTTAAAATATTTTTGAGTATTTTAGAATATAGTTTGATACAAATTTAGGTTATTTTATGTGTATTTTGTATATCTATTTTCATACAAATACACATTCTTTTATTGATATTTTGTTTATTTATTTTGACGCGAATTTACAGTATTTAATGTGTATTTTGTATATATCTTTATACGTATTTACATCATTTCATGTGCATTTTGTATATATATTCCTATAGAAATCAACGTTATTTTATGTGTATTCGTATATATATTTTGAAACAAATTTACACTGTTTTATGTGTATTTTGCTTTTTTTTTCAATACAAACTTACCTTATTGTATGTGCATTTTGTATATTAATTTTAACACATATTTAATTATTCTATGTGTATTTTTGTATATGTATTTAAAAAAAAATGCTTTATTTTATAGGTATTTTGCATCTTTATTTTCATACAAATTTAAATTATTTTATTGATATTCTGCGTACTTATTTTGATACGATTTTACTTTATTCTATGTATAACAAAAATAAATACAGAATACACAAAAATAGATATGCAAAATACATTAAACAATGTAAATTTGTTTGAAAATATATATACGAATACACATGAAATAAGGTAGATTTCTATAAAAATATATATACAAAATACACATAAAATTAAGTAAAACGTATAAAAAATGTATACAAAATATATATCTAAATATATAAATATATATATATATATATATATATATATATATATATATATATATATATATCTATATATATATATATATATATATATATATATATATATATATATATATATATATATATATATATACAAAATACATATGAAATTAAGTAAATACGTATAAAAAAATGTATACAAAATACACATAAAATAATGTAAATTCGTATCAAAATAAATAAAAAAAATACCAATAAAAGAATGTGTATTTGTATATATATAAATATACAAAATACACATAAAATAACGTAAATTTATATAAAACTATATACATAAATACACAGAAGTAATTAAATTTGTATGAAAATATATACAAAATACACACAAAATAAGCTAAATTTGAATTGAAATATATATATACAAAATACATGAAATAAAGTAAATTTGTATCAAAATATTTATACAAATACACATATAATAACGTAAATTTGTATGAAAATATATAAACAAAATACACATTAAATAATGTAAATACCTATAAAAAACTGTTTACAAAATACACATATAATCATGTAATTCGTATCAAAATAAATAAACAAAATACCAATAAAATAATATAAATTTGTATGAGTAAACGTGTATGTTGCATATTTTTTCAATACAAATTTACCTTATTATATACGCATTTTGTATATTAATTTTAATACAAATTTAATTATTCGATGTGTATTTTTGTATCTGTATTTTTATAAACATATGCTTTATTTTTTGGGTGTTTTGCATCTTTATTTTCATACAAATATTCATTATATTATTGATATTCTGCTCATTCATTTTCATACGAATTGACATTATTCTATGTGTATTTTGTATATATATTTTCAATATATATATATATATATATATATATATATATATATATATATATATATATATATATATATTTTATATATTTATATATATATATATATTTATATATATATATATATATATATATATATATATATATATATATATATATATAAATATATATATATATATATATATATATATATATATATATATATATATATATATATATATATATATATATATATATATATATATATATATATATATATATATATATATATATATATATATATATATATATATATATATATATATATATATATATATATATATATATATATATATATATATATATATATATATATTATTTTATTGGTGTTTTGTTGATTTATTTTGATACGATTTTACATTATTCTATATGTACTTTGTATATATTTTTATACGCTTTTACATTATTTAATATTTATTTTGAATATATATTTTATACAAATTCATGGTATTTTATGTGTATTTCTATATATTTTCATATAAATTTACATTTTATGTGTATTTTGTACATATTTTATTACAAATCTACCTTATTTTGTTTATTTTGTATATGTATTTTGTATATTTATATTCATCCAAATTTACATTCTTTTATTGGTATTTTGTTTATTTATTTTAAATCAATTTACATTATTTTATGTGTATTTTGTATACCTTTTTTTATACGTATTTACTTAATTTTATGTGTATTTTGTATATATATTTTTATAGAAATCTACGTTTTTTCATTTGTATTCGTATATATATTTTGAAACAAATTTACATTGTTTTATATGTATTTTTGCATATGTCTTTCAATACAAATTTACCTTATTGTATGTGCATTTTGTATATTTATTTCAATACAAATTTAAATATTTAATGTGTATTTTGGTATATATATTTTTATAAGAAATGCGCTATTTGATGGGAATTTTGCATCTTTATTTTCATACAACATTATATTATTTTATTAATATTCGGTGTATTTATTTTGATACGATTTCACAGTATTCAAATTTTTTTGTATATATTTTTTTTTATAAATATTTACATTATTTAATGTGTATCTTGCATCTTTTATCGTAATTTTGTTTATTTATTTCTATATGAATTTACATTATTTTAGGTGTATTTGATATGTATATTTTTATACTTATTTATCCCATTTTATTTGTGTTTTGAATATATATTTTCATAGAAATTTACTCTATTTTATGGGTATTCGTATATATATTTTGATACAAATTTACATTATTTATGTTTATTTTGCATATATATATAAATACAAATTTACCATATTGAATGTGTATTTTGTATATTTATTTTAATACAAATTTAATTATTTTATGTGTATTTTTGTAAAAATATGCGTTATTATTTGGGTATTTTGCATCTTTATTTTCATACAAATTTACATTATTTTATTGATATTCTGTTTATTTATTTTGATACGATTTTACATTATTCTATATGTATTTTGTATATATATTTTTATACACATTTACATTATTTAATGTATATTTTGTATATATATTTTATATAAATTTACGCTATTTTATGTGTATTTGTTTGTATATTTTCATACAAATTTACAATATTTTATGTGTAATTTGTATATGTATTTCAATACAGATTTGCCTAATTTTATGTGTATTTTGCATATCTATTTTCAAACAAATTTAAATTATTTTTATGTATTTTTTATATATTTTTATACAAATTTTAGTTATTTTATTTGTATTTTGTATTTATATTTTCCTACAAATATACATTCTTTTAGTGGAATTTTGTTCATTTATTTTCATAAGAATTTACATAATTTTATGTGTATTTTGTATATATATTTTTCTACGTATTTACATTATTTTATGTGTATTTTTTATATACATTTTCATAAAAATTTATGTTATTTTATTGTGTGTATTCGCATACGATTTGATACAAATTTACATTATTTTATGTTTATTTTGCATATCTATTTCAATATAGATTTACCTTATTGTATGTGTATTTTGTATATTTATTTTAATACAAATTTAATTATTTTATGTGTACTTTGTATACATTTTCTTATACGTATTTACTTCATTTAATGTGTATTTTGGGTATATATTTTTATAGTAATCTACGTTATTTTATGTGTATTGGTATATATATTTTGAAGCAAATTTACATTGTTTTATATGTATTTAGCATATCTATTTCAATATAAATGTACCTTATTGTATGTGCATTTTGTATATTTATTGTAATACAAATTTTAAAATTTTATTATTTTGGTATATATATTTTTATAAAGAGAGTTTTATATAAATTTAAAATATTTTATGTGTATTTTGTATATCTATATTCATACAAATACACATTTTTTATTGATATTTTGTTTATTTATTTTGACGCGAATTCACATTATTTAATGTGTATTGTGTATATATATTTTTTTACGTATTTACGTCATTTCATGTGTATTTTGTATATATATTTCTATAGAAATATATGTTATTTTATGTGTATTCGTATATACATTTTGAAACAAATATACATTGTTTTATGTGCATTTTGCATATTTTTTCAATGTAAATTTACCTTATTGTACGTGCATTTTGTATATTAATTTTGATACAAATTTAATTATTCTATGTGTATTTTTGTATATGTATTTTCATAAAAAAAATGCTTTATTTTATGGGTATTTTGCATCTTTATTTTCATACAAATATAAATTATTTTATTGATATTCTGTGTATTTATTTTGATACGATTTTACATTATTCTATGTATATTATGTATATATATTTCATACAAATGAACGTTATTTTATGTGAATTTGTTTTCATTTCATACAAATTTACATTATTTTATGTGTATTTTATACATGTATTTAAATACAAATTTAACTAATTATATGTGTATTATGTATATCTATTTTTTATACAAATTGAAATTAATTTTGTGTATTTTAGTATATATTTTTATTCAAATTTTCGTAATCTTATGTGAATTTTGTATATTTATTTTCGTACAAATATACGTTCTTTTATCGGAATTTTGTTTATTTATTTTGATACGAGTTTTCATTATTTTAGGTGTATTTGATATGTATATTTTTATACTTATTTACATAATTTTATATGTATTTTGAATATATATTTTCATAGAAATTTACTCTATTTTATGTGTATTCGTATATATATTTTGATACAAATTTACATTATTTATGTGTATTTTGCATATCTATTTCAATACAAATTTTCTTTATTGTATGTGCCTTTTGTATATTTATTTTGATGCAAATTTAATTATTTTATGTGTATTTTTGTATATATATTTTTAAACAAATATGCGTTATTATATGGATATTTTGCATCTTTATTTTCATACAAATTTACATTATTTTATTGATTGTCTGTTTATTTATTTTGATACGATTTTACGTTATTCTGTGTATTTTGTATATATATTTTTAGACATATTTACATTATTTAATGTATATTTTGTACATATATTTTATGGAAATTTACGTTATCTTATGTGTATTTGTTTATATATTTTCATACAAATTTACATTATTTTATGTGTATTTTGTATATGTATTTCAATAAAAATTTGCCTAATTTCATTTGTATTTTGCATATCTATTTTCAAACAAATTTAAATTATTTTTGTGTATTTTTGTATTATTTTTATGCAAATTTTTTTTTATTTTATTTGTATTTTGTATATATATTTTCCTACACATATACATTCTTTTAGAGGAAATTTTGTTTATTTATTTTGATACGAATTTATTATTTTATGTGTATTTTATATATATATTTTTCTAGGTATTTACATTATTTTATGTGTATTTTGTATATATATTTTCATAAAAATTTACGTAATTTTATTGTGTGTATTCGTATATATTTTGATAAAAATTTTCATTATTTTATGTGTTTTTTGCATATCTATTTCAATAAAAATTTACCTTATTGTATATGTATTTTGTATATTTATTCTCATACAAATTTAATTATTTTATGTGTATGTTTGTATATATTTTTTTTTAAATATAAGATGTTTTATGGGTAATTTGCATCTTTAATATATTTTGTATATGTATTTTTATACGCTCTTACATTATTTAATATTTATTTTGAATATAATTTTTTATACAAATTCATGGTATTTTATGTGTATTTGTATATATATTTTCATATAAATTTACATTATTGTATGTGTATTTTGTACATATATTTTATTACAAATCTGCCTTATTTTATGTTTATTTTATGTGTATTTTGTATATTTATATTTATCCAAATACACATTCTTTTATTGGTATTTTGTTTATTTAATGTATAAGTACATTATACGTATTTACATTATTTAATGTGTATTTTGTTTATATATTTTTATACAAATTTACGTTATTATATGTGTATTTGAATATATATTTTGATACAAATTTACATTATTTTATGTATTTTCTATATTTATTTCAATTCAAATTTAGCTTATTTTATGTCTTTTGTATATCTATTTTCATACAAATTTAATTATTTTTGTTTATTTTTGTATATAGTTTTATACAATTTTACGTTATTTTATGTGTATTTTGTATATTTATATTTATACAAGTAAACATTCTTTTATTGGCATTTAGCTTATTTATTTTGATACGAATTTACATTATTTTATGTGTATTTTGTATACATACATTTCTTACTTACTTTACATCATTTATGTATATTTTGTATATATTTTATAGAAATCTACGTTATTTTATGAGTATTCGTATGTATATTTTGAAACAAATTTACATTGTTTTATATGTATTTTGCATATCTATTTCAATACAAATTTACCTTATTGTATGTGCATTTTGTATATTTATTGTAATACAAATTTAAATATTTTATATGCATTTTGGTATATATATTTTCATAAAAAATGCGTTGTTTTATGGGTATTTTGCATCTTTATTTTCATACAAATTTACATTATTTTATTAATATTCTGTGTATTTATTTTGATACTATTTTACATTATTCTATTTGTGTTTTGTATATATTTTTTTATACATATTTACATTATTTAATGTGTATTTTCTATATATATTTCATACAAATTTTCGTTATTTTAAGTGTATTTGCTTATATATTTTTATTCAAATTTACATTATTTTATGTGTATTTTGTATATGTATTTCAATAGAAATTTACCTAATTTCATGTGTATTTTGTATATATATTTTATACAAATTTAAATTATTTTTTGTGTATTTTTGTATAGTTTTATTCAAATTTACAATATTTTATGTGTATTTTGTATATCTATTTTCATACAAATACACATTCTTTTATTGATATTTTGTTTATTTGTTTTGATGCGAATTTACATTATTTAATGTGTATTGTGTATATATATTTTTATACGTATTTACGTCATTTCATGTGTATTTTATATATATATTTCTATAGAAATATACGTTATTTTATGTGTATTCGTATATATATTTTGAAACAAATATACATTGTTTTATGTGCATTTTGCATATTTTTTCAATACAAATTTACCTTATTGTACGTGCATTTTGTATATTAATTTTAATTCAAATTTAGCTATTCTATGTGTATTTTTGTATATGTATTTTTATAAAAATATGCTTTATTTTATGGGTATTTTGCATCTTTATTTTCATACAAAATTACATTATTTTATTGATATTCTTTGTATTTATTTTGATACGATTTTACATTATTCTATGTATATTTGGTATATCTATTTTATACCAATGTACGTTATTTTATGCGAATTTGTTTTCATTTCATACAAATTTACATTATTTTATGTGAATTTTGTACATGTATTTAAATACAGATTTAACTAATTATATGTGTATTTTGTATATCTATTTTCATACAAATTGAAATTAATTTTGTGTATTTTTGTATATATTTTTATTCAAATTTTCGTAATTTTATGTGTTTTTTGTATATTTATTTTCCTACAAATATACGTTCTTTTATCGGAATTTTATTTATTTATTTTGATACGAATTTTCATTTTTTTTAGGTGTATTTGATATATATATTTTTATACTTATTTACATAATTTTATATGTATTTTGAATATATATTTTCATAGAAATCTACTCTATATGTATATGTATAGAAAATACACATGAAATAATCTAAATTCGTATCGAAATAAATGAACAAAATATCGATAAAATAATGTAATTTTGAATGAAATTATATATAGAAAATACACTTAAAATAACGTAAATACAAATAAATATATACACATAAAATGATTTGAATTTGAATGAAAATAGATATAAAAATAAACTTAAAATAAGGCAAATTTATAATGAAATATATATACAAAATACACATAAAATAATGTAGATTTGTTTCCAAATATATATACGAATACACATAAAATAACGTAGATTTCTATAGAAATATATATACAAAATACACATGAAATGTTGTAAATACGTTTAAAAATATATATACAAAATACACATTAAATAATGTAAATTCGTGTCAAAATAAATAATTAAAATATCAATAAAAGAATGTGTATTTGTATGAAAATACATATACAAAATACACATAAAATAACGTAAATTTGTATAAAACTATATATAAAAATACACAAAAATAAGTTAAATTTGTATGAAAATAAATATACAAAATACACATAAAATTAGGTAAATTTGTAAAGAAATACATATACAAAATACACATAAAATAATGTAAATTTGAATGAAAATATATAAACAAATACACTTAAATTAACATAAATTTGTATAAAATATATATAAAAAATACTCATTAAATAAACAAAATACCAATAAAAGAATGTGTATTTGGATAAATATAAATATACAAAATACACATATAAAATAAACATAAAATAAGGTAGATTTGTAATAAAATATATGTACAAAATACACATACAATAATGTAAATTTATATGAAAATATATATACAAATACACATAAAATACCATGAATTTGTATAAAAAATTATATTCAAAATAAATATTAAATAATGTAAGAGCGTATAAAAATATATATACAATGTACATATAAAATGAAAATTAAGATGCAAAATACCTATAAAATAACGCTTTTTTTTTAATTATTGATACCAAAATACACATAAAATATTTGAACTTGTATTAAAATAAATATACAAAATGCACATACAATAAGGTAAATTTGTATTGAAATAGATATGGAAAATACATATAAAATAATGTAAATTTGTTTCAAAATATATATACGAATACACATAAAATAACGTAGATTTCTATAAAAATACATATACAAAATACACATAAAATTAAGTAAATACGTATAAAAAAATGTATACAAAATACACATAAAATAATGTAAATTCGTATAAATGTAAATAAACAATATACCAATAAAAGAATGTGTATTTTTATATATATAAATATACAAAATGCACATACAATAACGTAAATTTATATAAAATATATACATAAAATAACGCAAATTTCTATAAAAATATATGTACAAAAATGAACATTAGATAAATTTGCATAAAAATATATATACAAAACACACATTAGATAATGTAAATGAGTATAAAAATATGTATACAAAATACCTATGAAATAATCTAAATTCGTATCGAATTAAATTAAGAAATACTAATAAAATAATGTAATTTTGGATGAAAATATATATACAAAATACACATAAAATAACCCAAATACAAATACAAATATACACATAAAATAATTTTAAATTGAATGAAATAAATATACAAAATAAACATAAAATAAGGTAAATTTGTATTGAAATATATGAAAAAATACACATAAAATAATATAAATTTGTATGAAAATATATATACAAATACACATTAAATAACATGAATTTGTATAAAATTTGTATCAAAATATATACTTATACACACAATAAAATAACGTAATTTTTTATGAAAATGTATATACAAAATACACATAAAATAATTTAAATACGAAGAAAAATATATATACAAAAAACACATAAAATAGTGTAAATATGTATGAAAATATATAAACAAATACACATAAAATAATGTAAATTTGGATAAAAAATATATACAAAATTAACATTAACTAATGTAAATATATATATAAAAAAATATATACAAAAAACACATAGAATAATGTTAAATCGTATCAAAATAAATAAAGAGAATATCAATAAAATAATGTAAATTTGTATGAAAATAAAGCTGCAAAATATCCATATAATAACGCATATTTGCATAAAAATATATATACAAAAATACATATAAAATAATTAAATTTGTATAAAAATAAATATACAAAATGCACGTACAATTAAGAAAATTTGTATTGAAATAGATATGCAAAATACACATCAATAATGTAAATTTGTATCAAAATATATATACGAATACTCATAAAATAGAGAAAATTTCTATGAAAATATACATACAAAATAGATATACAAAATACACATATAACTAGTTAAATTTGTATTTAAATACATGTACAAAAAACACTTAAAATAATGTAGATTTGTATGAAATGAAAACAAATACATTTTATATAAAATATATATACAAAATACACATAGAATAATGTAAAATCATACCAAATAAATACACAGAATATCAATAAAATAATGTAAATTTGTATGAAAATAAAGATGCAAAATACCCATAAAATAAAGCATATTTTTATAAAAATACATACACAAAAATACACATAGATTAATCAAATTTGTATTAAAATTAATATACAAAATGCATATACAATAATGTAAATTTGTATTGAAAAAATATGCAAAATACACATAAAACAATGTAAATTTGTTTCAAAATATATATACGAATACACATAAAATAACGTAGATTTCTATAGAAATATATATACAAAATACACTTGAAATAATGTAAATACGTATAAAAATATATATACAAAATACACGTTAAATAATGTTAATTCGTGTCAAATAAATAAAAAAAATATCATGAAAAGAATGTGTATTTGTGTGAAAATAGATATACAAAATACACATAAAATAACCTAAATTTGTATAAAACTATATACAATAATAAACAAAAATAATTTAAACTTGTATGAAAATAAATATACAAAAAACATATAAAAATAGGTAAATTTGTATTGAAATACATATACAAAATACACATAAAATAATGTAAATTTGAATGAAAATATATAAACATATAGACTTAAAATAACGTAAATTTGTATCAAATATATATACAAAAAACACTTTAAATAATGTAAATATGTATAAAAAAATATATACAAAACACAAATAATATAATGTAAAATCGTATCAAAATGAATACAGAAAATATTAATAAAATAATGTAAATTTGTATGAAAATTAAGATTCAAAATACCCATGTCATGTGTATTCGTATATATATTTTGAAACAAATTTACATTGTTTATATGTATTTTGCATATCTATTTTTGTGTATTCTGTATTTATTTTTGTTATACATAGAATAATGTAAAATCGTATCAAAATAAGTACACAGAATATCAATAAAATAATTAAAATTTGTATGAAAACAAAGATGCAAAATACCCATAAGATAAAGCATATATTTTTTTTAAAAATATATATACAAAAATACACATAGAATAATTAAATTTGTATTAAAATTAATATACAAAATGCACACATACAATAAGGTAAATTTGTATTGAAATAAAA
This sequence comes from Eriocheir sinensis, assembly GCF_024679095.1. NCBI lineage: Eukaryota > Metazoa > Arthropoda > Malacostraca > Decapoda > Varunidae > Eriocheir > Eriocheir sinensis. The sequence goes on from NW_026111898.1 coordinate 788,981, forward strand.
CGCAAAATACAAATAAGACATTGTAAATTTTTTCAAAATATATATACGAATACACATAAAATAACGTAGATTTCTATAGAAATATATATATACAAAATACACATGAAATTATGTAAATACGTATAAAAATATATATATAAAATACAAATTAAGTAATGTAAATTCGTGTCAAAATAAATAAACAAAATATCATGAAAAGAATGTGTATTTGTATGAAAATAAATAATAGATAATAAATTTGTATGAAATATTTATGCAAGATATACATTAAATAATGTAAATATGTATAAAAAAATATATACAAAAAACAAATAGAATAATATAAGATCGTATCAAAATAAATACACCATGTCATGTGTATTCGTATATATATTTTGAAACAAATTTACATTGTTTATATGTATTTTGCATATCTATTTTTGTGTATTCTGTATTTATTTTTGTTATACATAGAAAAAAGTATAATCGTATCAAAATAAGTACACAGAATATCAATCAAATAATTTAAATTTGTATGAAAACAAAGATGCAAAATACCCATAAGATAAAGCATATTTTTTTTTAAATACATATACAAAAATACACATAGAATAATTAAATTTGTATTAAAATTAATATACAAAATGCACACATACAATAAGGTAAATTTGTTTTGAAAAAAAAAACGCAAAATACAAATAAAACATTGTAAATTTGTTTCAAAATATATATACGAATACACATAAAATAACGTAGATTTCTATAGAAATATATATACAAAATACACATGAAATTATGTAAATACGTATAAAAATATATATATATAAAATACAAATTAAGTAATGTAAATTCGTGTCAAAATAAATAAACAAAATATCATGAAAAGAATGTGTATTTGTATGAAAATAAATAATAGATAATAAATTTGTATGAAATATATATGCAAGATATACATTAAATAATGTAAATATGTATAAAAAAATATATACAAAAAACAAATAGAATAATGTAAGATCGTATCAAAATAAATACACCGAATATTAATAAAATAATGTAAATTTGTATGAAAATAAAGATGCAAAATTCCCATCAAATAGCGCATTTCTTATAAAAATATATATACCAAAATACACATAAAATATTTAAATTTGTATTGAAATAAATGTACAAAATGCACATACAATAAGGTAAATTTCTATTGAAAGAGATATGCAAAAATACATATAAAACAAAGTAAATTTGTTTCAAAATATATACGAATACACATAAAATAACGTAGATCTCTATAAAAATATATATACAAAATACACATAAAATTAGGTAAATACGTATAAAAAAATGTAAACAAAATACACATAAAATAATATAAATTCGAAACGAAATAAATAAACAAAATACCAATAAAAGAATGTGTATTTGTATAAATATAAATGTACAAAATACACATACAAAATAAACATAAAATAAGGTAAATTTGTAATGAAATATATGGACAAAATACACATAAAATAATGTAAATTTATGTGAAAATATATATACAAATACACATAAAATACCATGAATTTGTATAAAATTATATATGCAAAATAAATATTAAATAATGTAAGTGCGTATAAAAATATATATAAAAAGTACATATAAAATAATGTAAATTCGTATCAATATAAATCAACAAAATACCAATAAAATAATATATATTTGATTGAAAATAGATTTACAAAATACACATAACATAACTAAAATTTGTATTGAAATATATACAAAAATACATAAAAATAATTTAAGTTTGTATGAAAATAGATATTCAAAATACACATAAAAATAGGTAAATTTCTTTTGAAATATATATACAAAATACCCATAAAATATTGTAAATTTGTGTCAGAATATATAAACAAATACACATAAAATAACATAAATTTGTTTGAAAAATATATACAAAATACACATAGAATAATGTCAAATCGTATCAAAATGAATGAGCAGAATATCAATAAAATAACGTAAATTTGTATGAAAATAAAGATGCAAAATACCCATAAAATAAAGCATATTTTTATAAAAATACATATACAAAAATACACATAGAATAATTAAATTTGTACTAAAATTAATATACAAAATGCATATACAATAAGGTAAATTTGTATTGAAAAAATATGCAAAATACACATAAAAGTGTAAATTTGTTTAAAAATCGATATACGAATACACATAATATAACATAGATTTCTATAGAAAGATATATACAAAATACACATGAAATGATGTAAATACGTATAAAAATATATATACAAAATACACATTAAATAATTTAAATTCTCGTCAAAATAAATAAACAAAATATCAATAAAAGAATGTGTATTTGTATGAAAATAGATATACAAAATACTCATAAAATAACCTAAGTTTGTATAAAACTATATACAAAAATACACAAAAATAATTTAAATTTGTATGAAAATAAATATACAAAATACACAAAATTATTTTGTATATCTATTTTATACAAATGTACGTTATTTTATGTGAATTTGTTTTCATTTCATACAAATTTATATTATTTTATGTGTATTTTGTACATGTATTTAAATACAAATTTAACTAATTATATATTTTTATAAAAATACATATACAAAAATACACATAGATTAAACAAATTTGTATTAAAATTAATATACAAAATACACATACAATAAGGTAAATTTGTATTGAAAAAATATGCAAAATACACATAAAACAATGTAAATTTGTTTCAAAATATATATACGAATACACATAAAATAACGCAGATTTCTATAGAAATATATATACAAAATACACTTGAAATAATGTAAATACGTATTAAATATATATACAAAATACACATTAAATAATGTTAATTCGTGTCAAAATAAATAAACAAAATATCATGAAAAGAATGTGTATTTGTATGAAAATAGATATACAAAATACACATAAAATAACCTAAATTTGTATAAAACTATAAACAAAAATACACAAAAATAATTTAAACTTGTATGAAAATAAATATACAAAAAACATAAAATTATGTAAATTTGTATTGAAATACATATACAAAATACACATAAAATAATGTAAATTTGAATGAAAATATATAAACATTTAGACTTAAAATAACGTAAATTTGTATCAAATATATATACAAAAAACACATTAAATAATGTAAATATGTATAAAAAATATATACAAAACACAAATAAAATAATGTAAAATCGTATCAAAATAAATACAGAAAATATTAATAAAATAATGTAAATTTGTATGAAAATTAAGATGCAAAATACCCATAAAATAACGCATTTTTTATAAAAATATATATACGAAAAAACATAAAATATTTGATTTTGTATTAAAATAAATAGATATACAAAATACACATAAAATAAGCTAAATTTGAATTGAAATATATATACAAAATACATAAAATAATGTAAATTTGTATCAAAATACCTATACAAATACACATATAATAACGTAAATTTGTATAAAAATATATAAACAAAATACACATGAAATAATGTAAATACGTATAAAAATATAAATATATATATATATATATATATATATATATATATATATATATATATATATATATATATATATATATATATATATATATATATATATATATATATATATATATATATATATATATATATATATATATATATATATATATATATATATATATATATATATATATATATATATATATATATATTATCCAAATTTACGTGATTTTAAATGTATTTGTTTATATATTTTCATACAAATTTACATTATTTTATGTAAGTTTTGTATATGTATTTCAATACAAATTTGCCTAACTTTATGTGTATTTTGCATATCTATTTTCAAACAAATTTAAATTATTTTTGTGTATTTTTGTATATATTTTTATACAAATTCTAGTTATTTTATTTGTTTTTTGTATATATTTTCCTACAAATATACATTCTTTTATTGGAATTTTGTGTATTTAATTTTTTACGAATTTACATTATTTTATGTGTATTTTGTATATATATTTTTTTACGTATTTAAACTATTTTATGTGTATTTTATATATACATTTTCATAAAAATTTACGTTATTTTATTGTGTGTATTCGTATATATTTTGAAACATTTTATACAAATTCATGTTATTTTATGTGTATTTGTATATATATTTTCATACAAATTTATATTATTTTATGTGTATTCTTACATATATTTTATTACAAATTTACCTAATTTTATGTTTGTTTTGTATATTAATTTCATTCAATTTAAAATTATTTAATGTGTATATTTGTATTTGTATTTAGGTTATTTTATGTGTGTTTTCTATATATATTTTCATCCAAAAATACATTATTTTATTGTTATTTTCTTAATTTAACTCGATACGAATTTAGATTATTTCATAGGTATTTTGTATACATATTTTAATACTCATTTACATTATCTAATGTGTGTTTTGTACATATTTTTTTATGCAAACTAATTTTATGTGCATTTTTGTACATATATTTTTATAGAAACTTAAAACGTTATTTTATGTGTATTTTGTATATGTTTTCTCATACAAATTTACATTATTTAATTAGTTTTTTATTTATATATTTTGATACGAATGACTTGATTATTGGTGTATTTTGTAAAAAAAAATTTATACGTATTTACATTACTTAATGTGTATTTTGTTTATATATTTTTTTTACAAATTTACGTTATTATATGTGTATTTGTTAAAAATATTTTGAAACGAATTTACTTTATTTTATGTATTTTATATATATATTTCAATTCAAATTTAGCTTATTTTGTGTGTATTTTGTATATCTATTTTCATGCAAATTTAATTACTTCTGTGTATTTTTGTATATAGTTTTATACAAATTTACGTTATTTTATGTGCATTTTGTATATTTATATTTATACAAATACACATTCTCTTATTGGTATTTTGTTTATTTATATTTATACGAATTTACATTATTTTATGTGTATTTTGTATACATTTTTGATTCGTATTTACTTAATTTTATTTGTATTTTGTATATATATATTTATAGAAATCTACGTTATTTTATGTGTATTCGTATATATATTTTGAAACAAATTTACATTGTTTTATATGTTTTTTGCATATCTATTTCAATACAAATTTACCTTATTGTATGTGCATCTTATATATTTATTTTAATACAAATTCAAATATTTTATGTGTATTTTGGTATATATAATTTTATAAAAAAAATGCGTTATTTTATAGGTATTTTGCATCTTAGTTTTCATACAAATGTACATTATTTTATTAATATTCTGTGTATATATTTTGATACGATTTTATATTATACTATTTGTGTTTTGTATATATTTTTTATACATATTTTCATTATTTAATGTGTATTTTTTATATATATTTTATACAAATTAACGTCATTTTAAGTGTATTTGTTTATATAATTTCATTCAAATTTACATTATTTTAAGTGTATTTTGTATATGTATTTCAATACAAATTTACCTAATTTTATGTGTATTTTGTATATTTATTTTCATACAAATTTAAATTATTTTTGTGTTTTTTTGTATATACATATAGAGTAAATTTCTATGAAAATATATATTCAAAATACATATAAAATTATGTAAATAAGTATAAAAATATATATATCAAATACACCTAAAAAAATGAAAATTCGTATCAAAATAAATAAACAAAATTCCGATAAAAGAACGTATATTTGTAGAAAAATAAATATACAAAATTCACATAATATTACGAAAATTTGAATAAAAATATATACAAAAAAACAAAAAAATAAATTTCAATTTATATGAAAATAGATATACAAAATACACATATAATTAGTTAAATTTGTATTTAAATACATGTACAAAATTCACATAAAATAATGTAAATTTGTATGAAATGAAAACAAATTCACATAAAATAACGTACATTTGTATAAAATAGATATACAAAATATACATAGAATAATGTAAAATCGTATCAAAATAAATACACAGAATATCAATAAAATAATGTAATTTTGTATGAAAATAAAGATGCAAAATACCCATAAAATAAAGCATATTTTTTATAAAATACATATACAAGAATACACATAGAATAATTAAATTTGTATTAAAATTAATATAAAAAATGCACGTACAATAAGGGAAATTTGTATTGAAAAAATATACAAAATGCACATAAAACAATGTATATTTGTTTCAAAATATATATACGAATACACATAAAATAACGTATATTTCTATAAAAATATATATAAAAAATACACATGAAATGACGTAAATACGTACAAAAATATATATACACAATACACATTAAATAATATAAATTCGCATCAAAATAAATAAACAAAATATCAATAAAAGAATGTGTATTTGTATGAAAATAGATATACAAAATACACATAAAATATTGTAAATTTGTATAAAACTCTATTAAAAAAATACACAAAAATAATTTAAATTTGTATAAAAATATATATACAAAATACACATAAAACTAGTTAAATTTCTATTGAAATACATATACAAAATACACATAAAATAATGTAAATTTGAATGAAAATATATAAACAAATTCACTTAAAATAACGTAAATTTGTATGAAATATATAGAAAATACACATTAAATAATGTAAATATGTATAAAAAAGTATATACAAAACACAAATAGAATAATGTAAAATAGTATCAAAATAAATACACAGTATATTAATAAAATAATGTAAATTTGTATGAAAATAAAGACGCAAAATACCCATAAAACAACGCATTTTTTTTAAATATATATACCAAAATACACATAAAATATTTAAATTTGTATTACAATAAATATACAAAATGCACATACAATAAGGTAAATTTGTATTGAAATAGATATGCAAAATACGCATAAAACAATGTAAATTTGTTTCAAAATATATATACGAATACACATAAAATAACGTAGATTTCTATAAAAATATATATACAAAATACATATAAAATGAAGTAAATACGTAAAAGAAAATGTATACAAAATACTCATAAAATAATGTAAACTCGTATCAAAATAAATAAACTAAATGCCAATAAAAGAATGTTTACTTGTATAAATATAAATATAGAAAATACACATAAAATAACGTAAAATTGTATAAAACTATTTACAAAAATAAACAAAAATAATTAAATTTGTATGAAAATAGATATACAAAAGACACATAAAATAAGCTAAATTTGAATTGAAATAAATATAGAAAATACATAAAATAATGTAAATTTGTATCAAAATATATATTCAAATACACATATATTAAAATTAATATACAAAATGCGTATATAATCAAGTAAATTTGTCTTGAAAAAATATGCAACATACACGTTTACTCATACAAATTTATATTATTTTATTGGTATTTTGTTTATTTATTTTGATACGAATTACATGATTATGTGTGTATTTTGTACATATTTTTTTATACGTATTTACATTATTTAATGTGTATTTTGTTTATACATTTTCATACAAATCTACGTTATTATATGTGTATTTGTATAAATATTTTGATACAAATTTACTTTATTTAATGTATTTTGTATATATATTTCAATTCAAATTTAGCTTATTTTGTGTGTATTTTGTATATATTTTCATACAAATCTAATTACTTCTGTGTATTTTTGTATATAGTTTTATATAAATTTACGTTATTTTATGTGTATTTTGTATATTTATATTTATACAAATACACATTCTTTTATTGCTATTTTGTTTATTTATTTTGATACGAATTTACATTATTTTATGTGTATTTTGTATACATTTTTTTATACGTATTTACTTCATTTTATGTGTATTTTGTATATATATTTCTATAGAAATCTACGTTATTATATGTGTATTCGTATATATATTTTGAAACAAATTTACATTGTTTTATATGTTTTTTGCAGATCTATTTCAATACAAATTTACCTTATTGTATGTGATTTTTTAATATTTATTTTAATACAAATTTAATTTTTTGATGTGTATTTTGGTATATATATTTTTATAAATAAAAAAAAATCGTTATTTTATTGGTATTTTGCTTCTTTATTTTCATACAAATTTACATTATTTTATTAATATTCTGTGTATTTATTTTGATACGATTTTACATTATTCTATTTGTGTTGTCTACATATTTTTTTTATACAAATTTACGTTATTTTAAGTGAATTTGTTTATGTATTTTCATTCAAATTTACATTATTTTATGTGTATTTTGTGTATGTATTTCAATACAAATTTACCTAATTTTATGTGTATTTTGTATATTTATTTTCATACAAATTTAAAATATTTTTGTGTATTTTTGTATATAGTTTGATACAAATTTAGGTTATTTTATGTGTATTTTGTTTATCTATTTTCATACAAATACACATTCTTTTATTGATATTTTGTTTATTTATTTTGACGCGAATTTTATGTGAATTTGTTTTCATTTCATACAAATTTACATTATTTTATGTGTATTTTGTACATGTATTTAAATACAAATTTAACTTATTATATGTGTATTTTGTATATCTATTTTCACACAAATTGAAATTTATTTTTTTGTTTTTTTGTATATATTTTTATTCAAATTTTCGTAACCTTATAAAAATATATATACCAAAATACACATAAAATATTTAAATTTGCATTGAAATAAATATACAAAATGCACATACAATAAGGTAAATTTGTATTGAAAGAGATATGCAAAAATACATAAAAGAATGTAAATTTGTTTCAAAATATATATACGAATTCAAATAAAAAAACGTAGATTTCTATAAAAATATATATACAAAATACACATAAAATTAAGTAAATACGTATAAAAAATGTATACAAAATACACATAAAATAATGTAAATTCGAATTAAAATAAATAAACAAAATACCAATAAAAGAATGTGTATTTGGATAAATATAAATATACAAAATACACATACAAAATAAACATAAAATAAGGCAGATTTGTAAAAAAATATATGTACAAAATACACATAAAATAATGTAAATTTATATAAAAATATATATACAAATACACATAAAATACCATGAATTTGTATAAAAATATATATTCAAAATAAATATTAAATAATGTAAAAGCGTATAAAAATATATATACAAATACAGATACAAAAATATACATAGAATAATTAAATTTGAATTAAAATTAATATACAAAATGCGTGTATAATAAGGTAAATTTGTATTGAAAAAATATGCAACATACACGTTTACTCATACAAATTTATATTATTTTATTGGTATTTTGTTTATTTATTTTGATACGAATTACATGATTATATGTGTATTTTGTACATATTTTTATACGTATTTACATTATTTAATGTGTATTTTGTTTATATATTTTCGTACAAATTTACGTTATTATATGCGTATTTGTATAAATATTTTGATACGAATTTACTTTATTTCATGTATTTTGTATATATATTTCAATTCAAATTTAGCTTATTTCGTGTGTATTTTGTATATATTTTCATAAATTTAATTACTTCTGTGTATTTTTGTATATAGTTTTATATAAATTTACGTTATTTTATGTGTATTTTGTATATTTATATTTATACAAATACACATTCTTTTATTGGTATTTTGTTTATTTATTTTGATACGAATTTACATTATTTTATGTGTATTTTGTATACATTTTATTATACGAATTTACTTAATTTAAAGTGTATTTTGTATACATATTTTTTATAGAAATCTACGTTATTTTATGTGTATTCGTATATATATTTTGAAACAAATTTACATTGTTTTATATGTATTTTGCATATCTATTTCAATACAAATTTACCTTATTGTATGTGTTTTTTGTATATTTATTTTAATACAAATTTAATTTTTTGATGTGTATTTTGGTATATATATTTTTATAAAAAAAAATGCGTTATTTTATGGGTATTTTGCTTCTTTATTTTCATACAAATTTATATTATTTTATTAATATTCTGTGTATTTATTTTGATACGATTTTACATTATTCTATTTGTGTTTTGTACATATTTTTTTTATACAAATTTACGTTATTTTAAGTGTATTTGTTTATGTATTTTCATTCAAATTTACATTATTTTATGTGTATTTTGTGTATGTATTTCAATACAAATTTACCTAATTTTATGTGTATTTTGTATATTTATTTTCATACAAATTTAAAATATTTTTGTGTATTTTTGTATATAGTTTGATACAAATTTAGGTTATTTTATGTGTATTTTGTATATCTATTTTCATACAAATACACATTCTTTTATTGATATTTTGTTTATTTATTTTGACGCGAATTTTATGTGAATTTGTTTTCATTTCATACAAATTTACATTATTTTATGTGTATTTTGTACATGTATTTAAATACAAATTTAACTAATTATATGTGTATTTTTTATAACTAATTTAATACAAATTGAAATTTAATTTTTTTGTTTTTTTGTATATATTTTTATTCAAATTTTCGTAATATAAAAATATATATACCAAAATACACATAAAAAATTTAAATTTGCATTGAAATAAATATACAAAATGCACATAAAATAAGGTAAAAGAGATATGCAAAAATACATATAAAACAATGTAAATTTGTTTCAAAATATATATACGAATACAAATAAAAAAACGTAGATTTCTATAAAAATATATGTACAAAATACACTTAAAATTAAGTGAATACGTATAAAAAAATATATACAAAATACACATAAAATAATGTAAATTCGAATTAAAATAAATAAACAAAATACCAATAAAAGAATGTGTATTTGGATAAATATAAATATACAAAATACACATACAAAATAAACATAAAATAAGGTAGATTTGTAAAAAAATATATGTAGAAAATACACATAAAATAAAGTAAATTTATATAAAAATATATATACAAATACACATAAAATACCATGGATTTGTATAAAAATATATATTCAAAATAAATATTAAATAATGTAAAAGCGTATAAAAATATATATACAAAGTACATATAAAATAATGTAAATTCGTATCAATATAAATCAACAAAACACCAATAAAATAATATATATTTGAATGAAAATAAATTTACAAAATACACATAACATAACTAAAATTTGTATTTAAATATATACAAAAATACATAGAAATAATTTGAGTTTGTATGAAAATAGATATACAAAATACACATAAAACTAGGTAAATTTCTTTTGAAATGTATATACAAAATACCCATAAAATATTGTAAATTTGTGTCAAAATATATAACCAAATACACATAAAATAACGTAAATTTGTATGAAAAATATATACAAAATATACATAGAATAATGTCAATTCGTATCAAAATGAATGAGCAGAATATCAATAAAATAATGTAAATTTGTATGAAAATAAAGATGCAAAATACCCAAAAAATATAGCATATGTTTATAAAAATACAGATACAAAAATACACATCGAATAATTAAATTTGTATTAAAATTAATACACAAAATGCGTATATAATAAGGTAAATTTGTATTGAAAAAATATGCAACATACACGTTTACTCATACAAATTAATATTATTTTTTTGGTATTTTGTTTATTTATTTTGATACGAATTACATGATTATATGTATATTTTGTACATATTTTTAAACATAAAATAACGTAAATTTGTATGAAAAATATATACAAAATACACATAATATAATGTCAATTCGTACCAAAATGAATGAGCAGAATATCAAAAAAATAATGTAAATTTGTATGAAAATAAAGATGCAAAATACCAAAAAAATAAAGCATATGTTTATAAAATACAGATACAAAATACACATCGAATAATTAAATTTGTATTAAAATTAATATACAAAATGCGTATATAATAAGGTAAATTTGTATTGAAAAAATATGCAACATACACGTTTACTCATACAAATTTATATTATTTTATCGGTATTTTGTTTATTTATTTTGATACGAATTACATGATTATATGTGTATTTTGTACATATTTTTTTATACGTATTTACATTATTTAATATGTATTTTGTTTATATATTTTCATACAAATTTACGTTATTATATGTGTATTTGTATAAATATTTTGATACAAATTTACTTTATTTCATGTATTTTGTATACATATTTCAATTCAAATTTAGCTTATTTCGTGTGTATTTTGTATATATTTTCATACAAATTTAATTATATCTGTGTATTTTTGTATATAGTTTTATATAAATTTACGTTATTTTATGTGTATTTTGTATATTTATATTCATAGAAATACACATTCTTTTATTGGTATTTTGTTTATTTATTTTGATACGAATTTACATTATTTTATGTGTATTTTGTATACATTTTTTTATACGTATTTACTTCATTTTATGTGTATTTTGTATATATATTTTTATAGAAATCTACGTTATTTTATGTGTATTCGTATATATATTTTGAAACAAATTTACAGAAAAAAATATATATACAAAAAACAAATAGAATAATGTAAAATCGTATCAAAATAAATACACCGAATATTAATAAAATAATGTAAATTTGTATGAAAATAAAGATGCAAAATTCCCATCAAATAGCGCATTTCTTATAAAAATATATATACCAAAATACACATAAAATATTTAAATTTGTATTGAAAAAAATATACAAAATGCACATACAATAAGGTAAACTTCTATTGAAAGAAATATGCAAAAATACATATAAAACAATGTAAATTTGTTTCAAAATATATATACGAATTCACATAAAATAACGTAGATTTCTATAAAAATATATATACAAAATACACATAAAATTAAGTAAATACGTATAAAAAAATGTAAACAAAATACACATAAAATAATGTAAATTCGAAACAAAAAAAAATAAACAAAATACCAATAAAAGAATGTATATCTATTTATTTTAATACAAAATCAAATATTTTATGTTTTTTCGTATATGTATTTTTATAAAAAATGCGTTATTTTATGGGTATTTTGCATCTTAATTTTCATACAAATTTACATTATTTTATTAATATTTTCTGTATTTATTTTGATACGATTTTACATTATTTTATTTATGTTTTGTATATATTTTTTTATACATATTTACATTATTTAATGTGTTTTTTGTATATATATTTGATACATATTTACGTTATTTTAAGTTATTTTATGTGTATTTGTTTAAATATTTTGACACAAATTTACAATATTTTATGGGTATTTTGTATATATATTTCAAAAGAAATTTACCTAGTTTTATATGTATTTTGAATATCTATTTTCATACAAACTCAAATTATTTTTATGTATTTTTGTATATATTTCAATACAAATTTTAGTTATGTTATGTGTATTTTGTAAATCTATTTTCATTCAAATATATATTATTTTATTGGTATTTTGTTGATTTATATTGATACGATTTAACATTATTTTATATGTACTTTGTATATATATTTTTATACGCATTTACATTATTTAATATTTATTTTGAATATATAATTTTATACAAATTCATGGTATTTTATGTGTATTTGTATATATATTTTCATATAAGTTTACTTTATTTTATGTGTATTTTGTACATATATTTCATTACAAATTTACCTTATTTTATGTTTATTTTGTATGTGTATTTTGTACATTTATATTTATACAAATACACATTCTTTTATTGGTATTTTGTTTATTTATTTTGTTTCGAGTTTATATTATTTTATGTGTATTTTGTTTACATTTTTTTAAACGTATTTACTTAATTTTATGTGTATTTTGTATATATATTTTTTTAGAAATCTACGTTATTTTATGTGTATTCGTATAAATATTTTGAAACAAATTTACATTGTTTTATATGTATTTTTGCATATCTCTTTCAATAGAAGTTTACCTTATTGTATGTGCATTTTCTATATTTATTTCAATACAAATTTAAATATTTTAAGTGTATACATGTACAAAAACTACATAAAATAATGTAGATTTGTATGAAATGAAAACAAATACATTTTATATAAAATATATATACAAAATACACATAGAATAATGTAAAATCATATTAAAATAAATACACAGAATATCAATAAAATAATGTAAATTTGTATGAAAATAAAGATGCAAAAAATACATATACAAAAATACACATAGATTAATCAAATTTGTATTAAAATTAATATACAAAATGCACATACAATAAGGTAAATTTGTATTGAAAAAATATGCAAAATACACATACAACAATGTAAATTTGTTTCAAAATATATATACGAATACACATAAAATAACGCAGATTTCTATAGAAATATATATACAAAATACACCTGAAATAATGTAAATACGTATAAAAATATATATACAAAATACACATTAAATAATGTTAATTCGTGACAAAAAACACATACAATAAGGTAAATTTGTATTGAAATAGATATGCAAAATATATATAAAACAATGTAAATTTGTTTCAAAATATATATACGAATACACATAAAATAACGTAGATTTCTATAAAAATATAATGTGTTTTGTATATATTTTTTTATACATATTTACATTATTTAATGTGTATTTTTTATATATATTTTATACAAATTTACGTTATTTTAAGTGTATTTGTTTATATATTTATAAATTTGTATTGAAATACATACACAAAATACACATAAAATAATGTAAATTTGAATGAAAATACATAAACAAATACACTTAAAATAACGTATATTTGTATAAAAAAAATATGTACAAAACACAAATAGAATAATGTAAAATCGTATCAAAATAAATACACAGAATATTAATAGAATAATGTAAATTTGTATGAAAATAAAGAAGCAAAATTCCCATAAAATAACTCATTTTTTTTATTTATAAAAATATATATACCAAAATACACATCAAAAAATTAAATTTGTATTAAAATAAATATACAAAAAACACATACAATAAGGTAAATTTGTATTGAAATAGATATGCAAAATACATATAAAATAATGTAAATTTGTTTCAAAATATATATACGAATACACATAAAATAACGTAGATTTCTATAAAAATACATATACAAAATACATATAAAATAAAGTAAATACGTATAAAAAAATGTATACAAAATACACATAAAATAATGTAAATTCGTATAAATGTAAATAAACAATATACCAATAAAAGAATGTGTATTTTTATAAATATAAATATACAAAATGCACATAAAATAACGTAAATTTATATAAAACTATATACATAAAATAACGCAAATTTCTATAAAAATATATGTACAAAAATAAACATAAAATAAATTTGCATAAAAATATATATACAAAACACACATTAGATAATGTAAATGAGTATAAAAATATGTATAGAAAATACCTATGAAATAATCTAAATTCGTATCGAATTAAATTAAGAAAATATCAATAAAATAATGAAATTTTGGATGAAAATATATATACAAAATACACATAAAATAACCTAAATACAAATTCAAATATACACATAAAATATTGTATTTTGTATATAAATTTCAATTCAAATTTAGCTTTTTTTTTATCTGTATCTTGTATATCTATTTTCATACGAATTTAACTACTTCTGTGTATTTTTGTATAGTTTTATACAAATTTACGTTATTTTATGTGTATTTTGTATATTTATATTTATACAAATACACATTCTTTTATTGGTATTTTGTTTATTTATTTTGATACGAATTTACATTATTTTATGTGTATTTTGTGTACATTTTCTTATACGTATTTACTTCATTTTATGTGTATTTTGTATATATATTTTTATACAAATCTATGTTATTTTATGTGTATTCGTATATATATTTTGAAACAAATTTACATTGTTTTATATGTATTTTGCATATCTATTTCAATACAGATTTACCCCCTTTTAAGTGTATTTTGTATATATATATCCATACAAATTTAAAATATTTTTGTGTATTTTTGTATATAGTTTGATGCAAATTTAGGTGATTTTATGTGTATTTTGTATATCTATTTTCATACAAATACACATTCTTTTATTTATATTTTTATTTATTTTGACGCGAATTTACATTATTTAATGAGTATTTTGTAAATATATTTTTATACGAATTTACATCATTTCATGTGTATTTTGTATAGTTTTAAACAAATTTATATTATTTAATGTGTATTTTGTATATATATATTTATACAAATACACATTCTTTTATTGGTATTTTGTTTATTTATTTTGATACTAATTTGCATTATTTTATGTGTATTTTGTATACATTTTTTATACGTATTTACTTAATTTTATGTGTATTTTGTATATATATTTTTATAGAAATCTACCTTATTTCATGTGTATTCGTATATATATTTTGAAACAAATTTACATTGTTTATATGTATTTTGCATATCTATTTTTGTGTATTCTGAATTTATTTTTGTTATACATAGAATAATGTAAAATCGTATCAAAATAGGTACACAGAATATCAATAAAATAATTTAAATTTGTATGAAAATAAAGATGCAAAATACCCATAAGATAAAGCATATTTTTTTAAAAAAAATACATATACAAAAATACACATAGAATAATTAAATTTGTATTAAAATATACACAAATGCACTCATACAATAAATTAAATTGTATTGAAAAAAACATAAAATAGAAATAAAACTGTAAATTTGTTTCAAAATATATATACGAATACACATAAAATAACGCAGATTTCTATAGAAATATATATACAAAATACACATGAAATTATGTAAATACGTATAAAAATATATATATAAAATACATATTAAGTAATGTAAATTCGTGACAAAATAAATAAACAAAATATCATGAAAAGAATGTGTATTTGTATGAAAATAAATAATAGATAATAAATTTGTATGTAATATATATGCAATATACACATTAAATAATGTAAATATGTATAAAAAATATATATATACAAAAAACAAATAGAATAATGTAAAATCGTATCAAAATAAATACACCGAATATTAATAAAATAATGTAAATTTGTATGAAAATAAAGATGCAAAATTCCCATCAAATAGCGCATTTCTTATAAAAATATGTATACCAAAATACACATAAAATATTTAAATTTGTATTGAAATAAATATACAAAATGCACATACAATAAGGTAAACTTCTGTTGAAAGAGATATGCAAAAATACATAAAAAAATTGTAAATTTGTTTCAAAATATATATACGAATACACATAAAATAACGTAGATTTCTTTAAAAATATATATACAAAATACACATGAAACTAGGTAAATACGTATAAAAAAATGAAAACAAAATACACATAAAATAATATAAATTCGAAACAAAATAAATAAACAAAATACCAATAAAAGAATGTGTATTTGTTCTGTGTATTTTTGTATATAGTTTTATACAAATTTACGATATTTTATGTGTATTTTGTATATTTATATTTATACAAATACACATTCTTTTACTGGTATTTTGTTTATTTATTTTGATACGATTTTTATGTGTATTTTGTATTCATTTTTTAATACGTATTTACTTCATTTTATGTGTATTTTGTATATATTTTTATAGAAATCAACGTTATTTTATGTGTATTCGTATATATATTTTGAAACAAATTTACATTGTTTTATATGTATTTTGCATATCTATTTCAATACAAATTTACCTTACAGTATGTGCATTTTTTATATTTATTTTAATACAAATTTTAATATTTTATGTGTATTTTGGTATATATATATTTTTATAAAAAATGCGTTATTTTATGGCTATTGTGCATCTTTATTTTCATACAAATTTACATTATTTAGTTAATATTCTGTGTATTTATTTTGATACGATTTTACATTATTCTATTTGTGTTTTGTATATATTTTTTTATACATATTTACATTATTTAATTAGTATTTTGTATATATATTCGATACAAATTTATGTTATTTTAAGTGTATATGTTTATATATTTTCATTCAAATTTCCATTATTTTATGTGTATTTTGTATATGTATTTCAATACAAATCTACCTAATTTTATGTGTATTTTGTATATTTATTTTCATACAAATATAAATTATTTTTGTGTATTTTTGTATATAGTTTTATACAAACTTAGGTTATTTTATGAGTATTTATATATATATATATATATATATATATATATATATATATATATATATATATATATATATATATATATATATATATATATATATATATATATATATATATATATATATATATATATATATATATATATATATATATATATATATATATATATATATATATATCTATATATATATATATATATATATATATATATATATATATATATATATATATATATATATATATATATATATATATATTTTTATACGTATTTACATCATTTCATGTGTATTTTGTATATATATTTCTATAGAAATCTACGTTATTTTATGTGTATTCGTATATAGATTTTTAAACAAATTTACGCTTTAATGTGCATTTTGTATATTTTTTCAATACAAATTTACCTTATTGTACGTGCATTTTGTATATTAATTTTAATACAAATTCAATTATTCTATGTGTATTTTTGTATATGTATTTTTAAAAAAATATGCTTTATTTTATGGGTATTTTGCATCTTTATTTTCATACAAAATTACATTATTTTATTGATATTCTGTGTATTTATTTTGATACGATTTTACATTATTCTATGTGTATTTTGTATATATTTTTCATTTAATTTAGCTTATTTTATGTGTATTTTGTATATATATTTATTTTAATACAAAATCAAATCTTTTATGTTTTTTCGTATATATTTTTATAAAAAATGCGTTATTTGATGGGTATTTTGCATCTTAATTTTCATACAAATTTACATTATTTTATTAATATTTTCTGTATTTATTTTGATACGATTTTACATTATTTTATTTGTGTTTAGTATTTATTTTTTTATACATATTTACATTATTTAATGTGTTTTTTGTATATATATTTGATACAAATTTACGTTATTTTAAGTCTATATGTTTATATATTTTCATTCAAATTTACATTATTTTATGTGTATTTTGTATATGTATTTCAATACAAATTTACATAATTTTATGTTTTTTGTATATTTATTTTCATACAAGTTTAAATTATTTTTGTGTATTTTTGTTTATAGTTTTATACAAATTTAGGTTATTTTATGTGTATTTTGTATATCTATTTTCATACAAATACACCTTCTTTTCATGATATTTTGTTTATTTATTCTGACACGAATTAACATTATTTAATGTGTATTTTGTATATATATTTTTATACGTATTTACATTATTTCAAGTGTATTTTGTATATATATTTCTATAGAAATCTGCGTTATTTTATGTGTATTCGTATATATATTTTGAAACAAATTTACATTGTTTTATGTGTATTTTGCATATTTTTTCAATACAAATTTACCTTATTGTATGTGTATTTTGTATATTAATCTTAATACAAATTTGATTAATCTATGTGTATTTTTGTATTTGTTTTTTTTATATAAATATGCTTTATTTTATGTGTATTTTGCATCTTTATTTTCATACAAATTTACATTATTTTATTGGTATTCTGTGTATTTATTTTAATATGATTTTACATTATTCTATGTGAATTTTGTATATATATTTTATATAAAATGTATTTGTTTTCATTTCATACAAATCTACATTATTTTATGTATTTTTTGTACATGTATACACATAAAATATTTAAATTTGTATTGAAATAAATATACAAAACAATAAGGTAAACTTCTATTGAAAGTGATATGCAAAAATACATATAAAACAATGTAAATTTGTTTAAAAATATATATACGAATACACATAAAATAACGTACATTTCTATAAAAATATATATACAAAATACACATAAAATTAAGTAAATACGTATAAAAAAATGTAAACAAAATACACATAAAATAATGTAAACTCGAAACAAAATAAATAAATAAAATACCAATAAAAGAATGTGTATTTGTATAAATATAAATGTACAAAATACACATACAAAATAAACATAAAATAAGGTAAATTTGTAATGAAATATATGTACAAAATACACATAAAATAATGTAAATTTATATGAAAATATATATACAAATACACATAAAATACCATGAATTTGTATAAAATTATATATTCAAAATAAATATTAAATAATGTTAATGCGTATAAAAATATATATACAAAGTACATATAAAATAATGTAAATTCGTATCAATATAAATCAACAAAATACCAATAAAATAATATATATTTGAATGAAAATAGATTTACAAAATACACATAACATAACTAAAATTTGTATTGAAATATATACAAAAAAACATTAAAATAATTTGAGTTTGTATGAAAATAGATATTCAAAATATATATAAAACTAGGTAAATTTCTTTTGAAATATATATACAAAATACCCATAAAATATTGTAAATTTGTGTCAAAATATATAAGCAAATACACATAAAATAACTTAAAATAACGTAAATATGTATCAAATATATATACAAAAAACACATTAAATAATGTAAATATGTATAAAAAATATATACAAAACATAAATAAAATAATGTAAAATCGTATCAAAATAAATACAGAAAATATTAATAAAATAATGTAAATTTGTATGAAAATTAAGATGCAAAATAACCATAAAATAACGCATTTTTTATAAAAATATATATACGAAAAAACATAAAATATTTGATTTTGTATTAAAATAAATAGATATACATTCTTTTATTGGTATTTTGTTTATTTATTTTGTTTTGAATTTACATTATTTTATGTGTATTTTCTTTACATTTTTTTATACGTATTTACTTAATTTTATGTGTATTTTGTATATATATTTTTATAGAAATCTACGTTATTTTATGTGTATTCGTATATATATTTTGAAACAAATTTACATTGTTTTATGTGTATTTTTGCATATTTCTTTCAATAGAAGTTTACCTTATTGTATGTGCATTTTGTATAATTATTTCAATACAAATTTAAATATCTTATGTGTATTTTGGTATATATATTTTTATAAGAAATGCGCTATTTGATGGGAATTTTGCATCTTTATTTTCATACAAATTTACATTATTTTATTGATATTCGGTGTATTTATTTTGATACGATTTTACATTATTCTATTTGTGTTTTGTATATATATTTTTTACACATATTTACATTATTTAATTAGTATTTTGTATATATATTTGATACAAATTTACGTTATTTTAAGTGTATACGTTTATATATTTTCATTCAAATTTCCATTATTTTATGTGTATTTTGTATATGTATTTCAATACAAATCTACCTAATTTTATGTGTATTTTGTATATTTATTTTCATGCAAATTTAATTTTTTTTGTGTGTGTATTTTTGCATAAAGTTTTATACAAACTTAGGTTATTTTATGAGTATGTTGTATATCTATTTTCATACAAATACACATTCTTTTATTGATATTTTGTTTATTTATTTTGACGAGAATTTAAATTATTTAATGTGTATTTTGTATATATATATTTTTATACGTATTTACATCATTTCATGTGTATTTTGTATATATATTTCTATAGAAATCTACGTTATTTTATGTGTATTCGTATATAGATTTTTAAACAAATTTACGCTTTAATGTGCATTTTGAATATTTTTTTAATACAAATTTACCTTATTGTACGTGCATTTTGTATATTAATTTTAATACAAATTTAATTATTCTATGAGTATTTTTGTATATGTATTTTAAAAATAATATGCTTTATTTTATGGGTATTTTGCATCTTTATTTTCATACAAAATTACATTATTTTATTGATATTCTGTGTTTTTATTTTGATACGATTTTACATTATTCTATGTGTATTTTGTATATATTTTTCATTTAATTTAGCTTATTTTATGTGTATTTTGTATATTTATATATTTTAATACAAAATCAAATATTTTATGTTTTTTCGTATATATATTTTTATAAAAAATGCGTTATTTTATGGGTATTTTGCATCTTAATTTTCATACAAATTTACATTATTTTATTAATATTTTCTGTATTTATTTTGATACGATTTTACATTATTTTATTTGTGTTTAGTATATATTTTTTTTATACATATTTACATTATTTAATGTGTTTTTTATATATATATATATTTGATACAAATTTACGCTATTTTAAGACTATATGTTTATATATTTTCATTCAAATTTACATTATTTTTTGTGTATTTTGTATATGTATTTCATTTCAAATTTACCTAATTTTATATGTTTTTTGTATATTTATTTTCATACAAGTTTAAATTATTTTTGTGTATTTTTGTTTATAGTTTTATACAAATTTAGGTTATTTTATGTGTATTTTGTATATCTTTTTTCATACAAATACACATTCTTTTCATGATATTTTGTTTATTTATTTTGACACGAATTAACATTATTTAATGTGTATTTTGTATATATATTTTTATACGTATTTACATAATTTCATGTGTATTTTGTATATATATTTCTATAGAAATCTGCGTTATTTTATGTGTATTCGTATATATATTTTGAAACAAATTTACATTGTTTTATGTGTATTTTGCATATTTTTTCAATACAAATTTACCTTATTGTATGTGCATTTTGTATATTAATTTTAATAGAAATTTGATTAATCTATGTGTATTTTTGTATATGTATTTTTATATAAATATGCTTTTTTTATGGGTATTTTGCATCTTTATTTTCATACAAATTTACACTATTTTAGTGATATTCTGTGTATTTATTTTAATATGATTTTACATTATTCTATGTGCATTTTGTATATATATTTTATATAAAATGTATTTGTTTTCATTTCATACAAATCTACATTATTTTAAGTATTTTTTGTACATGTATACACATAAAATATTTAAATTTGTATTGAAATAAATATACAAAATGCACATACAATAAGGTAAACTTCTATTGAAAAAGATATGGAAAAATACATATAAAACAATGTAAATTTGTTTCAAAACATATATACGAATACACATAAAATAACGTAGATTTCTATAAAAATATATATACAAAATACACATAAAATTAAGTAAATACGTATAAAAAAATGTAAATAAAATACACATAAAATAATGTAAACTCGAAACAAAATAAATAAACAAAATACCAATAAATGAATGTGTATTTGTATTAATACAAATGTACAAAATACACATACAAAATAAACATAAAATAAAGTAAATTTGTAATGAAATATATGTACAAAATACACATAAAATAATGTAAATTTATATGAAAATATATATACAAATACACATAAAATACCATGAATTTGTATAAAATTATATATTCAAAATAAATATTAAATAATGTTAATGCGTATAAAAATATATATACAAAGTACATATAAAATAATGTAAATTCGTATCAATATAAATCAACAAAATACCAATAAAATAATATATATTTAAATGAAAATAGATTTACAAAATACACATAACATAACTAAAATTTGTATTGAAATATATACAAAAATACATAAAAATAGTTTGAGTTTGTATGAAAATAGATATTCAAAATACATATAAAACTAGGTAAATTTCTTTTGAAATATATATACAAAATACCAATAAAATATTGTAAATTTGTGTCAAAATATATAAACAAATACACATAAAATAACTTAAAATAACGTAAATATGTATCAAATATATATACAAAAAACACATTAAATAATGTATATATGTATAAAAAAATATATACAAAACATAAATAAAATAATGTAAAATCGTATCAAAATAAATACAGAAAATATTAATAAAATAATGTAAATTTGTATGAAAATTAAGATGCAAAATACCCATAAAATAACGCATTTTTAAAAAAAATATATATACGAAAAAACATAAAATATTTGATTTTGTATTAAAATAAATAGATATACATTCTTTTATTGGTATTTTGTTTATTTATTTTGTTTCGAATTTACATTATTTTATGTGTATTTTCTTTATATTTTTTTTATACGTATTTACTTAATTTTATGTATATTTTGTATATATATTTTTATAGAAATCTACGTTATTTTATGTGTATTCGTATATATATTTTGAAACAAATTTACATTGTTTTATATGTATTTTTGCATATTTCTTTCAATAGA
Organism: Eriocheir sinensis; assembly: GCF_024679095.1. Classification (NCBI taxonomy): domain Eukaryota; kingdom Metazoa; phylum Arthropoda; class Malacostraca; order Decapoda; family Varunidae; genus Eriocheir; species Eriocheir sinensis. The sequence goes on from NW_026111898.1 coordinate 813,252, forward strand.
AGTTTACCTTATTGTATGTGCATTTTGTATATTTATTTCAATACAAATTTAAATATTTTATGTGTATTTTGGTGTATATATTTTTATAAGAAATGCGCTATTTGATGGGAATTTTGCATCTTTATTTTCATACAAATTTACATTATTTTATTAATATTCGGTGTATTTATTTTGATACGATTTTACATTATTCTATTTGTTTTTTGTATATATTTTCTTTTATACATATTTGCATTATTTAAATGTATCTTGCATATATATTACATTCAAATTTATTATCTATTATTTATTTTTATACAAATACACATTCTTTTCATGATATTTTGTTTATTTATTTTGTCACGAATTTACATTACTTAATATGTATTTTATATATATTTTTTTATACGTATTTACATAATTTCATGTGTACTTTGTATATATAGTTCTACAGAAATCTACGTTATTTTATGTGTATTCGTATATATATATTTTGAAACAAATTTACACTGTTTTATTTGTATTTTGCGTTTTTTTTCAATTCAAATTTACCTTATTGTATGTGTGCATTTTGTATATTAATTTTAATTCAAATTTAATTATTCTATGTGTATTTTTGTATATGTATTTAAAAAATTTTTTTTTTATCTTATGGGTATTTTGCATCTTTATTTTCATACAAATTTAAATTATTTTATTGATATTCTGTGTACTTATTTTGATACGATTTTACATTATTCTATGTATAACAAAAATAAATACATACACAAAAATAGATATGCAAAATACATATAAACAATGTAAATTTGTTTGAAAATATATATACGAATACACATGAAATAAGGTAGATTTCTATAAAAATATATATACAAAATACACATAAAATTAAGTAAATACGTATAGAAAATGTATACAAAATACACATAAAATAATGTAAATTAGTATCAAAATAAATAAACAAAATACCAATAAAAGAATTTGTATTTGTATAAATAAATAAATATATATATATATATATATATATATATATATATATATATATATATATATATATATATATATATATATATATATATATATATATATATATATATATATATATATATATATATATATATATAAAATACACATTAAATAATATAAATTTGTTTAAAACTATACAAAATACACATGAAATGATGTAAATACGTATAAAAATATATATACAAAATACACATTAAATAATGTAAACTCGCGTCAGAATAAATAAACAAAATATCAATAAAAGAATGTGTATTTGTATGAAAATAGATATACAAAATACATATAATAACCTAAATTTGTATCAAACTATATACAAAAATACACAAAAATATTTTAAATTTGTATGAAAATAAATATACAAAATACACATAAAATTAGGTAAATTTGTATTGAAATACATACACAAAATACACAAAAAATAATGTAAATTTGAAAGAAAATACATAAACAAATACACTTAAAATAACGTAAATTTGTATAAAAAAAATATGTACAAAACACAAATAGAATAATGTAAAATCGTATCAAAATAAATACACAGAATATTAATAAAATAATGTAAATTTGTATGAAAATAAAGAAGCAAAATACCCATAAAATAACGCATTTTTTTTATTTATAAAATATATATACCAAAATAAACATCAAAAATTAAATTTGTATTAAAATAAAATACAAAAACACATACAATAAGGTAAATTTGTATTGAAATAGATATGCAAAATACATATAAAACAATGTAAATTTGTTTCAAAATATATATACGGATACAAATAAAATAACGTAGATTTCTATAAAAATATATATACAAAATACACATCAAATGAAGTAAATACGTTTAAAAAAATGTATACAAAATACACATAAAATAATGTAAATTCGTATCAAAATAAATAAACAAAATACCAATAAATGAATGTGTATTTTTATGAATATAAATATACAAAATACACATAAAATAACGTAAATTTATATAAACCTATATACAAAAAAAACACAGAAGTAATTAAATTTGTATGAAAATATATACAAAATACACACGAAATAAGCTAAATTTGAATTGAAATATATATACAAAATACATGAAATAAAGTAAATTTGTATAAAAATATTTATACAAATACACATATAATAACGTAAATTTGTATGAAAATATTTAAATAAATTCACATTAAATAATGTAAATACGTATAAAAAAATATGTACAAAATACACATATAATCATGTAATTCGTATCAAAATAAATAAACAAAATACCAATAAAATAATATAAACTTGTATGAGTAATCGTGTATGTTGCATATTTTTTCAATACAAATTTACCTTATTATATACGCATTTTGTATATTAATTTTAACACAAATTTGATTATTCGATGTGTATTTTTGTATCTGTATTTGTATATGTATTTTTATACGCTTTTACATTATTTAATATTTATTTTGAATATATATTTTTATACAAATTCATGGTATTTTATGTGTATTTTGTACATATATTTTTTTACAAATCTACCTTATTTTATGTTTATTATGTATGTGTATTTTGTATATTTATATTTATCCAAATACACATTCTTTTATTGGTATTTTGTTTATTTATTTTATTTCGAGTTTACATTATTTTATGTGTATTTTGTATACATTTTTTTATACGTATTTACTTAATTTTATGTGTATTTTGTATATATACTTTTATAGAAATCTACGTTTTTTTATTTGTATTCGTATATATATTTTGAAACAAATCTACATTCTTTTATATGTATTTTTGCATATCTCTTTCAATACAAATTTACCTTATTGTATGTGCATTTTGTATATTTATTTCAATGCAAATTTAAATATTTTATGTGTATTTTGGTATATATATTTTTATAAAATTACGAAAATTTGAATAAAAATATATACAAAAAAAAAAAATTTCAATTTGTATGAAAATAGATATACAAAATACACATATAATTAGTTAAATTTGTATTTAAATACATGTACAAAATACACATAAAATAATGTAAATTTGTATGAAATGATAACAAATTCACATAAAATTCGCGTCAAAATAAATAAACAAAATATCAATAAAAGAATGTGTATTTGTATGAAAATAGATATACAAAATACACATAAAATAACCTAAATTTGTATCAAACTATATACAAAAATACACAAAAATATTTTAAATTTGTATGAAAATAAATATACAAAATACACATAAAATTAGGTAAATTTGTATTGAAATACATACACAAAATACCCATAAAATAATGTAAATTTGAATGAAAATACATAAACAAATACACTTAAAATAACGTAAATTTGTATAAAAAAATATGTACAAAACACAAATAGAATAATGTAAAATCGTATCAAAATAAATACACAGAATATTTATAAAGTAATGTAAATTTGTATGAAAATAAAGAAGCAAAATACCCATAAAATAACGCATTTTTTTATTTATAAAAATATATATACCAAAATACACATCAAAATTTAATTTGTATTAAAATAAATATACAAAAAACACATACAATAAGGTAAATTTGTATTGAAATAGATATGCAAAATACATATAAAACAATGTAAATTTGTTTCAAAATATATATACGAATACACATAAAATAACGTAGATTTCTATAAAAATATATATATACAAAATACACATAAAATAAAGTAAATGCGTATAAAAAAAATGTATACAAAAAACACATAAAATAATGTAAATTCATATCAAAATAAATAAACAAAATACCAAAAAAAGAATATGTATTTGTATATATATAAATATACAAAATACACATAAAATAACGTAAATTTATATAAAACTATATACAAAAATACACAGACGTAATTAAATTTGTATGAAAATATATACAAAATACACACAAAATAAGCTAAATTTGAATTGAAATATATATACAAAATACATGAAATAAAGTAAATTTGTATCAAAATATTTATACAAATACACATATAATAATAATTATTTGTATGAAAATATATAAACAAAATACACATTAAATTATGTAAATACGTATAAAAAAATATGTACAAAATACACATATAATCATGTAATTCGTATCAAAATAAATAAACAAAATACCAATAAAATAATATAAATTTGTATGAGTAAACGTGTATGTTCCATATTTTTTCAATACAAATTTACCAATTTATATACGCATTTTGTATATTAATTTTAATATATGTGTATTTGAATATATATTTGGTACAAATTTACATTATTTTATGTATTTTCTATATTTATTTCAATTCAAATTTAGCTTATTTTATGTTTGTTTTGTATATCTATTTTCATACAAATTTAATTATTTTTGTTTATTTTTGTATATAGTTTTATACAATTTTACGTTATTTTATGTGTATTTTGTATATTTATATTTATACAAGTAAACATTCTTTTATTGGCATTTAGTTTATTTATTTTGATACGAGTTTACATTATTTTATGTGTATTTTGTATACATTTTCTTATACGTATTTACTTCATTTTATGTGTATTTTGTATATATATTTTTATAGAAATATACGTTATTTTATGTGTATTCGTATATATATTTTGAAACAAATTTACATTGTTTTATGTGTATTTTGCATATCTATTTCAATACAAATCTACCTTATTGAATGTGCATTTTGTATATTTATTGTAATACAAATTTAAATATTTTATGTGTATTTTGGTACATATATTTTCATAAAAAATGCGTTGTTTTATGGGTATTTTGCGTCTTTATTTTCATACAAATTTAATTATTTTATTAATATTCTGTGTATTTATTTTGATACTACTTTACATTATTCTATTTGTGTTTTGTATATATTTTTTTTATACATATGTAAATTATTTATTGTGTATTTTCTATATATATTTCATACAAATTTACGTTATTTTAAGTGTATTTGTTTATATATTTTCATTCAAATTTACATTATTTTATGTGTATTTTGTATATGTATTTCAATAGAAATTCAACTAGTTTTATGTGTATTTTGTATATATATTTTTATACAAATTTAAATTATTTTTTGTATTTTTTTTATAGAGTTTTATACAAATTTACAATATTTTATGTTTATTTTGTATATCTATTTTCATACAAATACACATTCTTTTATGGATATTTTGTTTATTTATCTTGATGCGAATTTATATTATTAAATTTTAATGTGTATTGTGTATATATTTTTTTGTACGTATTTACGTCATTTCATGTGTATTTTTTATATATATTTCTATAGAAATATACGTTATTTTATGTGTATTCGTATATATATTTTGAAACAAATATACATTGTTTTATGTGCATTTTGTATATTTTTTCAATACAAATTTCCCTTATTGTACGTGCGTTTTGTATATTAATTTTAATACAAATTTAATTATTCTATGTGTATTCTTGTATATGTATTTTTAAAAAAATAAGCTTTATTTTATGGGTATTTTGCACCTTTATTTTCATACAAAATTACATTATTTTATTGATATTCTGTGTATTTATTTTGATACGATTTTACATTATTCTATGTCTATTTTGTATATCTATTTTATACAAATGTACGTTATTTTATGTGAATATGTTTTCATTTCATACAAATTTACATTATTTTATGTGTATTTTGTACATGTATTTAAATACAAATTTAACTAATTATATGTGTATTTTGTATATCTATTTTCATACAAATTGAAATTTATTTTTTTGTTTTTTTGTATATATTTTTATTTAAATTTTCCTAATTTTATGTGTATTTTGTATATTTATTTTCCTACAAATATACGTTCTTTTATCGGAATTTTGTTTATTTATTTTGATACGAATTTTCATTTTTTTAGGTGTATTTGATATATATATTTTTATACTTATTTACATAATTTTATATGTATTTTGAATATATATTTTCATAGAAATTTACTCTATATGTATGTACAAAAAAAAACAAAAATAATTTAAATTTGAATGAAAATAAATATACAAAATACACAGAAAATTAGGTAAATTTGTATTGAAATACATATATATATAATACACTTAAAATAATGTAAATTTGAATGAAATTATATAAACAAATACACTTAAAATGACGTTAATTTGTATATAATATATATAAAAAATACACTTTAAATAATGAAAATATGTATAAAAAAATATATACAAAACACAAATAGTATAATATAAAATCGTATCAAAATATATACACAGAATATTAATAAAATAATGTACAATTGTATGAAAACTAAGATGCAAAATACCTATAAAATAACGCATTTTTTATAAAATTATATATACCAAAATACACATAAAATATTTGAATTTGTATTAAAATAAATATACAAAATGCACATACGATAAGGTAAATTTGTCTTGAAATAGATATGCAAAAATCATATAAAACAATGTAAATTTGTTTCAAAATATATATACGAATACACATAAAATAACGTAGATTTCTATAAATATATATATATATATATATATATATATATATATATATATATATATATATATATATATATATATATATATATATATATATATATATATATATATATATATACAAAATACAAATAAAATTAAGTAAATACGAATCAAAATGTATACAAAATAAACATAAAATAATGTAAATTCGTATAAATATAAATAAACAAAATACCAATAAGAGAATGTGTATTTGTATAAATATAAATATACAAAATGCACATAATATAACGTAAATTTGTATAAAACTATATACAAAAATACACAGAAGTAATTAAATTTCCATGAAAATAGATATACAAAATGCACTCAAAATAATCTAAATTTGAACTGAAATATATATACAAAATCCATAAAATAAAGTAAATTCGTTTCAAAATATTTTTAACAAATACACATATAATAACGTAAATTTGTAAAAAAAAATATAGAAAGAAAATACACATTAAGTAATATAAATACGTATAAAAAAATATTTACAAAATACATTCGTATCAAAATAAATAAACAAAAAACTAATTAAATAATGTAAATTTGTATGAGAAAACATATACAAAATACACATAAAATAACATTTTTTCTATAAAATATATGTACAAAAATGCACATAAAATTAGTTTGCATAAAAAAATATATACAAAACACACATTAGATGATGTAAATGAGTATAAAAATATGTATACAAAATACCTATGAAATAATCTAAATTCGTATCGAGTTAAATTAAGAAAATAACAATAAAATAATGTAATTTTGGATGAAAATATATAAAGAAAACACACATAAAATAACCTAAATACAAATACAAATATACACATTAAATAATTTAAAATTAAATGAAATAAATATACAAAATAAACATAAAATAAGGTAAATTTGTAATAAAATATATGTAAGAATACGCATAAAATAATATAAATTTGTATGAAAAAATATATACAAATACACATAAAATAACATGAATTTGTATAAAATGTTTCAAAATATATACGAATACACACAATAAAATAACGTAAATTTTTATGAAAATGTATATATAAAATACACATAAAATAGTTTAAATACGTAGAAAAATATATATACAAAATATATATAAAATAATTTAAATTCGTAAAAAATTAAATACACGAAATTCCAATAAAAGAATGTATATTTGTAGGAAAATATATATACAAAAAACAAATAAAATAACTAAAATTTGTATAAAAATATATACAAAAATACACAAAAATAATTTAAATTTGTTTGAAAATAGATATGCAAAATACACATAAAGTTAGGCAAATTTGTATTGAAATACATATACAAAGCTCACATAAAATAATGTAAATTTGTATGAAAATATATAAACAAATACATATAAAATCACGCAAATTTGGATAAAATATATATATACAAAATATACATTAAATATTTTAAATATGTATAAAAATATATTATATTATATATATTTTTATTGATATTTGCGTTATTTATGTGTATTTTGTATATGTTTTCTCATAGAAATTTACATTATTTTATTGGTATTTTGTCTATTTATTTTCATACGAATTACATGATTATTTGTGTATTTTTTACATTTTTTTATACGTATTTACATTATTTAATGTGTATTTTGTTTGTATATTTTTATACAAATTTACGTTATTATATGTGTATTTGTATAGGTATTTTGATACAAATTTACATTATTTTATGTATTTTGTATATATATCTTAATTCAAATTTAGCTTATTTTATGTGTATTTTGTATATCTATTTATTTTAATACAAAATCAAATATTTTATGTTTTTTCGTATATGTATTTTTATAAAGAATGCGTTGTTTTATGGGTAATTCGCATCTTAATTTTCATACAAATTTACATTATTTTATTAATATTTTCTGTATTTATTTTGATACGATTTTACATTATTTTATTTGTGTTTTGTATATATTTTTTTATACATATTTACATTATTTAATGTGTTTTTTGTATATATATTTAATACAAATTTACGTTATTTTAAGTCTATATGTTTATATATTTTCTTTCAAATTTACATTATTTTATGTGTATTTTGTATATGTATTTCAATACAAATTTACCTAATTTTATATGTTTTTTGTATATTTATTTTCATACAAGTTTAAATTATTTTTGTGTATTTTTGTTTATAGTTTTATACAAATTTAGGTTATTTTATGTGTATTTTGTATATCTATTTTCATACAAATACACATTCTTTTCATGATATTTTGTTTATTTATTTTGACACGAATTAACCTTATTTAATGTGTATTTTGTATATATATTTTTATACGTATTTACATTATTTCAATTGTATTTTGTATATATATTTCTATAGAAATCTGCGTTCTTTTATGTGTATTCGTATATATATTTTGAAACAAATTTACATTGTTTTATGTGTATTTTGCATATTTTTTCAATACAAATTTACCTTATTATATGTGTATTTTGTATATTAATTTTAATACAAATTTGATTAAACTATGTGTATTTTTGTATATGTATTTTTAAAAAAATATGTAAATAGTTAAATTTGTATTTAAATACATGTACAAAATACACATAAAATAATGTAAATTTGTATGAAATGAAAACAAATTCACATAAAATAACGTACATTTGTATAAAATAGATATACAAAATAATTTTATGTGTATTTTGTATATTTATTTTTATACAAATTTAAATTATTTTTGAGTATTTTTGTATATAGTTTTATACAAACTTAGGTTATTTTATGAGTATTTTGTATATCTATTTTCATACAAATACACATTCTTTTATTGAAATTTTGTTTATTTATTTTGACGAGAATTTAAATTATTTATTGTGTATTTTGTACATATATTTTTATACGTATTTACATCATTTCATGTGTATTTTGTATATATCTTTCTATAGAAATCTACGTTATATTATGTGTATTCGTATATCGATTTTTAAACAAATTTACACTTTTATGTGTATTTTGCATATTTTTTCAATACAAATTTACCTTATTGTATATGCATTTTGTATATTAATTTTAATACAAATTTAATTATTCTATGTGTATTTTTGTATATGTATTTTTATAAAAATATGCTTTATTTTATGGGTATTTTGCATCTTTATTTTCATACAAATTTACGTTATTTTATTGATATTCTGCACATTCATTTTGATACGATATGACATTATTCTATATGTATTTTGTATATATTTTTCAAGCAAATTTACGTTATTTTATGTGTATTTGTTTATATATTCTGACACAAATTTACAATATTTTATGGGTATTTTGTATATATATTTCAAAAGAAATTTACCTAGTTTTATGTGTATTTTGAATATCTATTTTCATACAAACTCAAATTATTTTTATGTATTTTTTTATATATTTCAATACAAATTTTAGTTATGTGTATTTTGTAAATCTATTTTCAATCAAATATATATTATTTTATTGGTATTTTGTTGATTTATATTGATACGAATTTACATTATTTTATATGTACTTTTTATATATATTTTTATACGCATTTACATTATTTAATATTTATTTTGAATATATAATTTTATACAAATTCATGGTATTTTATGTGTATTTGTATATATATTTTCATATAAATTTACATTATTTTATGTGTATTTTGTACATATATTTCATTACAAATTTACCTTATTTTATGTTTATTTTGTATGTGTATTTTGTACATTTATATTTATACAAATTCACATTCTTTTATTGGTATTTTGTTTATTTATTTTGTTTCGAATTTATATTAATTTATGTGTATTTTTTTTTAAATTTTTTTATACGTATTTACCTAATTTTATGTGTATTTTCTATATATATTTTTATAGAGATCTACGTTATTTTATGTGTATTCGTATATATATTTTGAAACAAATTTACTTTGTTTTATATGTATTTTTGCATATCTCTTTCAATAGAAGTTTACCTTATTGTATGTGCATTTTGTACATTTATTTCAATACAAATTTAAATATTTTATGTGTATTTGGTATATATATTTTTATAAGAAATGCGCTATTTGATGGGAATTTTGCATCTTTATTTTCATACAAATTTACATTATTTTATTAATATTCGGTGTATTTATTTTGATACGATCTTACATTATTCTATTTGTTTTTTGTATATATTTTTTTTATACATATTTACATTATTTAATGTATATCTTGCATATATATTTCATAGAAATTTATTATCTATTATTTATTTTCATACAAATACACATTCTTTTCATGATATTTTGTTTATTTATTTTGACACGAATTTACATTACTTAATTTGTATTATATATATATATATATATATATATATATATATATATATATATATATATATATATATATATATATATATATATATATATATATATATATATATATATATATATATATATATCTATATATATATATATATATATATATATATATATATATATATATATATTTTTATAATTTCATGTGTATTTTGTATATATATTTCTATAGAAATCTACGTTATTTTATGTGTATTCGTATATATATTTTGAAACAAATTTACAATGTTTTATGTGTATTTTACGTTTTTTTTCAATACAAATTTACCTTATTGTAAGTGTGCATTTTGTATATTAATTTTAATACAAATTTAATTATTCTATGTGTATTTTTGTATATGTATTTAAAAAAAATATGCTTTATCTTATGGGTATTTTGCATCTTTGTTTTCATACAAATTTAAATTATTTTATTGATATTTTGTGTACTTATTTTGATACGATTTTACATTATTCTATGTATAACAAAAATAAATACAGAATCCACAAAAACAGATATGCAAAATACATATAAACAATGTAAATTTGTTTCAAAATATATATACGAATACACATGACATGGGTATTTTGAATCTTAATTTTCATACAAATTTACATTATTTTATTAATATTTTCTGTATTTATTTTGATGCGATTTTACATTATTTTATTTTTGTTTTGTATATATTTTTTTATACATATTTACATTATTTAAAGTGTTTTTGATATATATATTTGATACAAATTTACGTTATTTTAAGTCTATATGGGGAGGCGGTGGCTGAGTCGTCAAAGTAACGGCCTCGTGTTCAGGAGGACGCGAGTTCAATCCCCGCCCGGTGCCACCAAGCTGGGATTTTTCAGCCGCCGCCGAGTGGCTTAAAACTACCCACATGCTGTCCAGAAGACCACCTATCAACCCGGACTCTAGATTCTAGGATCAAAGATGAGCTCCGGGAGGGCAGCATGAGCCAATGCAAGATGGCGCCACTATAAACACTCGCCTGCGCCAGAACGGGCTGGGCCGACCAACAGGACTTACCGGAAAGAAGCCTTGGACCTACCATCAGGATCCACCGGGAAGAAGCCTACCGGCGCAATAGGCAGCAATGTAAAAAAAAAAAAAAAAAAAATATATATATATATATATATATATATATATATATATATATATATTTTCATTCAAATTTACATTATTTTGTGTGTATTTTGTATATGTATTTCAATACAAATTTACCTAATTTTATGTTTTTTGTATATTTATTTTCATACAAGTTTAAATTATTTTGTTTATTTTTGTATATAGTTTTATACAAATTTAGGTTATTTTATGTGTATTTTGTATATCTATTTTCATACAAATACACATTCTTTTCATGATATTTTTTTTATTTATTTGACACGAATTAACCTTATTTAATGTGTATTTTGTATATATATTTTTATACGTATTTACATTATTTCAAGTGTATTTTGTATATATATTTCTATAGAAATCAACGTTATTTTATGTGTATTCGTATATATATTTTGAAACAAATTTACATTGTTTTATGTGTATTTTGCATATTTTTTTAATACAAATTTACCTTATTGTATGTGCATTTTGTATATTAATTTTAATACAAATTTGATTAATCTATGTGTATTTTTGTGTATGTATTTTTATAAAAATATGCTTTATTTTATGGGTATTTTGCATCTTTATTTTCATACAAATTGACATTATTTTATTGATATTCTGTGTATTTATTTGGTATGATTTTACATTATTCTATGTGCATTTTGTATATATATTTTATATAAAATGTATTTGTTTTCATTTCATACAAATCTACATTATTTTATGTGTTTTTTGTACATGTATTTAAATACAAATTTAACTAGTTATATGTGTATTTTGTATATCTATTTTGTATGTATATTTTCATAGAAATTTTCTCTATTTTATGAGTATTCGTATATATATTTTGATACAAATTTACATTATTGATGTGTATTTTGCATATCTATTTCAATACAAATTTTCTTAATTGTACGTGCATTTTGTATATTTATTTTAATACAAATTTAATTATTTTATATGTATTTTTGTATATATATTTTTATGCAAATATGCGTTATTATATGGATATTTTGCAGCTTTATTTTCATACAAATTTACATTATTTTATTGATATTCTCTTTATTTATTTTTATACGATTTAACATTATTCTATGTGTATTTTGTATATATTTTTTTTACATATTTACATTATTTAAGGTTTATTTTGTATATATATTTTATGTGTATTTCTTTATGTATTTTTATACAAATTTTCATTATTTTATGTATATTTTGTATATACATTTTCAAAAAAAAATTACGTTATTTTATTGTGTGTATTCGTATATATTTTGATACAAATTTTATAGAAATTCATGTTATTTAATGTGTATTTGTATATATATTTTCATACAAATTTATATTATTTTATGTGTATTTTTTCATATACTTCATTACAAATTTACCTTATTTTATGTTTATTTTGTATATTTATTTCATTCAATTTTAAATAATTTTATGTGTATATTTGTATTTGTATTTAGGTTATTTTATGTGTATTTTGTATATATATTTTCATCCAAAATTACATTATTATATTGGTATTTTCTTAATTTAATTCGATACGAATTTAGATTATTTCATAGGTATTTTATATACATATTTTTTATACTCATTTACATTATCTAATGTGTGTTTTGTATATATTTTTTATGCAAATTTATTTTATGTTCATTTTTGTACATATATTTTTAAAGAAATTTGCGTTATTTTATGTATATAGTTTTATATAAATTAACGTTATTTTATCTGCATTTTGTATATTTATATTTATACAAATACACATTCTTTTATTGCTATATTGTTTATTTATATTTATACGAATTTACATTATATTATGTGTATTTTGTATACATTTTTTCATACGTATTTACTTAATTTTATGTGTATTTTGTATATGTATTTTTATAGAAATCTACGTTATTTTATGTGTATTCGCGTATATTTTTTGAAACAAATTTACAATATTTTATATGTATTTTGCATATCTATTTCAATACAATTTTACCTTATTGTATGTGCATTTTGTATATTTATTTTGACACAAATTCAAATATTTTATGTGTATTTTGGTATCAATAATTTTATAAAAAATGCGTTATTTTATAGGTATTTTGCATCTTAATTTTCATACAAATTTACATTATTTTATTAATATTCTGTGTATATATTTTGATACGATTTTACATTATTCTATTTGTGTTTTGTATATATTTTTTTATACATATTTACATTATTTAATGTGTATTTTGTATATATATTTCATACAAATTTACGTTATTATATGTGTATTTGTTTATATATTTTCTTTCAAATTTACATTATTTTATGTGTATTTTGTATATATATTTCAATAGAAATTAACCTAATTTTATGTGTATTTTGTATATTTCTTTTCATAGAAATTTAAATTATTTTTGTGTATTTTTGTATATAGCTTAATACAAATTTAGGTTATTTTATGTACGCATTTACATTATTTAATGTGTGTTTTGTATATAAATTTTTATCCAAAGTTAATTTATTTTACGTTCATTTTTGGACATATATTTTTATAGAAATTAGCGTTATTTTATATGTATTTGTATATGTTTTCTCATACAAATTTACATTATTTTATTGCTATTCTGTTTATTTAGTTTGATACGAATTACATGATTATATGTGTATTTTTTACATATTTTTTATACGTATTTACATTACTTAATGTGAATTTTGTTTATATATTTTTAAACAAATTTACGTTATTATATGTATTTTTATAAATATTTTGATACAAATTAACATTATTTTATGTATTTTGTATATACATTTCAATTCAAATTTAGCTTATTTTATCTGTATTTTGTATATCTATTTTCATACGAATTTAATTACTTCTCTGTATTTTTGTATATAGTTTTATACAAATTTACGTTATTTTATGTGTATTTTGTATATTTATATATATACAAATACACATTCTTTTATTGGTATTTTGTTTATTTATTTTGATACGAATTTACATTATTTTATGTGTTTTTTGTATACAATTTTTTATACGTATTTACTTCATTTTACGTGTATTTTGTATATATATTTTTATACAAATCTACATTATTTTATGTGTATTCGTATATATATTTTGAAACAAATTTACATTGTTTTATATGTATTTTGCATATGAATTTCAATACAGATTTACCTTATTGTATGTGTATTTTGTATATTTATTTTAATACAAATAAATTTTTTATGTGTATTTTTGTATATATATTTTGACACGAATTAACATTATTTAATGTGTATTTTGTATATATATTTTATAGGTATTTACATTATTTCAAGTGTATTTTGTATATATATTTCTATGGAAATCTGCGTTATTTTATGTGTATTCGTATATATATTTTGAAACAAATTTACATTGTTTTATGTGTATTTTGCTTATCTATTTCAATACAAATTTACCTTATTGTATGTGCATTTTGTATATTTATTGTAATACAAATTTAAATATTTTATATGCATTTTGGTATATATATTTTCATAAAAAATGCGTTGTTTTATGGGTATTTTGCATCTTTATTTTCATACAAATTTACATTATTTTATTAATATTCTGTGTATTTATTTTGATACGATTTTATATTATTCTATTTGTGTTTTGTATATATTTTTTTATACAAATTTACGTTATTTTAAGTGTATGTGTTTATGTATTTTCATTCAAATTTACAGTATTTTATGTGTATTTTGTATATGTATTTCAATACAAATTTACCTAATTTTATGTGTATTTTGTATATTTATTTTCATACAAATACACATTCTTTTATTGACATTTTGTTTATTTATTTTGACGCGAATTTACATTATTTAATGTGTATTTTGTATATATATTTTTATACGTATTTACATCCTTCGATGTGTATTTTGTATATTTATAAAAAAATGCGTTATTTTATGGGTATTTTGCATCTTTATTTTCATACAAATTTACATTATTTTATTTACATTCTGTGTATTTATTTTAATACGATTTTACATTATTCTATTTGTGTTTTGTATATATATTTTTTATTAATATTTACATTATTTAATGAGAATTTTTTATATATATTAAATGAAATATATGTACAAAATACACATAAAATAATGTAAATTTATATGAAAATATATATACAAATACACATAAAATACCATGAATTTGTATAAAATTATATACTCAAAATAAATATTAAATAATGTAAATGCGTATAAAAATATATATACAAAGTACATATAAAATAATGTAAATTCGTATCAATATAAATCAACAAAATACCAATAAAATAATATATATTTGAATGAAAATAGATTTACAAAATACACATAACCTAACTAAAATTTGTATTGAAATATATACAAAAATACATAAAAATAATTTGAGTTTGAATGAAAATAGATATTCAAAATACACATTAAACTAGGTAAATTTCTTTGAAATATATATACAAAATACCCATAAAATATTGTAAATTTGTGTCAAAATATTTAAACAAATACATAAAATAACGTAAATTTGTATGAAAAATATGTACAAAATACACATAGAATAATGTCAAATCGTATCAAAATGAATGACTAGAATATCAATAAAATAACATAAATTTGTATGAAAATAAAGATGCAAAATACCCATGAAATAAAGCATATTTTTATAAAAATACATATAGAAAAATACACATAGAATAATTAAATTTGTATTAAAATTAATATACAAAATGCATATACAATAAGTTTAAATTTGATTATATTAAATGAAATAAATATACAAAATAAACATAAAATAAGGTAAATTTGTAATAAAATATGTAAGAATACATATAAAATAATATAAATTTGTATGAAAATATATATACAAATACACATAAAATAACATGAATTTGGATAAAATTTGTTTCAAAATATATACGAATACACACAATAAAATAACGTAAATTTTTATGAAAATGTATATATAAAATACACATAAAATAATTTAAATACGTAGAAAAATATATATACAAAATACACATAAAATAATGTAAATTCGTAAAAAATTAAATACACAAAATTCCAATAAAAGAATGTATATTTGTAGGAAAATATATATACAAAAAACAAATAAAATAACTAAAATTTGTATAAAATTATACAAAATACACAAAATATTTTAAATTTGTTTGAAAATAGATATGCAAAATACACATAAAGTTAGGCAAATTTGTATTGAAATACATATACAAAACTCACATAAAATAATGTAAATTTGTATGAAAATATATAAACATATAAAATAACGTAAATTTGATAAAATATATATACAAAATATACATTAAATATTTTAAATATGTATAAAATATATTATATTATATATATTTTTATTGATATTTGCGTTATTTAGGTGTATTTTGTATATGTTTTCTCATAGAAATTTACATTATTTTATTGGTATTTTGTCTATTTATTTTGATACGAATTACATGATTATTTGTGTATTTTGTACATTTTTTTATACGTATTTACATTATTTAATGTGTATTTTGTTTATATATTTTTATACAAATTTACGTTATTATATGTGTATTTGTATAAGTATTTTGATACAAATTTACATTATTTTATGTATTTTTTATATATATTTCAATTCAAATTTAGCTTATTTTATGAGTATTTTGTATATCTATTTATTTTAATACAAAATCAAATATTTAATGTTTTTTCGTATATATATTTTTATAAAAAAATGCATTATTTTATGGGTATTTTGCATCTTAATTTTCATACAAATTTACATTATTATATTAATATTTTCTGTATTTATTTTGATACGATTTTACATTATTTTATTTGTGTTTTGTATATATATTTTTTATACATATTTACATTATTTAATGTGTTTTTTGTATATATATTTGATACAAATTTACGTTATTTTAAGTCTATATATTTATATATTTTCATTCAAATTTACATTATTTTATGTGTATTTTGTAGATGTATTTCAATACAAATTTACCTAATTTTATATGTTTCTTGTATATTTATTTTCATACAAGTTTAAATTATTTTTGTGTATTTTTGTATAATGTTTTATACAAATTTAGGTTATTTTGTGAGTATTTTGAATATCTATTTTCATACAAATACATATTCTTTTCATGATATTTTGTTTATTTATTTTGACACGAATTAACATTATTTAATGTGTATTTTGTATATATATTTTTATACGTATTTACATTATTTCAAGTGTATTTTGTATATATATTTCTATAGAAATCTGCGTTATTTTATGTGTATTCGTATATATATTTTGAAACAAATTTACATTGTTTTATGTGTATTTTGCATATTTTTTTAATACAAATTTACCTTATTGTATGTGCATTTTGTATATTAATTTTAATACAAATTTGATTAATCTATGTGTATTTTTGTATATGTATTTTTATAAAAATATGCTTTATTTTATGGGTATTTTGCATCTTTATTTTCATAAAAATTTACATTATCTTATTGATATTCTGTGTATTTATTTTGATATGATTTTACATTATTCTATGTGTATTTTGTATATATATTTTATATAAAATGTATTTGTTTTCATTTCATACAAATCTACATTATTTGATGTGTTTTTTGTACATGTATTTAAATACAAATTTAACTAGTTATATGTGTATTTTGTATATCTATTTTGTATATATATTTTCATAGAAATTTACTCTATTTTATGAGTATTCGTATATATATTTTGATACAAATTTACATTATTAATGTGTATTTTGCATATCTATTTCAATACAAATTTACTTTATTGTACGTGCATTTTGTATATTTATTTTAATACAAATTTAATTATTTTATATGTATTTTTGTATATATATTTTTATGCAAATATGCGTTATTATATGGATATTTTGCATCTTTATTTTCATACAAATTTACATTATTTTATTGATATTCTCTTTATTTATTTTCATACGATTTAACATTATTCTATGTGTATTTTGTATATTTTTTTATACATATTTACATTATTTAATGTTCATTTTGTATATATATTTTATCCAAATTTACATTATTTTATGTGTATTTGTTTATATATTTTTCTACGTATTTAAATTATTTTATGTGTATTTTGTATATACATTTTCATAAAAAAATTACGTTATTTTATTGTGTGTATAAGTATATAATTTGATACAAATTTTATACAAATTCATGTTATTTAATGTGTATTTGTATATATATTTTCATACAAATTTATATTATTTTATGTGTATTTTTTCATATATTTCATTACAAATTTACCTTATTTTATGTTTATTTTGTATATTTATTTCATTCAATTTTAAATTATTTTATGTGTATATTTGTATTTGTATTTAGGTTATTTTATGTGTATTTTGTATATATATTTTCATCCAAAATTACATTATTTTATTGGTATTTTCTTAATTTAATTCGATACGAATTTAGATTATTTCATAGGTATTTTGTATACATATTTTTATACTCAATTACATTATCTAATGTGTGTTTTGTATATATATTTTTATGCAAATTTATCTTATGTTCATTCTTGTACATATATTTTTATAGAAATTTGCGTTATTTTATGTATATAGTTTTATATAAATTTACGTTATTTTATGTGCATTTTGTATATTTATATTTATACAAATACACATTCTTTTATTGGTATATTGTTTATTTACATTTATACTAATTTACATTATTTTATGTGTATTTTGTATAAATTTTTTATAATTTTTTACATAATTTTATGTGTATTTTGTATATGTATTTTATAAAAATCTACGTTATTTTATGTGTATTCGTATATATATTTTGAAACAAATTTACATTATTTTATATGTATTTTCCATATCTATTTCAATACAAATTTACCTTATTGTATGTGCATTTTGTATATTTATTTTAATACAAGTTCAAATATTTTATGTGTATTTTGGTATCAATAATTTAAAAAAAAAGCGTTATTTTATAGGTATTTTGCATCTTAATTTTCATTATTTTATATATTCTTTGTATATATTTTTATACGCTCTTACATTATTTAATATTTATTTTGAATATAATTTTTTATACAAATTCATGGTATTTTATGTGTATTTGTATATATATTTTCATATAAATTTACATTATTGTATGTGTATTTTGTACATATATTTTATTACAAATCTACCTTATTTTTGTGTATTTTTATATGTATTTATCCAATACAAATTAACCTAATTTTATGAGTATTTTTTATATATATTTTATACAAATTTATGTTAATTTAAGTGTATTTTGTATATATTTTCATTCAAATTTACATTATTTTATGTGTATATGTATTTACATTATTTTATGTGTATTTTGTATATTTATTTTCATACAAATTTAACTTATTTTTGTGTATTTTTATATATAGTTTTATACAAATTCACGTTATTTTATGTGTATTTTGTATATGTATTTTCATACAAATACACATTCTTTTATTGATATTTTAACTATTTATTTTGACACGAATTTACATTATTTAATGTGTTTTTAGTATATATATTTTTATACGTATTTACAACATTTCATGTACATTTTGTATATATATTTCTATAGAAATCTACGTTATTTTATGTATATTCGTATATATATTTTGAAACAAATCTACATTATTTTATGTGTATTTTGTATATATATATTTCATTATAAATTTGCCTTATTATAAGTTTATTTTTATATCCATTTTCATTCAAATTCAAATCATTTTATGTTTATATATTTATTTGTATTTACGTTATTTTATGTGTATTTTCTATATATATTTTCATTCAAAATTACATTATTTTATCGGTATTTTTTTCATTTATTTCGATACGAATTTAGATTATTTCATCTGTATTTTCTATACATATATATATAAAGAGTAGATTTCTATGAAAATATATATTCAAAATACATATAAAATTATGTAAATAAGTATAAAAATATATATATCAAATACACCAAAAAAAATGAAAATTCGTATCAAAATAAATAAATAAAATTCCGATAAAAGAACGTATATTTGTAGGAAAATAAATATACAAAATACACATAAAATTACGAAAATTTAAATAAAAATATATACAAAAATACACAAAATTAATTTCAATTTTTATGAAAATAGATATACAAAATACACATATAATTAGTTAAATTTGTATTTAAATACATGTACAAAATTCACATAAAATAATGTAAATTTGTATGAAATGAAAACAAATTCACATAAAATAACGTACATTGGTATAAAATAGATATACAAAATATACATAGAATAATGTAAAATCGTATCAAAATAAATACACAGAATATCAATAAAATAATGTAATTTTGTATGAAAATAAAGATGCAAAATACCCATAAAATAAAGCATATTTTTATAAAAATACATATACAAAAATACACATAGAATAGCTAAATTTGTATTAAAATTAATATACAAAATGCACGTACAATAAGGTAAATTTGCATTGATAAAATATGCAAAATGCACATAAAACAATGTATATTTGTTTCAAAATATATATACGAATACACATAAAATAACGTATATTTCTATAGAAATATCTATACAAAATACACATGAAATGACGTAAATACGTATAAAAATATATATACACAATACACAGTAAAATAATGTAAAGTCGCATCAAAATAAATAAACAAAATATCAATAAAAGAATGTGTATTTGTATGAAAATAGATATACAAAATACACATAAAATATTGTAAATTTGAATAAAACTCTATACAAAAAATACACAAAAAATAATTTAAATTTGTACAAAATATATATACAAAATACACATGAAATTAGGGAAATTTCTATTGAAATACATATACAAAATACACATAAAATAATGTAAATTTGAATAAAAATATATAAACAAATACACTTAAAGTAACGAAAATTTGAATGAAATATATATAGAAAATACACATTAAATAATGTAAATATGTATAAAAAAATATATACAAAACACAAATAGAATAATGTAAAATAGTATCAAAATAAATACACAGAATATTAATAAAATAATGTAAATTTGTATGAAATAAAGATGCAAAATACCCATAAAACAACGCATTTTTTATGAAAATATATATACCAAAATGCACATAAAATATTTAAATTTGTATTACAATAAATATACAAAATGCACATACAATAAGGAAAATTTGTATTGAAATAGATATGCAAAATACATATAAAACAATGTAAATTTGTTTCAAAATATACATACGAATACTCATAAAATAACGTAGATTTCTATAAAATATATATACAAAATACACATAAAATGAAGTAAATACGTATAAGAAAATGTATACAAAATACACATAAAATGATGTAAATTCGTATCAAAATAAATAAACTAAATGCCAATAAAAGAATGTTTACTTGTATAAATATAAATATACAAAATACACATAAAATAACGTAAAATTGTATAAAACTATATACAAAAATAAACAAAAATAATTAAATTTGTATGAAAATAGATATACAAAAGACATAAAATAAGCTAAATTTGAATTGAAATAAATATAGAAAATACATTAAATAATGTAAATTTGTATCAAAATATATATTCAAATACACATATAATAACGTAAATTTGTATAAAAATATATAAACAAAATACACATTAAATAATGTAAATACGTATAAAAGATATGTACGTAATGTAAAAATTTATATAATTAAAGATGCAAATTACTCATAAAATATCTTATATTTAAAAAAATATATATACAAAAACACACATAAAATAATTAAATTTGCATTAAAATAAATATACAAAATACACATACAATAAGGTAGATTTTTATTGAAATAGATATGCAAAAAACACATAAAATAATGAAATTTTTTATCAAAATATATACGAATACACACAATAAAATTACGTTAATTTTTATGAAAATATATATACAAAATACACATAAAATAATGTAAATACATAGAAAAATATATATACAAAATACACATAAAATAATATAAACTCGTATCAAAATAAATAAACAAAATTTCCTCTAAAAGAATGTATATGTGTAGGAAAATATATATACAAAATACAAATAAAATAAAAAAAAATTGTATAAAAATAATACAAAAATACACAAAAATAATTTAAATTTGTTTGAAAATAGATATGCAAAATACAAATGAAATTAGGCAAATTTTTATTGAAATACATATACAAAATACACATAAAATAATGTAAATTTGTATGAAAATATATAAACAAATACACATAAGATAACGTAAATTTCCATAAAATATATGTACAAAATATACATTAAATAATGTAAATATGTCTAAAAATCTATATACAAAATACACAGAATAACGAAAAATCGTATCAAAATAAATAAACAGACAATCAATAAAATAATGTAAATTTGTATGAAAATAAAGATGCAAAATACCCATATAATAACGCATATTTGTTTAAAAATATATATACAAAAATACACATAAAATAATTAAATTTGCATCAAAATAAATATACAAAAGGCACATACAATAAAGAAAATTTGTATTGAAATAGATATGCGAAATACACATAAATAATGTAAATTTGTATCAAAATATATATACGAATCCACATAAAATAGAGTAAATTTCTATGAAAATATATACTCGAAATACATATAAAATTATGTAAATAAGTATAAAAATATATATATCAAATACACCTAAAATAATGAAAACTCGTATCAAAATAAATAAACAAAATTCCGATAAAAGAACGTATATTTGCAGGAAAATAAATATACAATATTCACATAAAATTACGAAAATTTGAATAATAATATATACTAAAATACACAAAATTAATTTCAATTTGTATGAAAATAGATATACATAATACACATATAATTAGTTAAATTTGTATTTAAATACATGTACAAAATACACATAAAATAATGTAAATTTGTATGAAATGAAAACAAATTCACATAAAATAACGTTCATTTGTATGAAATATATATACAAAATATACATAGAATAATGTAAAATCGTATCAAAATAAATACACAGAATATCAATAAAATAATGTAAATTTGTATGAAAATAAAGATGCAAAATACCCATAAAATAAAGCATTTTTTTATGAAAATACATATACAAAAATACACATAGAATAATTAAATTTGTATTAAAATTAATATACAAAATGCACATACAATAAGGTAAATTTATATTGAAAAAATATGCAAAATGCACATAAAACAATGTATATTTGTTTCAAAATATATATACGAATACACATAAAATAACATATATTTCTATAGAAATATATATACAAAATACACATGAAATGACGTAAATACGTATAAAAATATATATACACAATACACATTAAATAATGTGAATTCGCGTCAAAATAAATAAACAAAATATCAATAAAAAATGTGTATTTGTATGAAAATAGATACACAAAATACAAATAAAATATTTTAAATTTATATAAAACTCTTTTTATAAAAATATATATACCAAAATAATAAAATTTTAAAATCTGTATTACAAAATGCACATACAATAAGGTAGATTTATATTGAAATAGATATGCTAAATACATATAAAACAATGTAAATTTGCTTCAAAATATATATACCAATACACATAAAATAACGTAGATTACTATAAAAATATATATACAAAATACACATTAAATGAAGTAAATACGTATAAGAAAATGTATACAAAGTACACATAAAATAATTAAATTTGTATTAAAATAAATATACAAAATACACATACAATAAGGTAAATCTATATTGAAATAGATATGCAAAATAAACATAAAATAATGTAAATTTGTATCAAATCATATTCGAATACACACAATAAAATAACGTAAATTTTTATGAAAATGTATATAAAAAATACACATAAAATAATGTAAATACGTAGAAAAATATATATACAAAATACACATAAAATTATGTAAATTCTTATGAAAATAAATTAACAAAATTCCACTAAAAGAATGTATATTTGTAGGAAAATATAAATACAAAATACAAATAAAATGACAAAAAATTGTATAAAAATATATAAAAATACATAAAAATAATTTAAATTTTTTTGAAAATAGATATGCAAAATACACATAAAATTAGGCAAATCTGTATTGAAATACATATACAAATTACACATAAAATATTGTAAATTTGTATGAAAATATATATACAAATACACATAAAATAGCGTAAATTTATATAAGATATATATACAAAATATACATTAAATAATGTAAATGTGTATAAAAATATATATACAAAATACACATAGAATAATGTAAAATCGTATCAAAATAAATAAACAGAATATCAATAAAATAATGTAAATTTGTATGAAAATAAAGATGCAAAATACCCAAATAATAACGCATATTTTTACAAAAATACACATAAAATAATTAAATTTGTATTAAAATAAATATACAAAATACACATACAATATGGTAAATTTGTATTGAAATAGATATGCAAAATAAACATAAATAATGTAAATTTGTATCAAAATATATATACGAATACCCATAAAATAGAGTAAATTTCTATGAAAATATATATTCAAAACACAAATAAAATGATATAAATAAGTATAAAAATATACATATCAAATACACCTAAAATAATGTAAATTCGTATAAAAATAAATAAACAAAATTACGATAAAAGATGCAAGATACACATTAAATAATGTAAATATTTATAAAAAATATATATACAAAAAAAAAATTGAATAATGTGAAATCATATCAAAATAAATACACCGAATATTAATAAAATAATGTAAATTTGTATGAAAATAAAGATGCAAGATTCCCATCAAATAGCGCATTTCTTATAAAAATATATATACCAAAATACACATAAAATATTTAAATTTGTATTGGAATAAATATACAAAATGCACATACATAAGGTAAATTTGTATTGAAAGAAATATGCAAAAATACATATAAAACAATGTAAATTTGTTTCAAAATATATATACGAATACACATAAAATAACGTAGATTTCTATAAAAATATATATACAAAATACACATAAAATTAAGTAAATAAGGTAAATCATTCGCCGCGTGATGGACGACGCGGGTTCGAATCCTCACGCTACCACTCGGATTTTTCGGTCACCGCCGAGTGGCTTAAAACTACCCACATGCTGTCCTGAAGACCACCCATCAACCCGGACTCTAGAGGAAGCCGTCCAAGCGAATCAAGTACGAGTTCCGGGGGGGCAGCATGAGCCAATGCAAGATGGCGCCACTATAAACACTCGCCTGCGCCAGAACGGGCTGGGCCGACCATCAGGCCCCACCTGGAAGAAGCCTTGGGCCGACCATCAGGCCCCACCGGGAAGATGCCTACCGGCGCAATAGGCAACAACTTAAAAAAAAAAAAAAAAAAAAAAAAAAAAACGTATAAAAATAGATATACAAACTACACATAGAATAATGTAAAATTGTTTAAAAAAAAAAGAATATAAATAAAATAATGTAAATTTGTATGAAAATAAAAATGCAAAATACCCATAAAATAAAGCATATTTTTATAAAAATACATATACAAAAATACACATATCATAATTAAATTTGTATTAAAATTAATATACAAAATGCATATACAATAAGGTAAATTTGTATTGAAAAAATATGCAAAATACACATAAAACAGTGTAAATTTATTTCAAAATCTATATACGAATACTCATAAATCAACGTAGATTTCTATAGAAATATATATACAAAATACACATCAAATGATGCAAACACGAATAAAAAAAAAAAATATATATATATATATATATATATATATATATATATATATATATATATATATATATATATATTTGTATATATGTATATATGTATATATATATATATATATATATATATATATATATATATATATATATATATATATATATATATATATATATATATATAAAATACACATTAAATAATGTAAACTCGCGTCAAAGTAAATAAACAAAATATCAATAAAAGAATGTGTATTTGTATGAAAATAGATATACAATATACTCATAAAATCACCTAAATTTGTATAAAACTATATTCAAAAGTACACAAAAATAATTTTAATTTGTATGAAAATAAATATACAAAATACACATGAAATTAGGTAAATTTGTATTGAAATACATTTACAAAATACACATAAAATAATGTAAATTTGAATGAAAATATATAAACAAATACACTTAAAATAACGTAAATTTGAATAAAATATATAAAAAAATACACATTAAATAATGTAAATATGTATAAAAAAATATATACAAAACACAAATAGAATAATATAAAATCGTATCAAAATAAATACACAGAATATTAATAAAATAATGTAAATTTGTATGAAAATTAAGATGCAAAATACCCATAAAATAACGCATTTTTTCTAAAAATATTTATACCAAGACACACATAAAATATTTGAGTTTGTATTAAAATAAATATACAAAATGCACATACAATAAGGTAAATTTGTATTGAAATAGATATGCAAAATACATATAAAACCATGTAAATTTTTTTCAAAATATATTATACGAAGACACATAAAATAACGTAGATTTCTATGAAAATAAATATACAAAATACACATAAAATGAAGTAAATACGTATAAAAAAAGGTATACAAAATACACATAAAATAATGTAAACTTGTATCAAAATAAATAAACAAAATACTAATAAAAGAAAGTGTATTGTATATATATAAATTTACAAAATACAAATAAAATAACGTAAATTTATATAAAACTATATATGCAAAAATACACAAATGTAATTAAATTTGTGTGAAAATAGATATACAAAATACATGTGTATTTTGTATATTTATTTTCATACAAATTGAAATTATTTTTGTTTAATTTTTTATATATTTTCATACAAATTTTCGTTATTTAATGTGTATTTTGTATATTTATTTTTTCTACAAATATACGTTCTTTTATCTGAATTTTGTTTATTGAATTTGAAACGAATTTACCTTATTTTGTATATCTATTTTCATACAAATTAAAATACTTCTGTGTATTTTTGTATATAGTTTTATATAAATTTACGTTATTTTATGTGTATTTTGTATATTTATATTTATACAAATACACATTCTTTTATTGGTATTTTGTATATTTATTTTGATACGAATTTACATTATTTTATGTGTATTTTGTATACATTTTTTTATACTTCATTTTATGTGTATTTTGTATATATATTTTTATAGAAATCTACGTTATTTTATGTGTATTCGTATATATATTTTGAAACAAATTTACATTGTTTTATATGTATTTTGCATATCTATTTCAATACAAATTTACCTTATTGAATGTTTTTTGTATATTTATTTTAATACAAATTTAATTTTTTTATGTGTATTTTGGTATATATATTTTTATAAATAAAAAAAATGCGTTATTTTATGTGTATTTTTATAAATATTTTCATACAAATCTACATTATTTTATGTATTTTGTATATACATTTCAATTCAAATTTAGGTTATTTTATCTGTATTTTGTATAACTATTTTCATACGAATTTAATTACTTCTGTGTATTTTTGTATATAGTTTTATACAAATTTACGTTATTTTATGTGTATTTTGTATATTTATATTTATACAAATACACATTCTTTTATTGGTATTTTGTTTATTTATTTTGATACGAATTTACATTATTTTATGTGTATTTTGTATACATTTTCTTATTCGTATTTACTTCATTTTATGTGTATTTTGTATTATATATTTTTATAGAAATCTACGTTATTTTATGTGTATTCGTATATATATTTTGAAACAAATTTACATTGTTTTATATGTATTTTGCATATCTATTTCAATACAGATTTACCTTATTGAATGTGTATTTTGAATATTTATTTTAATGCAAATTAATTTTTTCATGTGTATTTTGGTAAATATATTTTTATAAAAAATGCGTTATTTAATGGGTATTTTGCATCTTTATTTTCATACAAATTTACTTTGTTTATTAATATTAATATTCTGTGTATTTATTTTGATACGATTTTACATTATTCTATTTGTGTTTTGTATATATTTTTTTATACATATTTACATTATTTAATGTGTATTTTGTATATTTTAAAACAAATTTACGTTATTTTATGCGCATCTGTTAAAATATTTTGTATATCTATTTTCTTTTGTATCAAAATAAATAAACAAAATAGCAATAAAATAATGTAAATTTGTATGAGAAAACATATACAAATGTACATAAAATAAAGTAAATTTGCAAATTTATATTGAAATAGATATGCAAAATACATATAAACCAATGTAAATTTGTTTCAAAATATATATACGAATACACATAAAATAACGTAGATTTCTATAAAAATATGTACAAAATGGACATAAAATGAAGTAAATACGTATAAAAAAATGAATAAAAAAAATACATAAAAATCGTATCAAAATAAATAAACAAAATACCAGTAAAAGAATGTGTATTTGTAAAAATATAAATATACAAAATACACATAAAATATCGTAAATTTGTATAAAACTATATACAAAAATATACAGAAGTAATTAAATTTGTATGAAAATATATATACAAAATACAGCTAAATTAAGCTAAATTTGAATTGAAATGTACATACAAAATACATAAAATAATGTAAATATGTATCAAAATATTTATTCAAATACATATAATAACGTAGATTTGTTTAAAAATATATAAACAAAATATACATTAAGTAATGTAAATACGTGTAAAAAATATGTACAAAATACACATATAATCATGTAATTCGTATCAAAATAAATAAACAAAATAGCAATAAAATAATGTAAATTTGTATGAGAAAACATATATAAATAACGCAAATTTCTATAAAAATATATGTAAAAAAATGCACATAAAATAAAGTAAATTTGCAAAAAAATATATATACAAAACACACACTAAATAATGTAAATGCGTACATAAAATAACCTAAATTTGTATAAAACAATATACAAAAATACACAAAAATAATTTAAATTTGTTTGAAAAGAAATATACAAAATACACATAAAATTAGGTAAATTTGTATTGAAATACAAATACAAAATACACATCAAATAATGTAAATTTGAATGAAAATATATAAACAAATACACTTAAAATAACGTAAATTTGTATAAAATATATATGCAAGATACACAATAAATAATGTAAATGTGTATAAAAAATATATATACAAAAAACAAATAGAATAATGTAAAATCGTATCAAAATAAATACACAGAATATCAATAAAATAATGTAAATTTGTATGAAAATAAAGATACAAAATTCCCAAAAATTATCGCATTTTTTATAAAAATATATTTACCAAAATACACATAAAATATTTAAATTTGTATTGAAATAAATATACAAAATGCATATACAGTAAGGTAAATTTGTATTGAAAGAGATATTAAAAAATACATATAAAACAATGTAAATTTGTTTCAAAATATATATACGAATACACATAAAATAAAGGAGATTTCTATAGAAATATATATTCAAAATACATATGAAATTAGGTAAATACGTATAAAAATATATATACAAAATACATATCAAATAATGTAAATTCGTGTCAAAATAAATAAACAAAATATCATGAAAAGAATGTGTATTTGTATGAAAATAGATAATAGATAATAAATTTGTATAAAATATATATGCAAGATACACATTAAATAATGTAAATATGTATAAAAAAGTATATACAAAAAACAAATAAAATAATGTAACATCGTATCAAAATAAATACACCGAATATTAATCAAATAATGTAAATTTGTATGAAAATAAAGATGCAAAATTCCCATAAAATAGCGCATTTCTTATTAAAATATATATACCAAAATACACATAAAATATTTAAATTTGCATTGAAATAAATATACAAAATGCACATACAATAAGGTAAATTTGTATTGAAAGAGATATGCAAAAATACATATAAGACAATGTAAATTTGTTTCAAAATATATATACGAATACAAATAAAAAAACGTAGATTTCTATAAAAATATATATACAAAATACACATAAAATTAAGTAAATACGTATAAAAAAATGTATACAAAATACACATAAAATAATGTATTTTCGAATTAAAATAAATGTAAATTTGAATGAAAATATAAAAACAAATACACTTAAAATAACGTAAATTTGTATAAAATATATAAGCAAGATACACATTAAATAATGTAAATGTGTATAAAAAATTATATACAAAAAACAAATAGAATAATGTAAAATCGTATCAAAATAAATACACAGAATATCAATAAAATAATGTAAATTTGTATGAAAATAAAGATGCAAAATTCCCAAAAATTATCGCATTTTTTATAAATATATATATACCAAAATACACATAAAATATTTAAATTTGTATTGAAATAAATATACAAAATGCATATACAGTAAGGTAAATTTGTATTAAAAGAGATATTCAAAAATACATATAAAACAATGTAAATTTGTTTCAAAATATATATACGAATACACATAAAATAAAGTAGATTTCTATAGAAATATATATACAAAATACATATGAAATTATGTAAATACGTATAAAAATATATATACAAAATACATATCAAATAATGTAAATTCGTGTCAAAATAAATAAACAAAATATGATGAAAAGAATGTGTATTTGTATAAAAATAGGTAATAGATAATAAATTTGTATAAAATATATATGCAAGATACTCATTAAATAATGTAAATATGTATAAAAAAGTATATACAAAAAACAAATACAATAATGTAAATTCGTATCAAAATAAATACACCGAATATTAATAAAATAATGTAAATTTGTATGAAAATAAAGATGCAAAATTCCCATCAAATAGCGCATTTCTTATAAAAATATATATACCAAAATACACATAAAATATTTAAATTTGTATTGAAATAAATATACAAAATGCACATACAATAAGGTAAATTTGTATTGAAAGAGATATGCAAAAATACATATAAAACAATGTAAATTTCTTTCAAAATATATACGAATACACATAAAATAACGTAGATTTCTATAAAAATATATATACAAAATACACATAAAATTAAGTAAATACGTATAAAAATAGATATACAAAATACACATAGAATAATGTAAAATTGTTTAAAAAAAACAGAATATAAATAAAATAATGTAAATTTGTATGAAAATAAAAATGCAAAATACCCATGAAATAAAGCATATTTTTATAAAAATACATATACAAAAATACACATAGCATAATTAAATTTGTATTAAAATTAATATACAAAATGCATATACAATAAGGTAAATTTGTATTGAAAAAATATGCAAAATACACATAAAACAGTGTAAATTTATTTCAAAATCTATATACGAATACTCATAAATCAACGTAGATTTCTATAGAAATATATATACAAAATACAAATCAAATGATGTAAACACTAATAAATATATATATATATATATATATATATATATATATATATATATATATATATATATATATATATATATATATATATATATATATATATATATATATATATATATATATATATATATATATATATATATATATATAATACACATTAAATAATGTAAACTCGCGTCAAAGTAAATAAACAAAATAAAAGAATGTGTATTTGTATGAAAATAGATATACAATATACACATAAAATCACCTAAATTTGTATAAAACTATATACAAAAATACACAAAAATAATTTTAATTTGTATGAAAATAAATATACAAAATACACTTAAAATTACGTAAATTTGTATAAAATATATATAAAAATTACACATTAAATAATGTAAATATGTATAAAAAAAATATATACAAAACACAAATAGAATAATATAAAATCGTATCAAAATAAATACACAGAATATTAATAAAATAATGTAAATTTGTATGAAAATTAAGATGCAAAATACCTATAAAATAACGCATTTTTTATAAAAAATATTTATACCAAGACACACATAAAATATTTGAATTTTTATTAAAATAAATATTCAAAATGCACATACAATAAGGTAAATTTGTATTGAAATAGATATGCAAAATACATATAAAACCATGTAAATTTTTTTCAAAATATATATACGAATACACATAAAATAACGTAGATTTCTATGAAAATAAATATACAAAATACACATAAAATTAAGTAAATACGTATAAAAAAAGGAATACAAAATACACATAAAATAATGCAAACTCGTATCAAAATAAATAAACAAAATACTAATAAAAGAATGTGTATTGTATAAATATAAATATACAAAATACAAATAAAATGTAAATTTATATAAAACTATATGCAAAAATACACAAAAGTAATTAAATTTGTGTGAAAATAGATATACAAAATACATGTGTATTTTGTATATTTATTTTCATACAAATTGAAATTATTTTTGTTTATTTTTTTATATATTTTCAAACAAATTTTCGTTATTTTATGTGTATTTTGTATATTTATTTATTCTACAAATATACTTTCTTTCATCTGAATTTTGTTTATTGAATTTGAAACGAATTTACCTTTTTTTTGTATATCTATTTTCATACAAATTAAAATACTTCTGTGTATTTTTGTATATAGTTTTATATAAATTTACGTTATTTTATGTGTATTTTGCATATTTATATTTATACAAATACACATTCTTTTATTGGTATTTTGTATATTTATTTTGATACGAATTTACATTATTTTATGTGTATTTTGTATACATTTTTTATACGTATTTACTTCATTTTATGTGTATTTTGTATATATATTTTTATACAAATCTACGTTATTTTATGTGTATTCGTATATATATTTTGAAACAAATTTACATTGTTTTATATGTATTTTGCATATATATTTCAATACAAATTTACCTTATTGTATGTGTTTTTTATATATTTATTTTAATTCAATTTTTTTTTATGTGTGTGTATTTTGGTATATATATTTTTATAAATAAAAAAAATGCGTTATTTTATGGGTATTTTGCCTCTTTATTTTCATACAAATATACATTATTTTACTAATATTCTGTGTATTTATTTTGATACGATTTTACAGTATTCTATTTGTGTTTTGTATTTATTTTTTATACAAATTTACGTTATTTTAAGTGTATTTGTCTATGTCTTTTCATTCAAATTTACATTATTTTATGTGTATTTTGTATATGTATTTCAATACAAATCTACCTAATTTTATGTGTATTTTGTATATTTATTTTCATACAAATTTAAAATATTTTTGTGTATTTTAGAATATAGTTTGATACAAATTTAGGTTATTTTATGTGTATTTTGTATATCTATTTTCATACAAATACACATTCTTTTATTGATATTTTGTTTATTTATTTTGACGCGAATTTACAGTATTTAATGTGTATTTTGTATATATCTTTATACGTATTTACATCATTTCATGTGCATTTTGTATATATATTCCTATAGAAATCAACGTTATTTTATGTGTATTCGTATATATATTTTGAAACAAATTTACACTGTTTTATGTGTATTTTGCTTTTTTTTTCAATACAAACTTACCTTATTGTATGTGCATTTTGTATATTAATTTTAACACATATTTAATTATTCTATGTGTATTTTTGTATATGTATTTAAAAAAAAATGCTTTATTTTATAGGTATTTTGCATCTTTATTTTCATACAAATTTAAATTATTTTATTGATATTCTGTGTACTTATTTTGAAAGGATTTTACTTTATTCTATGTATAACAAAAATAAATACAGAATACACAAAAATAGATATGCAAAATACATTAAACAATGTAAATTTGTTTCAAAATATATATACGAATACACATGAAATAAGGTAGATTTCTATAAAAATATATATACAAAATACACATAAAATTAAGTAAAACGTATAAAAAATGTATACAAAATACACATAAAATAATGTAAATTAGTATCAAAATGTAAATTTGTTTCAAAATATGTATACGAATACACATAAAATAACGTAGATTTCTATAAATATATATATATATATATATATATATATATATATATATATATATATATATATATATATATATATATATATATATATATATATATATATATATATATATATATATACAAAATACACATAAAATTAAGTAAATACGTATAAAAAAATGTATACAAAATACACATAAAATAATGTAAATTCGTATCAAAATAAATAAACAAAATACCAATAAAAGAATGTGTATTTGTATATATATAAATATACAAAATACACATAAAATAACGTAAATTTATATAAAACTATATACATAAATACACAGAAGTAATTAAATTTGTATGAAAATATATACAAAATACACACAAAATAAGCTAAATTTGAATTGAAATATATATATACAAAATACATGAAATAAAGTAAATTTGTATCAAAATATTTATACAAATACACATATAATAACGTAAATTTGTATGAAAATATATAAACAAAATACACATTAAATAATGTAAATACGTATAAAAAAATGTTTACAAAATACACATATAATCATGTAATTCGTATCAAAATAAATAAACAAAATACCAATAAAAAAATATAAATTTGTATGAGTAAACGTGTATGTTGCAAATTTTTTCAATAGAAATTTACCTTATTATATACGCATTTTGTATATTAATTTTAATACAAATTTAATTATTCGATGTGTATTTTTGTATCTGTATTTTTATAAACATATGCTTTATTTTTTGGGTGTTTTGCATCTTTATTTTCATACAAATATACATTATTTTATTGATATTCTGCTCATTCATTTTGATACGAATTGACATTATTCTATGTGTATTTTGTATATATTTTTCACACAAATTTACGTTATTTTATGTGTATTTGTTTATATATTTTGACACAAATTTACAATATTTTATGGCTATTTTGTATATACATTTCAAAAGAAATTTACCTAGTTTTATGCGTATTTTGAATATCTATTTTCATACAAATTCAAATTATTTCTATGTATTTTTGTATATATTTTAATACATATTTTTTATATTTTATGTGTATTTTTTAAATTTATTTTCAGTAATATATATATATATATATATATATATATATATATATATATATATATATATATATATATATATATATATATATATATATATATATATATATATATATATATATATATATATATATATATATATATATATATATATATATTATTTTATTGGTGTTTTGTTGTTTTATATTTATACGAATTTAAATTATTTTATATGTACAGTTTATATATATATTTTATACGCTTTTACATTATTTAATATTTATTTTGAATATATATTTTATACAAATTCATGGTATTTTATGTATTTCTATATATATTTTCATATAAATTTACATGATTTTATGTGTATTTTGTACATATATTTTATTACAAATCTACCATATTTTGTTTATTTTGTATATGTATTTTGTATATTTATATTCATCCAAATACGCATTCTTTTATTGGTATTTTGTTTATTTATTTTAAATCGAATTTACATTATTTTATGTGTATTTTGTATACATTTTTTTATACGTATTTACTTAATTTTATGTGTATTTTGTATATATATTTTTATAGAAATCTACGTTTTTTCATTTGTATTCGTATATATATTTTGAAACAAATTTACATTGTTTTATATGTATTTTTGCATATGTCTTTCAATACAAATTTACCTTATTGTATGTGCATTTTGTATATTTATTTCAATACAAATTTAAATATTTTATGTGTATTTTGGTATATATATTTTTATAAGAAATGCGCTATTTTATTGGAATTTTGCATCTTTATTTTCATACAAATTTACATTATTTTATTAATATTCGGTGTATTTATTTTGATACGAGTTTACATTATTCTATTTGTTTTTTGTATACACTTTTTTATACATACTTACATTATTTAATGAGTATCTTGCATATATATTTTATACAAATTTATTATCTATTATCTATTTTTATACAAATACACATACTTTTCATGATATTTTGCTTATTTATTTTGACACGAATTTACATTATTTGATATGTATTTTGTATATATATTTTTATACGTATTTACATAATTTCATAAGTATTTTGTATATATATTTCTATAGAAATCTACTTTATTTTATGTGTATTCGTATATATATTTTGAAACAGATTTACATTGTTTTATATGTATTTTTGAATATCTCTTTCAATACAAATTTACCTTACTGTATATGCATTTTGTATATTTATTTCAATACAAATTTAAATATTTTATATGTATTTTGGTAAATATATTTTTATAAAAAATGCCATAATTTTTGGGAATTTTGCATCTTTATTTTCATACAAATTTACATTATTTTATTGATATTCTGTATATTTATTTTGATACGATTTTACATTATTCTATTTGTTTTTTGTATATATTTTTTTTATACACATTTACATTATTTAATGTGTATCTTGCATATATATTTTATACAAATTTACGTTATTTTAAGTGTATTTGTTTTTATATTTTCATTCAAATTTACATTTATTTTAATTCGAAATTACTTTATTTTATGTGTGTTTTGTATACATTTTTTTATACGTATTTACTTAATTTTATGTGTATTTTGTATATATATTTTTTTTAGAAATCTACGTTTTTTTATTTGAATTCGTATATATATTTTGAAACAAATTTACATCGTTTTATATGTATTTTTGCATATCTCTTTCAATACAAATTTACCTTATTGTATGTGCATTTTGTATATTTATTTCAATGCAAATTTAAATATTTTATGTGTATTTTGGTAATATATTTTTATAAGAAATGCGCTATTTTATGGGAATTTTGCATCTTTATTTTCATACAAATTTACATTATTTTATTAATATTCGGTGTATTTATTTTGATACGATGTTACATTATTCTATTTGTTTTTTGTATATACATTTTTATACATATTTACATTATTTAATGTGTATTTTGTATATATATTTATACAAATTTATTATCTATTATCTATTTTCATACAAATACACATTCTTTTCATGATATTTTGTTTATTTATTTTGACACGAATTTACATTATTTGATATGTATTTTGTATATATATTTTTATACGTATTTACATAATTTCATATGTATTTTGTATATATATTTCTATAGAAATCTACTTTAGTTTATGTGTATTCGTATATATATTTTGAAACAAATTTACATTGTTTTATATGTATTTTTGAATATCTCTTTCAATACAAATTTACCTTACTGTATATGCATTTTGTATATTTATTTCAATACAAATTTAAATATTTTATGTGTATTTTGGTAAATATATTTTTATAAAAAATGCGATAATTTTTTGGGAATTTTGCATCTTTATTTTCATACAAATTTACATTATTTTATTGATATTCTGTGTATTTATTTTGATACGATTTTACATTATTCTATTTGTTTTTTGTTTATATTTTTTATACACATTTACATTATTTAATGTGTATCTTGCATATATATTTTATACAAATTTACGTTATTTTAAGTGTATTTTGTATATGTATTTTGTATATTTATATTTGTCCAAATACACATTCTTTTATTGGTATTTTGTTTATTTATTTTAAATCGAATTTACATTATTTTATGTGTATTTTGTATACATTTTTTTATACGTATTTACTTAATTTTATGTGTATTTTGTATATATTTTTATAGAAATCTACGTTTTTTTATTTGTATTCGTATATATATTTTGAAACTAATTTACATTGTTTTATATGTATTTTTGCATATCTCTTTCAATACAAATTTACCTTATTGTATGTGCATTTTGTATATCATTTCAATGCAAATTCAAATATTTAATGTGTATTTTGGTATATATATTTTTATAAGAAATGCGCTATTTTATGGGAATTTTGCATCTTTATTTTCATACAAAATTACATTATTTTATTAATATTCGGTGAATTTATTTTGAGACGATTTCACAGTATTCAAATTTTTTTTGTATATATATTTTTTTATAAATATTTACATTATTTAATGTGTATCTTGCATCTTTTATCGTAATTTTGTTTATTTATTTTTATACGAATTTACATTATTTTAGGTGTATTTGATATGTATATTTTTATACTTATTTATATCATTTTATTTGTGTTTTGAATATATATTTTCATAGAAATTTACTCTATTTTATTTATTTACAAATACACATTCTTTTACTGGTATTTTGTTTATTTATTTTGATACGATTTTTATGTATTTTTTGTATTCATTTTTTTATACGTATTTACTTCATTTTATGTGTATTTTGTACATATTTTTATAGAAATCTACGTTATTTTATTTGTATTCGTATATATATTTTGAAACAAATTTACATTGTTTTATATGTATTTTGCAAATCTATTTCAATACAAATATGCAAATTTACTTTATTTTATGTGCATTTGTATATGTTTTCTCATACAAATTTACATTATTTTATTGCTATTTTGTTTATTTATTTTGATACAAATGAAAATAGATATACAAAATATTCATAAAAAAAACTAAATTTGTATTGAAATATATATACAAAATACATAAAATAATGTAAATTTGTATCAAAATATTTTAACAGAAGCGCATAAAATAACGTAAATTTGTTTTAAAATATACAAAATACACATTAAATAATGTAAATATGTATAAAAAATTATATACAAAACACAAATAGAATAATGTAAAATCGTATCAAAATAAATACACAGAATATTAATAAAACAATGTAAATTTGTATGAAAATAAAGATGCAAAATACCCATTAAATAACGCATTTTTTATAAAAAAATTTATACCAAAATACACATGAAAAAATTAATTTGTATTAAAATAAATATACAAAATACACATACAATAAGGTAAATCTGTATTGAAATAGATATGCAAAATACATATAAAACAATGTAAATTTGTTTCAAAATATATATACGAATACACATAAAATAACGTAGATTTGTATAAAAATATATATACAAAATACACATAAAATGAAGTAAATACGTATAAGAAAATGTATACAAAATAAACATAAAATAATGTAAACTTGTATCAAAATAAATAAACAAAATACCAATAAAAGAAAGTGTATTTGTATAAATATAAATATACAAAATACACATAAAATAACGTAAATTTGTATAAAACTATATACAAAAATACACAGAAGTAATTAAATTCGTATGAAAATAGATATACAAAATACAGATAAAATAAGCTAAATTTGAATTGAAATGTATATACAAAATACATAAAATAATGTAGATTTGTATCAAAATATTTATAAAAACTCCCATAAAATAACGCATGTTTTTATTTATAAAAATATATATACCAAAATACACATCAAAAAATTAAATTTGTATTAAAATATATATACAAAAAACACATTCAATAAGGTAAATTTGTATTGAAATAGATAGGCAAAATATATATAAAACAATGTAAATTTGTTTCAAAATATATATACGAATACACATAAAATAACGTAGATTTCTATAAAAATATATATACAAAATACACATAAAATGAAGTAAATACGTATAAAAAAATGTATACAAAATACACATAAAATAATGTAAATTCGTATCAAAATAAATAAACAAAATACCAATAAAAGAATGTGTATTTATAAATATAAATATAAAATACACATAAAATAACGTAAATTTATATAAAACTATATACACAAATACACAGAAATAATTTAATTTGTATGAAAATAGATAAACAAAATAAGGTAAATTGTTACAAATTCAATAAACAAAATTCAGATAAAAGATCGTATATTTTTAGTTAAAATAATTTTAAATTATATACATTAAATAACGAAAATTTGTATGAAAATATATAAAAAATTAAACAAAAATAATTTCAATTTGTATGAAAATAAATATACAAAATACACATGTATT
The DNA here is from genome assembly GCF_024679095.1 of Eriocheir sinensis. NCBI lineage: Eukaryota > Metazoa > Arthropoda > Malacostraca > Decapoda > Varunidae > Eriocheir > Eriocheir sinensis. The sequence continues at coordinate 854,319 of NW_026111898.1, forward strand.
TTGTATATCTATTTTCACACAAATTTAATTACTTTTGTGTAATTTTGCATATAGTTTTATATAAATTTACGTTATTTTATTTGTATTTTGTAAATTTATATATACACAATACACTTTCTTTTATTAGTATTTTGTTTATTTATTTTGATACAAGTTTACATTATTTTGTGTATTTTGTATATTTTTTTTTATACGTATTTACTTCATTTTATGTGTATTTTGTATATTTATTTTCATAGAAATCTACGTTATTTTATGTGTATTCGTATATATATTTTGAAAAAAATTTACATGGTTTTATATGTATTTTGCATATCTATTTCAATGCAAATTTACCTTATTGTATGTGCTTTTTGTATATTTATTTTAATACAAATACAAATTATTCAAATTGAATATATATTTTCATTCAAATTTACATTATTTTATGTGTATTTTGTAAATGTATTTCAATACAAATTTACCTAATTTTATGTGTATTTTGTATATTTATTTTCATACAAATTAAAATTATTTTTGTGTATTTTTGTATATAGTTTTATACAAATTTAGGTGATTTTATGTGTTTATTGAATATCTATTTTCATACAAATACACATTCTTTTATTTATATTTTTTTTATTTACTTTGACGCGAGTTTACATTATTTAATGTGTATTATATATATATATATATATATATATATATATATATATATATATATATATATATATATATATATATATATATATATATATATATATATATATATATATATATATATATATATTTTTCGTGTTTACATCATTTGATGTGTATTTTGTATATATATTTCTATAGAAATCTACGTTGATTTATGAGTATTCTTATATAGATTTTGAAATAAATTTACACTGTTTTATGTGTATTTTGCATATTTTTTCAATACAAATTTACCTTATTGTATATGCATTTTGTATATTAATTTTAATACAAATTTAATTATGCTATATGTATTTTTGTATATGTATTTTTATAAAAATATGCTCTATTTTATGGGTATTTTGCATTTTTAATTTCATACAAATTTACATTATTTTATTTATATTCTGTTTTTTTTAAAACAATTTTACATTATTCAATGTGTATTTTGTATATCTATTTTTATACGTATTTACTTAATTTGATGTGTATTTTGTATATATATTTTTATAGAAATCTACGTTATTTTATGTGTATTCGTATATATATTTTGAAACAAATTTACATTGTTTTATATGTATTTTTGCATATCTCTTTCAATACAAATTTACCTTATTGTTTGTGCATTTTATATATTTATTTCAATACAAATTTAAATATTTTATGTGTATTTTGGTATATATATTTTTATAAGAAATGCGCTATTTGATGGGAATTTTGCATCTTTATTTTCATACAAAATTACATTATTTTATTAATATTCGGTGAATTTATTTTGATACGATTTCACAGTATTCAATTTTTTTTTGTATATATTTTTTTTATAAATATATACATTATTTAATGTGTATCTTGCATCTTTTATCGTAATTTTGTTTATTTATTTTTATACGAATTTACATTATTTTAGGTGTATTTGATATGTATATTTTTATACTTATTTATATCATTTTATTTGTGTTTTGAATATATATTTTCATAGAAATTTACTCTATTTTATGGGTATTCGTATATATATTTTGATACAAATTTACATTATTTATGTTTATTTTGCATATCTATATAAATACAAATTTACCATATTGTATGTGTATTTTGTATATTTATTTTAATACAAATTTAATTATTTTATGTGTATTTTTGTAAAAATATGCGTTATTATTTGGGTATTTTGCATCTTTATTTTCATTCAAATTTACATTATTTTATTGATATTCTGTTTATTTATTTTGATACGATTTTACATTATTCTATATGTATTTTGTATATATATTTTTATACACATTTACATTATTTAATGTATATTTTGTATATATATTTTATATAAATTTATGCTATTTTATGTGTATTTGTTTATATATTTTCATACAAATTTACAATATTTTATGTGTAATTTGTATATGTATTTCAATACAGATTTGCCTAATTTTATGTGTATTTTGCATATCTATTTTCAAACAAATTTAAATTATTTTTATGTATTTTTTATATATTTTTATACAAATTTTAGTTATTTTATTTGTATTTTGTATTTATATTTTCCTACAAATATACATTCTTTTAGTGGAATTTTGTTCATTTATTTTCATAAGAATTTACATAATTTTATGTGTATTTTGTATATATTTTTCTACGTATTTACATTATTTTATGTGTATTTTTTATATACATTTTCATAAAAATTTACGTTATTTTATTGTGTGTATTCGCATATGATTTGATACAAATTTACATTATTTTATGTTTATTTTGCATATCTATTTCAATATAGATTTACCTTATTGTATGTGTATTTTGTATATTTATTTTAATACAAATTTAATTATTTTATGTGTATTTTGTATACATTTTCTTATACGTGTTTACTTCATTTAATGTGTATTTTGTATATATATTTTTATAGTAATCTACGTTATTTTATGTGTATTGGTATATATATTTTGAAGCAAATTTACATTGTTTAATATGTATTTATCATATCTATTTCAATATAAATCTACCTTATTGTATGTGCATTTTGTATATTTATTGTAATACAAATTTTAAAATTTTATTATTTTGGTATATATATTTTTATAAAAAGAGTTTTATATAAATTTAAAATATTTTATGTGTATTTTGTATATCTATTTTCATACAAATACACATTTTTTATTGATATTTTGTTTATTTATTTTGACGCGAATTCACATTATTTAATGTGTATTGTGTATATATATTTTTATACGTATTTACGTCATTTCATGTGTATTTTGTATATATATTTCTATAGAAATATATGTTATTTTATGTGTATTCGTATATACATTTTGAAACAAATATACATTGTTTTATGTGCATTTTGCATATTTTTTCAATGTAAATTTACCTTATTGTACGTGCATTTTGTATATTAATTTTAATACAAATTTAATTATTCTATGTGTATTTTTGTATGTATTTTCATAAAAAAATGCTTTATTTTATGGGTATTTTGCATCTTTATTTTCATACAAATTTACATTATTTTATTGATATTCTGTGTATTTATTTTGATACGATTTTACATTATTCTATGTATATTATGTATATATATTTCATACAAATGAACGTTATTTTATGTGAATTTATTTTCATTTCATACAAATTTACATTATTTTATGTGTATTTTATACATGTATTTAAATACAAATTTAACTAATTATATGTGTATTATGTATATCTATTTTCATACAAATTGAAATTAATTTTGTGTATTTTAGTATATATTTTTATTCAAATTTTCGTAATCTTATGTGAATTTTGTATATTTATTTTCGTACAAATATACGTTCTTTTATCGGAATTTTGTTTATTTATTTTGATACGAGTTTTCATTATTTTAGGTGTATTTGATATATATATTTTTATACTTATTTACATAATTTTATATGTATTTTGAATATATATTTTCATAGAAATTTACTCTATTTTATGTGTATTCGTATATATATTTTGATACAAATCTACATTATTTATGTGTATTTCGCATATCTATTTCAATACAAATTTTCTTTATTGTATGTGCCTTTTGTATATTTATTTTGATGCAAATTTAATTATTTTATGTGTATTTTTGTATATATATTTTTAAACAAATATGCGTTATTATATGGGTATTTTGCATCTTTATTTTCATACAAATTTACATTATTTTATTGATTGTCTGTTTATTTATTTTGATACGATTTTACGTTATTCTGTGTATTTTATATATATATTTTTAGACATATTTACATTATTTAATGTATATTTTGTACATATATTTTATGGAAATGTAAATTTGTTTCAAAATATATATGCGAATACAAATAAAATAACGTAGATTTCTATAAAAATACATATACAAAAATACACATAAAATTAAGTAAATACGTATAAAAAAATGTATACAAAATACACATAAAATAATGTAAATTCGTATAAATGTAGATAAACAATATACCAATAAAAGAATGTGTATTTGTATAAATATAAATATACAAAATGCACATAAAATAACGTAAATTTATATAAAATATATACATAAAATAACGCAAATTTCTATAAAAATATATGTACAAAAATGAACATTAGATAAATTTGCATAAAAATATATATACAAAAAACACATTAGATAATGTAAATGAGTATAAAAATATGTATACAAAATACCTATGAAATAATCTAAATTCGTATCGAATTAAATTAAGAAATACACATAAAATAATGTAATTTTGGATGAAAATATATATACAAAATACACATAAAATAACCCAAATACAAATACAAATATACACATAAAATAATTTTAAATTGAATGAAATAAATATACAAAATAAACATAAAATAAGGTAAATTTGTAATGAAATATATGAAAAAATACACATAAAATAATATAAATTTGTATGAAAATATATATACAAATACACATTAAATAACATGAATTTGTATAAAATTTGTATCAAAATATATACTTATACACACAATAAAATAACGTAATTTTTTATGAAAATGTATATACAAAATACACATAAAATAATTTAAATACGTAGAAAAATATATATACAAAAAACACATAAAATAGTGTAAATATGTATGAAAATATATAAACAAATACACATAAAATAATGTAAATTTGGATAAAAAATATATACAAAATTAACATTAACTAATGTAAATATATATATAAAAAAATATATACAAAAAACACATAGAATAACGTTAAATCGTATCAAAATAAATAAAGAGAATATCAATAAAATAATGTAAATTTGTATGAAAATAAAGATGCAAAATATCCATATAATAACGCATATTTGCATAAAAATATATATACAAAAATACATATAAAATAATTAAATTTGCATTAAAATAAATATACAAAATGCACGTACAATAAAGTAAATTTGTATTGAAATAGATATGCAAAATACACATTAATAATGTAAATTTGTATCAAAATATATTTACGAATACTCATAAAATTGAGTAAATTTCTATGAAAATATACATACAAAATAGATATACAAAATACACATATAACTAGTTAAATTTGTATTTAAATACATGTACAAAAAACACATAAAATAATGTAGATTTGTATGAAATGAAAACAAATACATTTTATATAAAATATATATACAAAATACACATAGAATAATGTAAAATCATATCAAAATAAATACACAGAATATCAATAAGATAATGTAAATTTGTATGAAAATAAAGATGCAAAATACCCATAAAATAAAGCATATTTTTATAAAAATACATATACAAAAATACACATAGATTAATCAAATTTGTATTAAAATTAATATACAAAATGCACATACAATAAGGTAAATTTGTATTGAAAAAATATGCAAAATACACATAAAACAATGTAAATTTGTTTCAAAATATGTATACCAATACACATAAAATAACGCATATTTCTATTGAAATATATATACAAAATACACTTGAAATAATGTAAATACGTATAAAAATATATATATACAAAATACACATTAAATAATGTTAATTCGTGTCAAAATAAATAAACAAAATATCATGAAAAGAATGTGTATTTGTATGAAAATAGATATACAAAATACACATAAAATAACCTAAATTTGTATAAAAGTATATACAAAAATACACAAAAGTAATTTAAACTTGTATGAAAAAAAATATACAAAAAACATATAAAATTAGGTAAATTTGTATTGAAATACACATACAAAATACACATAAAATAATGTAAATTTGAATGAAAATATATAAACATATAGACTTAAAAAAACGTAAATATGTATCAAATATATATACAAAAAACACTTTAAATAATGTAAATATGTATAAAAAAATATATACAAAACACAAATAAAATAATGTAAAATCGTATCAAAATAAATACAGAAAATATTAATAAAATAATGTAAATTTGTATGAAAATTAAGATGCAAAATACCCATAAAATAATGCATTTTTTATAAAAATATATATACGAAAAAACATAAAATATTTTATTTTGTATTAAAATAAATAGATATACAAAATACTCATAAAATAAGCTAAATTTGAATTGAAATATATATACAAAATACATAAAATAATGTAAATATGTATCAAAATACTTATACAAATTCACATATAATAACGTAAATTTGTATAAAAATATATAAACAAAATACACATTAAATAATGTAAATACGTATAAAAAAATGTACAAAAAACACAAATAATCATGTAATTCGTATCAAAATAAATAGACAAAATACCAATAAAATAATGTAGATTTCTATGAGAAAACATATACAAAATACAAATAAATAACGCAAATATCAATAAAAATATAAATAATATAATATATTTTTATACATATTTAAAATATTTAATGTATATTTTGTATATATATTTTATCCAAATATACGTTATTTTATATGCATTTGTTTATATATTTTCATACAAATTTACATTATTTTATGTGAGTTTTGTATATGTATTTCAATACAAATTTGCCTAACTTTATGTGTATTTTGCATATCTATTTTCAAACAAATTTAAATTATTTTTGTGTATTTTTCTATATATTTTTATACAAATTTTAGTTATTTTATTTGTTTTTTGTATATATATTTTCCTACAAATATACATTCTTTTATTGGAATTTTGTGTATTTAATTTTTTACGAATTTACATTATTTTATATGTATTTTGTATATATATTTTTCTACGTATTTAAATTATTTTATGTGTATTTTATATATACATTTTAATAAAATTTACGTTATTTTATTGTGTGTATTCGTATATATTTTGAAACAAATTTTATACAAATTCATGTTATTTTATGTGTATTTGTATATATATTTTCATACAAATTTATATTATTTTATGTGTATTCATACATATATTTTATTACAAATTTACCTTATTTTATGTTTATTTTGTATATTTATTTCATTTAATATAATCAAATTTAAATTTATTGTATATGCATTTTGTATATTAATTTTAATACAAATTTAATTATTCTATGTGTATTTTTCTATTTGTATTTTTATAAAAATATGCTTTATTGTATGGGTATTTTGCATCTTTATTATCATACAAATTTACGTTATTTTATTGATATTCTGCTCATTCATTTTGATACGATTTGACATTATTCTATGTGTATTTTGTATATATTTTTCATTAAAATTTACGTTATTTTATGTGTATTTGTTTATATATTTTGACACAAATTTACAATATTTTATGGGTATTTTGTATATATATTTCAAAGAAATTTACCTAGTTTTATGTGTATTTTGAATATCTATTTTCATTCAAACTCAAACTATTTTTATGTATTTTTTTATATATTTCAATACAAATTTTATATAGGTTATGTGTATTTTGTAAATATATTTTCATTCAAATATATATTATTTTATTGGTATTTTGTTGATTTATATTGATACGAATTTACATTATTTTATATGTACTTTGTATATATATTTTTATACGCATTTACATTATTTAATATTTATTTTGAGTATATAATTTTATACAAATTCATGGTATTTTATGTGTATTTGTATATATATTTTCCTATAAATTTACATTATTTTATGTGCATTTTGAACATATATTTCATTACAAATTTACCTTATTTTATGTTTATTTTGTATGTGTATTTTGTACATTTATATTTATACAAATACACATTCTTTTATTGGTATTTTGTTTATTTATTTTGTTTCGAATTTACATTATTTTATGTGTATTTTGTTTACATTTTTTTATACGTATTTACTTAATTTTATGTGGATTTTGTATATATATTTTTATAGAAATCTACGTTATTTTATGTGTATTCGTACATATATTTTGAAACAAATTTACATTGTTTTATATGTACAATAAGGTAAATTTGTATTGAAATAGATATGCAAAATACATATAAAGCAATGTAAATTTGTTTCAAAGTATGTATACGAATACACCTAAAATAACGTAGATTTCTATAAAAATATATATACAAAATACACATAAAATGGAGTAAATACGTATAAAAAATGTATACAAAATACACATAAAATAATGTAAACTCGTATCAAAATAAATAAACAAAATACCAATAAAAGAATGTGTATTTGTATAAATATAAATATACAAAATACACATAAAATAACGTAAATTTGTATAAAACTATATACAAAAATACAGAGAAGTAATTAAATTCGTATGAAAATAGATATACAAAATACAGATAAAATAAGCTAAATTTGAATTGAAATGTATATACAAAATACATAAAATAATATAAATTTGTATCAAAATATTTATAAAAATACATATAATAACGTAGATTTGTTTAAAAATATATAAACAAAATACACATTAAGTAATATAAATACGTATAAAAAATATGTACAAAATACACATATAATCATGTAATTCGTATCAAACTAAATAAACAAAATAGCAATAAAATAATGTAAATTTGTATGAGAAAACATATACAAATACATATAAAATAACGCTAATTTCTATAAAAATATATGTCCAAAAATGAACGTAAAATAAATTAACTCTGGATAAAAATATATATACAAAACACACATTAAATAAAGTAAATGCGTACATAAAATAACCAAAATTTGTTTAAAACTATATACAAAAATACACAAAAATAATTTAAATTTGTATGAAAAGAAATATACAAAATACACATAAAATTAGGTTAATTTCTATTGAAATACATATACAAAATACACATAAAATAATGTAAATTTGAAAGAAAATATATAAACAAATACACATATAATAACGTAAATTTGTATGAAATATATCTACAAACTACACATTAAATAATGTAAATATGTATAAAAAATATATACAAAACACAAATAGAATAATGTAAAATCGTATCAAAATATATACGCAGAATATTAATAAAATAATGTAAATTTGTATGAAAATTAAGATGCAAAATACCTATAAAATAACGCATTTTTTATAAAATTATTGATACCAAAATACACATAAAATATTTGAATTTGTATAAAAATAAATATACAAAATGCACATACAATAAGGTAAATTTGCATTGAAATAGATATGCAAAATACATATAAAAAATACCAATAAAAGAATGTGTATTTGTATAAATATAAATATACAAAATACACATAAAATAACGTAAATTTATATAAAACTATATACAAAAATACACAGAAGTAATTAAAATTGTATGAAAATATATACAAAACACACAGAAAATAAGCTAAATTTGAAATGAAATATATATACAAAATATATGAAATAAAGTAAATTGGTATCAAAATATTTATACAAATACACATATAATAACGTAAATTTGTATGAAAATATATAAACAAAATACACATTAAATAATGTAAATACGTATAAAAAAATGTGTTCAAAATACACATATAAACATATAATTCGATTTAAAATAAATAAACAAAATACCAATAAAAGAATCTGTATTTGGATAAATATAAATATACAAAATACATATACAAAATAAACATAAAATAAGGTAAATTTGTAATGAAATATATGTACAAAATACACATAAAATAATGTAAATTTATATGAAAATATATATACAAATAAACATAAAATACCATAAATTTGTATAAAATTATATATTCAAAATAAATATTAAATAATGTAAATGCGTATAAAAATATATATAAAAAGTACATATCAAATAATGTAAATTCGTATCAATATAAATCAACAAAATACCAATAAAATAATATATATTTGAATGAAAATAGATTTACAAAATACACATAACATAACTAAAATTTGTATTGAAATATATACAAAAATACATAAAAATAATTTGAGTTTGTGTGAAAATAGATATTCAAAATACACATAAAACTAGGTAAATTTCTTTTGAAATATATATACAAAATACCCATAAAATATTGTAAATTTTTGTCAAAATATATAAACAAATACACATAAAATAACGTAAATTTGTATGAAAAATATTTTACAAAATACACATACAATAATGTCAGATCGTATCAAAATGAATGAGCAGAATATCAATAAAATAACGTAAATTTGTATGAAAATAAAGATGCAAAATACCCATAAAATAAAGCTTATTTTTTATAAAAATACATATACAAAAATACACATAGAATAATTAAATTTGTATTAAAATTGATATACAAAATGCATATACAATAAGGTAAATTTGTATTGAAAAAATATGCAAAATACACATAAAAGTGTAAATTTGTTTAAAAATCTATATAGGAATACACATAATATAACGTAGATTTCTATAGAAATATATATACAAAATACATATGAAATGATGTAAATACGTATAAAAATATATATACAAAATACACATTAAATAATTTAAATTCTCGTCAAAATAAATGAACAAAATATCAATAAAAGAATGTGTATTTGTATGAAAATAGATATACAAAATACTCATAAAATAACCTAAGTTTGTATAAAACTATACACAAAAATAATTTAAATTTGTATGAAAATAAATATACAAAATACACATAAAATTAGGTAAATTTGTATTGAAATACATATACAAAATACACATAAAATAATGGAAGTTTGAATGAAAATATATAAACATATACACTTAAAATAACGTAAATTTGTATCAAATATATATACAAAATACGAATTAAATAATGTATATATGTATAAAAAAATATATTCAAAACACAAATAGAATACTGTAAAATCGTATCAAAATAAATACACATAATATTAATAAAATAAAGTAAATTTGTATGAAAATAAAGATGCAAAATAACCATAAAATAACGCATTTTTTTATAAATATATATATACCAAAATACACATAAAATATTAAAATTTGTATTAAAATAAATATAAAAAATGCACACACTGTAAGGTAAATTTGTATTGAAATAGATATGCAAAATACATATAAACCAATGTAGATTTGTTTCAAAATATATATACGAATACACATAAAATAACGTTGATTTCTATAAAAATATATACAAAATACACATAAAATGAAGTATTTGATATATATTTTTTTATACTTATTTACATAATTTTATATGTATTTTGAATATATATTTTCATAGAAATTTACTCTATACGTATATGTATAGAAAATACACATGAAATATTCTAAATTCGTATCGAAATAAATGAACTAAATACCGATAAAATAATGTAATTTTGAATGAAAATATATATAGAAAATACACATAAAATAACGTAAATACAAATAAATATACACACATAAAATGATTTGAATTTGAATGAAAATAGATATAAAAATAAACTTAAAATAAGGCAAATTTATAATGAAATATATATACAAAATACACATAAAATAATGTAGATATGTTTCAAAATATATATACGAATTCACATAAAATAACGTAGATTTCTATAGAAATATATATACAAAATACACATGAAATGTTGTAAATACGTATAAAAATATATATACAAAATACACATTAAATAATGTAAATTCGTGTCAAAATAAATAATTAAAATATCAATAAAAGAATGTGTATTTGTATGAAAATACATATAAAAAATACACATAAAATAACATAAATTTGTATAAAACTATATATAAAAATACACAAACATAAGTTAAATTTGTATGAAAATAAATATACAAAATACACATAAAATTAGGTAAATTTGTAAAGAAATACATATACAAAATACGCATAAAAGAATGTAAATTTAAATGAAAATATATAAACAAATACACATAAATTAACATAAATTTGTATAAAATATATATAAAAAATATTCATTAAATAATGTAAATATGTATAAAAAATATATATACAAAACACAAATAGAATAATGTAAAATCGTATTAAAATAAATACACAGAATGTAAATAAAATAATGTAAATTTGTATAAAAATAAAGATGGAAAATACCCATAAAATAACGCATTTTTTATAAATATACAAAATACACATGAAAGGATGTAAATACGTATAAAAATATATATACAAAATACACATTAAATAATGTAAATTCGCGTCAAAATAAATAAACAAAATGTCAATAAAAGAATACGTATTTGTATGAAAATAAATATACAAAACACACATAAGATAACAAATTTGTATAAAACTATATACAAAAATACACAAAAAAAATTTAAATTTGTATGAAAATAAATATACAAAATACACATAAAATTAGGTAAATTTGTATTGAAATACATATACAAAATGCACATAAAATACTGTAAATTTGAATGAAAATACATAAACAAATACACTTAAAATAACGTAAATTTGTATAAAAAAATATATACAAAACACAAATAGAATAATGTAAAATCGTATCAAAATAAATACACAGAATATTAATAAAATAATGTAAATTTGTATGAAAATAAAGAAGCAAAATACCCATAAAATATATATACAAAAATACACATAAAAAGATTTATTTGTATTAAAATAAATATACAAAATACACATTCAATAAGGTAAATCTGTATTGAAATAGATATGCAAAATACATATAAAACAATGTAAATTTGTTTCAAAATATATATACGAATACACATAAAATAACGTAGATTTGTATAAAAATATATACAAAATACATGTAAAATGAAGTAAATACGTATAAAAAAATACACATAAAATAATGTAATTTCGTATCACAATAAATAAACAAAATACCAATAAAAGAATGTGTATTTGTATAAATATAAATATACAAAATACACATAAAATAACGTAAATTTGTATAAAACTATATACAAAAATACAGAGAAGTAATTAAATTCGTATGAAAATAGATATACAAAATACAGATAAAATAAGCTAAATTTGAATTGAAATGTATATACAAAATACATAAAATAATATAAATTTGTATCAAAATATTAATAAAAATACATATAATAACGTAGATTTGTTTAAAAATATATAAACAAAATACACATTAAGTAATATAAATACGTATAAAAAATAAGTACAAAATACACAAATAATCATGTAATTCGTGTCAAACTAAATAAACAAAATAGCAGTAAAATAATGTAAATTTGTATGAGAAAACATATACAAATACATATAAAATAATTTCTATAAAAATATATGTCCAAAAATGAACGTAAAATAAATTAACTCTGGATAAAAATATATATACAAAACACACATTAAATAAAGTAAATGCGTACATAAAATAACCTAAATTTGTTTAAAACTATATACAAAAATACACAAAAATAATTTAAATTTGTATGAAAAGAAATATACAAAATACACATAAAATTAGGTTAATTTCTATTGAAATACATATACAAAATACACATAAAATAATGTAAATTTGAAAGAAGATATATAAACAAATACACATATAATAACGTAAATTTGTATGAAATATATATACAAAATACAGATTAAATAATGTAAATATGTATAAAAAATATATACAAAACACAAATAGAATAATGTAAAATCGTATCAAAATATATACGCAGAATATTAATAAAATAATGTAAATTTGTATGAGAATTAAGATGCAGAATACCTATAAAATAACGCATTTTTTATAAAATTATTGATACCAAAATACACATAAAATATTTGAATTTGTATAAAAATAAATATACAAAATGCACATACAATAAGGTAAATTTGCATTGAAATAGATATGCAAAATACATATAAAATAATGTAAATTTGTTTCAAAATATATATGCGAATACACATAAAATAACGTAGATTTCTATATAAATACATATACAAAATACACATAAAATTAAGTAAATACGTATAAAAAAATGTATACAAAATACACATAAAATAATGTAAATTCGTATAAATATAAATAAACAATATAGCAATAAAAGAATGTGTATTTGTATAAATATAAATATACAAAATGCACATAAAATAACGTTAATTTATATAAAACTATATACATAAAATAACGCAAATTTCTATAAAAATATATGTACAAAAAAGAACATAAAATAAATTTGCATAAAGATATACATATATATATATATATATATATATATATATATATATATATATATATATATATATATATATATATATATATATATATATATATATATATATATATATATATATATATATATATATATACAAAACACACATTAGATAATGTAAATGAGTATAAAAATATGTATACAAAATACCTGTGAAATAATCTAAATTCGTATCGAATTAAATTAAGAAAATACCAATATAATAATGTAATTTTGGATGAAAATATATGTACAAAATACACATAAAATAACCTAAATACAAATACAAATATACACATAAAATAATTTAAAATTGAATGAAATAAATATACAAAGTAAACATAAAATAAGGTAAATTTGTAATGAAATATATGAAAAAATACACATAAAATAATATAAATTTGTATGAAAATATATATACAAATACACATTAAATAACATGAATTTGTATAAAATTTGTATCAAAATATATACGAATACACACAATAAAATAACGTAATTTTTTTATGAAAATGTATATACAAAATACACATTAAATAATGTAAATTTGTATAAAAATATATAAACAAATACACATAAAATAATGTAAATTTGGATAAAATATATATACAAAATAAACCTTAAATAATGTAAATATGTAAAAAAAAAATTTACAAAATACACATAGAATAATGTTAAATCGTATCAAAATAAATAAAGAGAATATCAATAAAATAATGTAAATTTGTATGAAAATAAAGCTGCAAAATATCCATATAATAACGCATATTTGCATAAAAATATATATACAAAAATACATATAAAATAATTAAATTTGTATTAAAATAAATATACAAAATGCACGTACAATTAAGAAAATTTGTATTGAAATAGATATGCAAAATACACATCAATAATGAAAATTTGTATCAAAATATATATACGAATACTCATAAAATAGAGAAAATTTCTATGAAAATATACATACAAAATAGATATACAAAATACACATATAACTAGTTAAATTTGTATTTATATACATGTACAAAAAACACTTAAAATAATGTAGATTTGTATGAAATGAAAACAAATACATTTTATATAAAATATATATACAAAATAGAATAATTTAAAATCATACCAAATAAATACACAGAATATCAATAAAATAATGTAAATTTGTATGAAAATAAAGATGCAAAATACCGATAAAATAAAGCATATTTTTATAAAAATACATACACAAAAATACACATAGATTAATCAAATTTGTATTAAAATTAATATACAAAATGCATATACAATAATGTAAATTTGTATTGAAAAAATATGCAAAATGCACATAAAACAATGTAAATTTGTTTCAAAATATATATACGAATACACATAAAATAACGTAGATTTCTATAGAAATATATATACAAAATACACTTGAAATAATGTAAATACGTATAAAAATATATAAAAAATACACGTTAAATAATGTTAATTCGTGTCAAATAAATAAAAAAAAATATCATGAAAAGAATGTGTATTTGTGTGAAAATAGATATACAAAATACACATAAAATAACCTAAATTTGTATAAAACTATATACAAAAATAAACAAAAATAATTTAAACTTTTATGAAAATAAATATACAAAAAACATATAAAAATAGGTAAATTTGTATTGAAATACATATACAAAATACACATAAAATAATGTAAATTTGAATGAAAATATATAAACATATAGACTTAAAATAACGTAAATTTGTATTAAATATACATACAAAAAACACTTTAAATAATGTAAATATGTGTAAAAAAATATATACAAAACACAAATAAAATAATGTAAAATATTATCAAAATGAATACAGAAAATATTAATAAAATAATGTAAATTTGTATGAAAATTAAGATTCAAAATACACATGTCATGTGTATTCGTATATATATTTTGAAACAAATTTACATTGTTTATATGTATTTTGCATATCTATTTTTGTGTATTCTGTATTTATTTTTGTTATACATAGAATAATGTAAAATCGTATCAAAATAAGTACACAGAATATCAATAAAATAATTAAAATTTGTATGAAAACAAAGATGCAAAATACACATAAAATTAGGTTAATTTCTATTGAAATACATATACAAAATACACATAAAATAATGTAAATTTGAAAGAAGATATATAAACAAATACACATATAATAACGTAAATTTGTATGAAATATATATACAAAATACAGATTAAATAATGTAAATATGTATAAAAAATATATACAAAACACAAATAGAATAATGTAAAATCGTATCAAAATATATACGCAGAATATTAATAAAATAATGTAAATTTGTATGAGAATTAAGATGCAGAATACCTATAAAATAACGCATTTTTTATAAAATTATTGATACCAAAATACACATAAAATATTTGAATTTGTATAAAAATAAATATACAAAATGCACATACAATAAGGTAAATTTGCATTGAAATAGATATGCAAAATACATATAAAATAATGTAAATTTGTTTCAAAATATATATGCGAATACACATAAAATAACGTAGATTTCTATATAAATACATATACAAAATACACATAAAATTAAGTAAATACGTATAAAAAAATGTATACAAAATACACATAAAATAATGTAAATTCGTATAAATATAAATAAACAATATAGCAATAAAAGAATGTGTATTTGTATAAATATAAATATACAAAATGCACATAAAATAACGTTAATTTATATAAAACTATACATAAAATAACGCAAATTTCTATAAAAATATATGTACAAAAAAGAACATAAAATAAATTTGCATAAAGATATATATATATATATATATATATATATATATATATATATATATATATATATATATATATATATATATATATATATATATATATATATATATATATATATATATATATATATATATATATATATATATATATATACAAAACACACATGAGATATTGTATATGAGTATATAAATATGTATAAAATATACCTGTTAAATAATCTAAATTCGTATCGAATTAAATTAAGAAAATACCAATATAATAATGTAATTTTGGATGAAAATATATGTACAAAATACACATAAAATAACCTAAATACAAATACAAATATACACATAAAATAATTTAAAATTGAATGAAATAAATATACAAAGTAAACATAAAATAAGGTAAATTTGTAATGAAATATATGAAAAAATACACATAAAATAATATAAATTTGTATGAAAATATATATACAAATACACATTAAATAACATGAATTTGTATAAAATTTGTATCAAAATATATACGAATACACACAATAAAATAACGTAATTTTTTTATGAAAATGTATATACAAACTGCACATAAAATAATGAAAATTTTTATAAAAATATATAAACAAATACACATAAAATAATGTAAATTTGGATAAAATATATATACAAAATAAACCTTAAATAATGTAAATATGTAAAAAAAATATTTACAAAATACACATAGAATAATGTTAAATCGTATCAAAATAAATAAAGAGAATATCAATAAAATAATGTAAATTTGTATGAAAATAAAGCTGCAAAATATCCATATAATAACGCATATTTGCATAAAAATATATATACAAAAATACATATAAAATAATTAAATTTGTATTAAAATAAATATACAAAATGCACGTACAATTAAGAAAATTTGTATTGAAATAGATATGCAAAATACACATCAATAATGAAAATTTGTATCAAAATATATATACGAATACTCATAAAATAGAGAAAATTTCTATGAAAATATACATACAAAATAGATATACAAAATACACATATAACTAGTTAAATTTGTATTTATATACATGTACAAAAAACACTTAAAATAATGTAGATTTGTATGAAATGAAAACAAATACATTTTATATAAAATATATATACAAAATAGAATAATTTAAAATCATACCAAATAAATACACAGAATATCAATAAAATAATGTAAATTTGTATGAAAATAAAGATGCAAAATACCGATAAAATAAAGCATATTTTTATAAAAATACATACACAAAAATACACATAGATTAATCAAATTTGTATTAAAATTAATATACAAAATGCATATACAATAATGTAAATTTGTATTGAAAAAATATGCAAAATGCACATAAAACAATGTAAATTTGTTTCAAAATATATATACGAATACACATAAAATAACGTAGATTTCTATAGAAATATATATACAAAATACACTTGAAATAATGTAAATACGTATAAAAATATATAAAAAATACACGTTAAATAATGTTAATTCGTGTCAAATAAATAAAAAAAAATATCATGAAAAGAATGTGTATTTGTGTGAAAATAGATATACAAAATACACATAAAATAACCTAAATTTGTATAAAACTATATACAAAAATAAACAAAAATAATTTAAACTTTTATGAAAATAAATATACAAAAAACATATAAAAATAGGTAAATTTGTATTGAAATACATATACAAAATACACATAAAATAATGTAAATTTGAATGAAAATATATAAACATATAGACTTAAAATAACGTAAATTTGTATTAAATATACATACAAAAAACACTTTAAATAATGTAAATATGTGTAAAAAAATATATACAAAACACAAATAAAATAATGTAAAATATTATCAAAATGAATACAGAAAATATTAATAAAATAATGTAAATTTGTATGAAAATTAAGATTCAAAATACACATGTCATGTGTATTCGTATATATATTTTGAAACAAATTTACATTGTTTATATGTATTTTGCATATCTATTTTTGTGTATTCTGTATTTATTTTTGTTATACATAGAATAATGTAAAATCGTATCAAAATAAGTACACAGAATATCAATAAAATAATTAAAATTTGTATGAAAACAAAGATGCAAAATACCCATAAGATAAAGCATATTTTTTTTTTAAAAATACATATACAAAAATACACATAGAATAATTAAATTTGTATTAAAATTAATATACAAAATGCACACATACAATAAGGTAAATTTGTAGTGAAATAAAACGCAAAATACAAATAAAACATTGTAAATTTTCTCAAAATATATATACGAATACACATAAAATAACGTAGATTTCTATAGAAATATATATACAAAATACACATGAAATTATGTAAATACGTATAAAAATATATATATAAAATACAAATTAAGTAATGTAAATTCGTGTCAAAATAAATAAACAAAATATCATGAAAAGAATGTGTATTTGTATGAAAATAAATAATAGATAATAAATTTGTATGAAATATATATGCAAGATATACATTAAATAATGTAAATATGTATAAAAAAATATATACAAAAAACAAATAGAATAATGTAAGATCGTATCAAAATAAATACACCATGTCATGTGTATTCGTATATATATTTTGAAACAAATTTACATTGTTTATATGTATTTTGCATACCTATTTTTGTGTATTCTGTATTTATTTTTGTTATACATAGAAAAATGTAAAATCGTATCAAAATAAGTACACAGAATATCAATCAAATAATTTAAATTTGTATGAAAACAAAGATGCAAAATACCCATAAGATAAAGCATTTTTTTTTTAAAAATACATATACAAAAAACCACATAGAATAATTAAATTTGTATTAAAATTAATATACAAAATGTACACATACAATAAGGTAAATTTGTTTTGAAAAAAACGCAAAATACAAATAAAACATTGTAAATTTGTTTCAAAATATATATACGAATACACATAAAATAACGTAGATTTCTATAGAAATATATATATAAAATACACATGAAATTATGTAAATACGTATAAAAATATATATATTAAATACAAATTAAGTAATGTAAATTCGTGTCAAAATAAATTAACAAAATATCATGAAAAGAATGTGTATTTGTATGAAAATAAATAATAGATAATAAATTTGTATGAAATATATATGCAAGATATACATTAAATAATGTAAATATGTATAAAAAATATATATACAAGAAACAAATAGAATAATGTAAGATCGTATCAAAATAAATACACCGAATATTAATAAAATAATGTAAATTTGTATAAAAATAAAGATGCAAAATTCCCATCAAATAGCGCATTTCTTATAAAAATATATATACCAAAATACACATAAAATATTTAAATATGTATTGAAATAAATGTACAAAATGCACATACAATAAAGTAAATTTCTATTGAAAGAGATATGCAAAAATACATATAAAACAAAGTAAATTTGTTTCAAAATATATACGAATACACATAAAATAACGTAGATCTCTATAAAAATATATATACAAAATACACATAAAATTAGGTAAATACGTATAAAAAAATGTAAACAAAATACACATAAAATAATATAAATTCGAAACGAAATAAATAAACAAAATACCAATAAAAGAATGTGTATTTGTATAAATATAAATGTACAAAATACACATACAAAATAAACATAAAATAAGGTAAATTTGTAATGAAATATATGGACAAAATACACATAAAATAATGTAAATTTATGTGAAAATATATATACAAATACACATAAAATACCATGAATTTGTATAAAATTATATATGCAAAATAAATATTAAATAATGTAAGTGCGTATAAAAATATATATAAAAAGTACATATAAAATAATGTAAATTCGTATCAATATAAATCAACAAAATACCAATAAAATAATATATATTTGATTGAAAATAGATTTACAAAATGCACATAACATAAATAAAATTTGTATTGAAATATATACAAAAATACATAAAAATAATTTGAGTTTGTATGAAAATAGATATTCAAAATACACATAAAAATAGGTAAATTTCTTTTGAAATATATATACAAAATACAAATAAAATATTGTAAATTTGTGTCAGAATATATAAACAAATACACATAAAATAACATAAATTTGTTTGAAAAATATATACAAAATACACATAGAATAATGTCAAATCGTATCAAAATGAATGAGCAGAATATCAATAAAATAACGTAAATTTGTATGAAAATAAAGATGCAAAATACCCATAAAATAAAGCATATTTTTATAAAAATACATATACAAAAATACACATCGAATAATTAAATTTGTACTAAAATTAATATACAAAATGCATATACAATAATGTAAATTTGTATTGAAAAAATATGCAAAATACACATAAAAGTGTAAATTTGTTTAAAAATCGATATACGAATACACATAATATAACGTAGATTTCTATAGAAAGATATATACAAAATACACATGAAATGATGTAAATACGTATAAAAATATATATAAAAAATACACATTAAATAATTTAAATTCTCGTCAAAATAAATAAACAAAATATCAATAAAAGAATGTGTATTTGTATGAAAATAGATATACAAAATACTCATAAAATAACCTAAGTTTGTATAAAACTATATACAAAAATACACAAAAATAATTTAAATTTGTATGAAAATAAATATACAAAATACACAAAATTATTTTGTATATCTATTTTATACAAATGTACGTTATTTTATGTGAATTTGTTTTCATTTCATACAAATTTATATTATTTTATGTGTATTTTGTACATGTATTTAAATACAAATTTAACTAATTATATATTTTTATAAAAATACATATACAAAAATACACATAAAATATTTAAATTTGTATTAAAATTAATATACAAAATACACATACAATAAGGTAAATTTGTATTGAAAAAATATGCAAAATACACATAAAACAATGTAAATTTGTTTCAAAATATATATACGAATACACATAAAATAACGCAGATTTCTATAGAAATATATATACAAAATACACTTGAAATAATGTAAATACGTATAAAATATATATACAAAATACACATTAAATAATGTTAATTCGTGTCAAAATAAATAAACAAAATATCATGAAAAGAATGTGTATTTGTATGAAAATAGATATACAAAATACACATAAAATAACCTAAATTTGTATAAAACTATAAACAAAAATACACAAAAATAATTTAAACTTGTATGAAAATAAATATACCAAAAACATATAAAATTAGGTAAATTTGTATTGAAATACATATACAAAATACACATAAAATAATGTAAATTTGAATGAAAATATATAAACATTTAGACTTAAAATAACTTAAATTTGTATCAAATATATATACAAAAAACACATTAAATATTGTAAATATATATAAAAAAATATATACAAAACACAAATAAAATAATGTAAAATCGTATCAAAATAAATACAGCAAATATTAATAAAATAATGTAAATTTGTATGAAAATTAAGATGCAAAATACCCATAAAATAACGCATTTTTTATAAAAATATATATACGAAAAAACATAAAATATTTGATTTTGTATTAAAATAAATAGATATACAAAATACACATAAAATAAGCTAAATTTGAATTGAAATATATATACAAAATACATAAAATAATGTAAATTTGTATCAAAATACCTATACAAATACACATATAATAACGTAAATTTGTATAAAAATACATAAACAAAATACACATTAAATAATGTAAATACGTATAAAAAAATGTAAAAAATACACAAATAATCATGTAGTTCGTATCAAAATAAATACACAAAATACCAATAAAATAATGTAAATTTCTATGAGAAAACATATACAAAATACACATAAATAACGCAAATATCAATAAAAATATATATAATATAATATATTTTTATACATATATAAAATATATATTATATATTTTTTATATATATATATATATATATATATATATATATATATATATATATATATATATATATATATATATATATATATATATATATATATATATATATATATATATATATATATATATATATATATATATATATATATATATATATATATATATATATATATTTTATCGAAATTTACGTGATTTTATATGTATTTGTTTATATATTTTCATACAAATTTACATTATTTTATGTAAGTTTTGTATATGTATTTCAATACAAATTTGCCTAGCTTTATGTGTATTTTGCATATCTATTTTCAAACAAATTTAAATTATTTTTGTGTATTTTTGTATATATTTTTATACAAATTCTAGTTATTTTATTGGTTTTTTGTATATATATTTTCCTACAAATATACATTCTTTTATTGGAATTTTGTGTATTTAATTTTTTACGAATTTACATTATTTTATGTGTATTTTGTATATATATTTTTTTACGTATTTAAACTATTTTATGTGTATTTTATATATACATTTTCATAAAAATTTACGTTATTTTATTGAGTATATTCGTATATATTTTGAAACATTTTATACAAATTCATGTTATTTTATGTGTATTTGTATATATATTTTCATACAAATTTATATTATTTTATGTGTATTCTTACATATATTTTATTACAAATTTACCTAATTTTATGTTTATTTTGTATATTTATTTCATTCAATTTTAAATTATTTAATGTGTATATTAGTATTTGTATTTAGGTTATTTTATGTGTGTTTTCTATATATATTTTCATCCAAAATTACATTATTTTATTGTTATTTTCTTAATTTAACTCGATACGAATTTAGATTATTTCATAGGTATTTTGTATACATATTTTAATACTCATTTACATTATCTAATGTGTGTTTTGTACATATTTTTTTATGCAAACTAATTTTATGTGCATTTTTGTACATATATTTTTATAGAAACTTAAAACGTTATTTTATGTGTATTTTGTATATGTTTTCTCATACAAATTTACATTATTTAATTAGTTTTTTATTTATTTATTTTGATACGAATGACTTGATTATTGGTGTATTTTGTAAAAAAATTTTTATACGTATTTACATTACTTAATGTGTATTTTGTTTATATATTTTTTTTACAAATTTACGTTATTATATGTGTATTTGTTAAAAATATTTTGAAACGAATTTACTTTATTTTATGTATTTTGTATATATATTTCAATTCAAATTTAGCTTATTTTGTGTGTATTTTGTATATCTATTTTCATGCAAATTTAATTACTTTTGTGTATTTTTGTATATAGTTTTATACAAATTTACGTTATTTTATGTGCATTTTGTATATTTATATTTATACAAATACACATTCTCTTATTGGTATTTTTTTATTTATATTTATACGAATTTACATTATTTTATGTGTATTTTGTATATTTTTTGATTCGTATTTACTTAATTTTATTTGTATTTTGTATAGATATATTTATAGAAATCTACGTTATTTTATGTTTATTCGTATATATATTTTGAAACAAATTTACGTTGTTTTATATGTTTTTTGCATATCTATTTCAATACAAATTTATCTTATTGTATGTGCATTTTGTATATTTATTTCAATACAAATTTAAATATTTTATGTGTATTTTGGTATATATATTTTTATAAGAACTGCGTTATTTTAGAGGTATTTTGCATCTTAGTTTTCATACAAAAGAACATTATTTTATTAATATTCTGCGTATATACTTTGATTCGTTTTTATATTAAACTATTTGTGTTTTGTATCTATTTTATTATACTTATTTTAATTATTTATTTTGTATTTTTTATATATATTTTATACAAATTAACGTCATTTTAAGTGTATTTGTTTATATAATTTCATTCAAATTTACATTATTTTAAGTGTATTTTGTATATGTATTTCAATACAAATTTACCTAGTTTTATGTGTATTTTGTATATTTATTTTCATACAAATTTAAATTATTTATGTGTTTTTTTGTATATACATATAGAGTAAATTTCTATGAAAATATATATTCAAAATACATATAAAATTATGTAAATAAGTATAAAAATATATATATCAAATACACCTAAAAAAATGAAAATTCGTATCAAAATAAATAAACAAAATTCCGATAAAAGAACGTATATTTGTAGAAAAATAAATATACAAAATTCACATAATATTACGAGAATTTGAATAAAAATATATACAAAAAAAAAAAAAAAATTTCAATTTATATGAAAATAGATATACAAAATACACATATAATAAGTTAAATTTGTATTTAAATACATGTACAAAATACACATAAAATAATGTAAATTTGTATGAAATGAAAACAAATTCACATAAAATAACGTACATTTGTATAAAATAGATATTCAAAATATACATAGAATAATGTAAAATCGTATCAAAATAAATACACAGAATATCAATAAAATAATGTAATTTTGTATGAAAATAAAGATGCAAAATACCCATAAAATAAAGCATATTTTTTATAAAATACATATACAAGAATACACATAGAATAATTAAATTTGTATTAAAATTAATATAAAAAATGCACGTACAATAAGGGAAATTTGTATTGAAAAAATATACAAAATGCACATAAAACAATGTATATTTGTTTCAAAATATATATACGAATACACATAAAATAACGTATATTTCTATAAAAATATATATAAAAAATACACATGAAATGACGTAAATACGTACAAAAATATATATACACAATACACATTAAATAATATAAATTCGCATCAAAATAAATAAACAAAATATCAATAAAAGAATGTGTATTTGTATGAAAATAGATATACAAAATACACATAAAATATTGTAAATTTGTATAAAACTCTATTAAAAAAATACACAAAAATAATTTAAATTTGTATAAAAATATATATACAAAATACACATAAAACTAGTTAAATTTCTATTGAAATACATATACAAAATACACATAAAATAATGTAAATTTGAATGAAAATATATAAACAAATTCACTTAAAATAACGTAAATTTGTATGAAATATATATAGAAAATACACATTAAATAATGTAAATATGTATAAAAAGGTATATACAAAACACAAATAGAATAATGTAAAATAGTATCAAAATAAATACACAGTATTTTAATAAAATAATGTAAATTTGTATGAAAATAAATAAGCAAAATACCCAAAAAACAACGCATTTTTTTTTAAATATATATACCAAAATACACATAAAATATTTAAATTTGTATTACAATATATATACAAAATGCACATACAATAAGGTAAATTTGTATTGAAATAGATATGCAAAATACACATAAAACAATGTAAATTTGTTTCAAAATATATATACGAATACACATAAAATAACGTAGATTTCTATAAAAATATATATACAAAATACATATAAAATGAAGTAAATACGTAAAAGAAAATGTATACAAAATACTCATAAAATAATGTAAACTCGTATCAAAATAAATAAACTAAATGCCAATAAAAGAATGTTTACTTGTATAAATATAAATATACAAAATACACATAAAATAACGTAAAATTGTATAAAACTATATACAAAAATAAACAAAAATAATTAAATTTGAATGAAAATAGATATACAAAAGACACATAAAATAAGCTAAATTTGAATTGAAATAAATATAGAAAATACATAAAATAATGTAAATTTGTATCAAAACATATATTCAAATACACATATATTAAAATTAATATACAAAATGCGTATATAATAAGGTAAATTTGTATTGAAAAAATATGCAACATACACGTTTACTCATACAAATTTATATTATTTTATTGGTATTTTGTTTATTTATTTTGATACGAATTGCATGATTATATGTGTATTTTGTACATATTTTTTTATACGTATTTACATTATTTAATGTGTATTTTGTTTATACATTTTCATACAAATTTACGTTATTATATGTGTATTTGTATAAATATTTTGATACAAATTTACTTTATTTCATGTATTTTGTATATATATTTCAATTCAAATTTAGCTTATTTTGTGTGTATTTTGTATATATTTTCATACAAATTTAATTACTTCTGTGTATTTTTGTATATAGTTTTAAATAAATTTACGTTATTTTATGTGTATTTTGTATATTTATATTTATACAAATACACATTCTTTTATTGGTATTTTGTTTATTTATTTTGATACGAATTTACATTATTTTATGTGTTTTTTTATACATTTTTTTATACGTATTTACTTAATTTTATGTGTATTTTGTATATATTTTTATAGAAATCTACGTTATTTTATGTGTATTCGTATATATATTTTGAAACAAATTTACATTGTTTTATATGTATTTTGCATATCTATTTCAATACAAATTTACCTTATTCTATGTGTTTTTTGTATATTTATTTTAATACAAATAAAATTTTTTGATGTGTATTTTGGTATATATATTTTTATAAATAAAAAAAATGCGTTATTTTATGGGTATTTTGCTTCTTTATTTTCATACAAATTTACATTATTTTATTAATATTCTGTGTATTTATTTTGATACGATTTTACATTATTCTATTTGTGTTTTGTACATATTTTTTTATACAAATTTACGTTATTTTAAGTGTATTTGTTTATGTATTTTCATTCAAATTTACATTATTTTATGTGTATTTTGTGTATGTATTTCAATACAAATTTACCTAATTTTATGTGTATTTTGTATATCTATTTTCATACAAATACACATTCTTTTATTGATATTTTGTTTATTTATTTTGACGCGAAGTATTAAGTGAATTTGTTATCATTTCATACAAATTTACATTATTTTATGTGTATTTTGTACATGTATTTAAATACAATTTTAACTAATTATATGTGTATTTTGTATATCTATTTTCATACAAATTGAAATTTATTTTTTTGTTTTTTTGTATATATTTTTATTCAAATTTTCGTAATATAAAAATATATATACCAAAATACACATAAAAAATTTAAATTTGCATTGAAATAAATATACAAAATGCACATAAAATAAGGTAAAAGAGATATGCAAAAATACATATAAAACAATGTAAATTTGTTTCAAAATATATATACGAATACAAATAAAAAAACGTAGATTTCTATAAAAATATATGTACAAAATACACTTAAAATTAAGTGAATACGTATAAAAAAATATATACAAAATACACATAAAATAATGTAAATTCGAATTAAAATAAATAAACAAAATACCAATAAAAGAATGTGTATTTGGATAAATATAAATATACAAAATACACATACAAAATAAACATAAAATAAGGTAGATTTGTAAAAAAATATATGTAGAAAATACACATAAAATAAAGTAAATTTATATAAAAATATATATACAAATACACATAAAATACCATGGATTTGTATAAAAATATATATTCAAAATAAATATTAAATAATGTAAAAGCGTATAAAAATATATATACAAAGTACATATAAAATAATGTAAATTCGTATCAATATAAATCAACAAAACACCAATAAAATAATATATATTTGAATGAAAATAAATTTACAAAATACACATAACATAACTAAAATTTGTATTTAAATATATACAAAAATACATAGAAATAATTTGAGTTTGTATGAAAATAGATATACAAAATACACATAAAACTAGGTAAATTTCTTTTGAAATGTATATACAAAATACCCATAAAATATTGTAAATTTGTGTCAAAATATATAACCAAATACACATAAAATAACGTAAATTTGTATGAAAAATATATACAAAATATACATAGAATAATGTCAATTCGTATCAAAATGAATGAGCAGAATATCAATAAAATAATGTAAATTTGTATGAAAATAAAGATGCAAAATACCCAAAAAATATAGCATATGTTTATAAAAATACAGATACAAAAATACACATCGAATAATTAAATTTGTATTAAAATTAATACACAAAATGCGTATATAATAAGGTAAATTTGTTTTGAAAAAATATGCAACATACACGTTTACACATACAAATTTATATTATTTTATTGGTATTTTGTTTATTTATTTTGATACGAATTACATGATTATATGTGTATTTTGTACATATTTTTAAACATAAAATAACGTAAATTTGTATGAAAAATATATACAAAATACATAAAATAATGTCAATTCGTATCAAAATGAATGAGCAGAATATCAATAAAATAATGTAAATTTGTATGAAAATAAAGATGCAAAATACCCAAAAAATAAGGCATATGTTTATAAAAATACAGATACAAAAATACACATCGAATAATTAAATTTGTATTAAAATTAATATACAAAATGCGTATATAATAAGGTAAATTTGTATTGAAAAAATATGCAACATACACGTTTACTCATACAAATTTATATTATTTTATTGGTATTTTGTTTATTTATTTTGATACGAATTACATGATTATATGTGTATTTTGTACATATTTTTATACGTATTTACATTATTTAATGTGTATTTTGTTTATATATTTTCATACAAATTTACGTTATTATATGTGTATTTGTATAAATATTTTGATACAAATTTACTTTATTTCATGTATTTTGTATATATATTTCAATTCAAATTTAGCTTATTTCGTGTGAATTTTGTATATATTTTCATACAAATTTAATTACTTCTGTGTATTTTTGTATATAGTTTTATATAAATTTACGTTATTTTATGTATTTTGTATATTTATATTCATAGAAATACACATTCTTTTATTGGTATTTTGTTTATTTATTTTGATACGAATTTACATTATTTTATGTGTATTTTGTATACATTTTTTTATACGTATTTACTTCATTTTATGTGTATTTTGTATATATTTTTATAGAAATCTACGTTATTTTATGTGTATTCGTATATATATTTTGAAACAAATTTACATTGTTTTATATGTATTTTGCATATCTATTTCAATACAAATTTACCTTATTGTATGTGTTTTTTGTATATTTATTTTAATACAAATTTAATTTTTTGATGTGTATTTTGGTATATATATTTTTATAAATAAAAAAAATGCGTTATTTTATGGGTATTTTGCTTCTTTATTTTCATACAAATTTACATTATATTATTAATATTCTGTGTATTTATTTTGATACGATTTTACATTATTCTATTTGTGTTTTGTACATATTTTTTTATACAAATTTACGTTATTTTAAGTGTATTTGTTTATGTATTTTCATTCAAATTTACATTATTTTATATGTATTTTGTGTATGTATTTCAATACAAATTTACCTAATTTTATGTGTATTTTGTATATTTATTTCCATACAAATTTAAAATATTTTTGTGTATTTTTGTAAATAGTTTGATACAAATTTAGGTTATTTTATTTGTATTTTGTATATCTATTTTCATACAAATACACATTCTTTTATTGATATTTTGTTTATTTATTCTGACGCGAATTTACATAATTTAATGTGTATTTTGTATATATATTTTTATACGTATTTACATCATTTCATGTGTATTTTGTATAGTTTTAAACAAATTTATATAATTTAATGTGTATTTTGTATATATATATTTATACAAATACATTCTTTTATTGGTATTTTGTTTATTTATTTTGATACTAATTTACATTATTTTATGTGTATTTTGTATACATTTTTGATACGTATTTACTTAATTTTATGTGTATTTTGTATATATATTTTTATAGAAATCTACCTTATTTCATGTGTATTTACATATATATTTTGAAACAAATTTACATTGTTTATATGTATTTTGCATACCTATTTTTGTGTATTTATTTATTTTTGCTATACATAGAATAATGTAAAATCGTATCAAAATAAGTACACAGAATATCAATAAAATAATTTAAATTTGTATGAAAATAAAGATGCAAAATACCCATAAGATAAAGCATATTTTTTTTTTTAAATACATATACAAAAATACACATAGAATAATTAAATTTGTATTAAAATTAATATACAAAATGCACACATGCAATAAGGTAAATTTGTATTGAAAAAAAAAGCAAAATACAAATAAAACAGTGTAAATTTGTTTCAAAATATATATACGAATACACATAAAATAACGTAGATTTCTATAGAAATATATATACAAAATACACATGAAATTATGTAAATACGTATAAAAATATATATATAGAATACATATTAAGTAATGTAAATTCGTGACAAAATAAATAAAGAAAATATCATGAAAAGAATGTGTATTTGTATGAAAATAAATAATAGATAATAAATTTGTATGTAATATATATGCAAGATACATTTAAATAATGTATATATGTATAAAAAAAATATATACAAAAAACAAATAGAATAATGTAAAATCGTATCAAAATAAATACACCGAATATTAATAAAATAATGTAAATTTGTATGAAAATAAAGATGCAAAATTCCCATCAAATAGCGCATTTCTTATAAAAATATATATACCAAAATACACATAAAATATTTAAATTTGTATTGAAAAAAATATACAAAATGCACATACAATAAGGTAAACTTCTATTGAAAGAAATATGCAAAAATACTTATAAAACAATGTAAATTTGTTTCAAAATATATATACGAATACACATAAAATAACGTAGATTTATATAAAAATATATATACAAAATGCTCATAAAATTAAGTAAATACGTATAAAAAATGTAAACAAAATACACATAAAATAATGTAAATTCGAAACAAAAAAAAAATAAACAAAATACCAATAAAAGAACGTATATCTATTTATTTTAATACAAAATCAAATATTTTATGTTTTTTCGTATATATATTTTTATAAAAAATGCGTTATTTTATGGGTATTTTGCATATTAATTTTCATACAAATTTACATTATTTTATTAATATTTTCTGTATTTATTTTGATACCATTTTACATTATTTTATTTATGTTTTGTATATATTTTTTTATACATATTTACATTATTTAATGTGTTTTTTGTATATATATTTGATACATATTTACGTTATTTTAAGTTATTTTATGTGTATTTGTTTATATATTTTGACACAAATTTACAATATTTTATTGGTATTTTGTATATATATTTCAAAAGAAATTTACCTAGTTTTATATGTATTTTGAATATCTATTTTCATACAAACTCAAATTATTTTGATGTATTTTTGAATATATTTCAATACAAATTTTAGTTATGTTATGTGTATTTTGTAAATCTATTTTCATTCAAATATATATTATTTTATTGGTGTTTTGTTGATTTATATTGATACGATTTAACATTATTTTATATGTACTTTGTATATATATTTTTATACGCATTTACATTATTTAAAATTTATTTTGAATATATAATTTTATACAAATTCATGGAATTTTATGTGTATTTGTATATATATTTTCATATAAGTTTACATTATTTTATGTGTATTTTGTACATATATTTCATTACAAATTTACCTTATTTTATGTTTATTTTGTATGTGTATTTTGTACATTTATATTTATACAAATACACATTCTTTTATTGGTATTTTGTTTATTTATTTTGTTTCGAGTTTATATAATTTTATGTGTATTTTGTTTACATTTTTTTAAACGTATTTACTTAATTTTATGTGTATTTTGTATATATATATTTTTATAGAAATCTACGTTATTTTATGTGTATTCGTATATATATTTTGAAACAAATTTACATTGTTTTATATGTATTTTTGCATATGTCTTTCAATAGAAGTTTACCTTATTGTATGTGCATTTTGTATATTTATTTCAATACAAATTTAAATATTTTAAGTGTATACATGTACAAAAACTACATATAATAATGTAGATTTGTATGAAATGAAAACAAATACATTTTATATAAAATATATATACAAAATACACATAGAATAATGTAAAATCATATTAAAATAAATACACAGAATATCAATAAAATAATGTAAATTTGTATGAAAATAAAGATGCAAAAAATACATATACAAAAATACACATTGATTAATCAAATTTGTATTAAAATTAATATACAAAATGCACATACAATAAGGTAAATTTGTATTGAAAAAATATGCAAAATACACATAAAACAATGTAAATTTGTTTCAAAATATATTTACGAATACACATAAGATAACGCAGATTTCTATAGAAATATATATACAAAATACACTTGAAATAATGTAAATACGTATAAAAATATATATACAAAATACACATTAAATAATGTTAATTCGTGTCAAAATAAATAAACAAAATATCATGAAAAGAATGTGTATTTGTATGAAAATAGATATACAAAATACACATAAAATAACCTAAATTTGTATAAAACTATAAACAAAAATACACAAAAATAATTTAAACTTGTATGAAAATAAATATACAAAATACATATAAAATTAGGTAAATTTGTATTGAAATACATATACAAAATACACATAAAATAATGTAAATTTGAATGAAAATATTTAAACATATAGACTTAAAATAACGTAAATTTGTATCAAATATATATACAAAAAACACATTAAATAATGTAAATATGTATAAAAAAATATATACTAAACACAAATAAAATAATGTAAAATCGTATCAAAATAAATACAGAAAATATTAATAAAATAATGTAAATTTGAATGAAAATTAAGATGCAAAATACCCATAAAATAACGCATTTTTTATAAAAATATATATACGAAAAAACATAAAATATTTGATTTTGTATAAAATAAATAGATATACAAAATACACATAAAATAAGCTAAATTAAATGAAAAATATATACAAAATACACATAGAATAATGTAAAATCGTATCAAAATAAATACACAGAATATCAATAAAATAATGTAATTTTGTATGAAAATAAAGATGCAAAATACCCATAAAATAAAGCATATTTTTAAAAAAATACATATACAAAAATACACATAGAATAATTAAATTTGTATTAAAATTAATATACAAAATGCACGTACAATAAGGTAAATTTGTATTGAAAAAATATACAAAATGCACATTAAAGCGTAAATTTGTTTAAAAATCTATATACGAATACACATAAAATAACGTAGATTTCTATAGAAATATATATACAAAATACACATGAAAAGATGTAAATACGTATAAAAATATATATATACAAAATACACATTAAATAATTTAAATTCTCATCAAAATAAATAAACAAAATATCAATAAAAGAATGTGTATTTGTATGAAAATAGATATACAAAATACTCATAAAATAACCTACGTTTGTATAAAACTATATACAAAAATACACAAAAATAATTTAAATTTGTATGAAAATAAATATACAAAATACACATAAAATTAGGTAAATTTGTATTGAAATACATATACAAAATACACATAAAATAATGGAAATTTGAATGAAAATATATAAACATATACACTTAAAATAACGTAAATTTGTATGAAATATATATACAAAATCAAATTAAATAATGTAAATATGTATAAAAAAAATATATACAAAACACAAATAGAATAATGTAAAATCGTATCAACATAAATACACAGAATATTAATTAAATAATGTAAATTTGTATGAAAATAAAGATGCAAAATAGCCATAAAATAACGCATTTTTTATAAAAATATATATACCAAAATACACATAAAATATTAAAATTTGTATTAAAATAAATATAAAAAATGCATATACTGTAAGGTAAATTTGTATTGAAATAGATATGCAAAATACATATAAAACAATGTAAATTTGTTTCAAAATATATATACGAATACACATAAAATAACGTTGATTTCTATAAAAATATATACAAAATACACATAAAATGAAGTAAATACGTATTAAAATGAATACAAAATACATAAAAATCGTATCAAAATAAATAAACAAAATACCAGTAAAAGAATGTGTATTTGTATAAATATAAATACAAAATACACATAAAATATCGTAAATTTGTATAAAACTATATACAAAATACACAGAACAAATACACATTCTTTTATTGGTATTTTGTTTATTTTTTCGAATTTATCTTATTTTATGTGTATTTTGTTTACATTTTTTATACGTATTTACTTAATTTTATGTGTATTTTGTATATATATTTTTATAGAAATCTACGTTATTTTATGTGTATTCGTATATATATTTTGAAACAAATTTACAATATTTTATATGTATTTTGCATATCTCTTTCAACAGAAGTTTACCTTATTGTATCTGCATTTTGTATATTTATTTCAATACAAATTTAAAAATTTTATGTGTATTTTGGTATATATATTTTTATAAGTAATGCGCTATTTGATGGGAATTTTGCATCTTTATTTTCATACAAATTTACATTATTTTATTTATATTCTGTATTTATTTTGATACGATTTTACATTATTCTATTTGTTTTTGTATATATTTTTTATACATATTTACATTATTTAATGTGTATTTTGTATATATTACAAACAAATTTATTATTATATGTGTATTTGTTTATATATTTTCATACAAATTTACATTATTTTATGTGTATTTTGTTTATTATTTCAATAAATTTACATTATTTTATGTATTTTGTATATTTTTATACAAATTTACATTATTTCATGTGTATTTTTGTATATATTTCTATACAAATCTACGTTATTTTATGTATTTACATTATTTAATGTGTGTTTTGTATATATATTTTCAATACAAATTTAATTTATTTTATGTTCATTTTGTATATATATTTTATAGAAATTAATTATTTTATGTGTATTTTTGTATATGTTTTCATACAAATTTACATTATTTTATTGGTATTTTGTTTATTTTATTTGATACGAATTACATTATTTTGTACATATTTTTATACGTATTTACATTATTTTAATATGTATTTTGTTTATATATTTTAAATAAATTCAGAATACACAATTATATGTATTTTTATAAATATTTTGATACAAATTTACATTATTTTATGTATTTTGTATATACATTTCAATTCAAATTTAGCTTATTTTATCTGTATTTTGTATATATTTTCATACAATTTAATTACTTCTGTGTATTTTTGTATATAGTTTTATACAAATTTACGTTATTTTATGTGTATTTTGTATATTTATATAAACAAATACACATTCTTTATTGTGTATTTTGTTTATTTATTTTGATACGAATTTACATTATTTATGTGTATTTGTATACATTTTTATACGTATTTACTTCATTTATGTGTATTTTGTATATATATTTTATACAAATCTACGTTATTTTATGTGTATTCGTATATATATTTTGAAACAAATTTACATTGTTTTATATGTATTTTGCATATCTATTTCAATACAAATTTACCTTATTGTATGTGATTTTTGTATATTTATTTTAATACAAATAAAAATTTATGTGAATTTTTGTATATATATTTTATAAAAAAATGTTATTTTATGGGTATTTTGCTTCTTTATTTTCATACAAATTTACATTATTTTATTAATATTCTGTGTATTTATTTTGATACGATTTTACATTATTCTATTTGTGTTTTGTATATATTTTTATACAAATTTACGTTATTTTAAGTGTATTTGTTTATGTATTTTCATTCAAATTTTATGTTATTTTAATTTTCATACAAATTTACATTATTTTATTTATATTCTGTGTATTTATTTTAATACGATTTTACATTATTTTATTTGTGTTTTGTATATATTTTTATACATATTTACATTATTTAATGTGTTTTTTATATATATTTTATACAAATTTATGTTAATTTAAGTGTATTTGTTTATATATTTTCATTCAAATTTACATTATTTATGTGTATTTTGTATATGTATTTTCATACAAATTTAACTTATTTTGTGTATTTTTATATATAGTTTTATACAAATTTACGTTATTTAATGTATTTTGTATATGTATTTTCATACATACACATTCTTTTATTGATATTTTAATTATTTATTTTGACAAATTTACATTATTTAATGTATTTTGTATATATATTATATACGTATTTATAATATTTCATGTATTTTGTATATATATTTCTATAGAAATCTACGTTATTTTATGTATTCGTATATATATTTTGAACAAATCTACATTATTTTATGTGTATTTTGTATATATATTTCATTATAAATTTCCTTATTTTAAGTTTATTTTATATCTATTTTCATTCAAATTGAATCATTTTATGTGTATATATTTATTTGTATTTACGTTATTTTATGTGAATTTTCTATATATATTTTCATTCAAAATTACATTATTTGATCGGTATTTGTTCATTTATTTCGATACAATTTAGATTATTTCATGTGTATTTTCTATACATATACATATACAGTAAATTTCTATGAAAATATATATTCAAAATACGTATAAAATTATGTAAATAAGTATAAAAATATATATATCAAATACACCTAAAAAAAATGAAAATTCGTATCAAAATAAATAAATAAAATTCCGATAAAAGAACGTATATTTGTAGGAAAATAAATATACAAAATACACATAAAATTACGAAAATTTGAATAAAAATATATACAAAAATACACAAAATTAATTTCAATTTGTATGAAAATAGGTATACAAAATACACATATAATTAGTTAAATTTGTATTTAAATACATGTACAAAATTCACATAAAATAATGTAAATTTGTATGAAATGAAAACAAATTCACAAAAAATACCGTACATTGGTATAAAATAGATATACAAAATAGAAATAGAATAATGTAACATCGTATCAAAATAAATCCACAGAATGTCAATAAAATAATGTAATTTTGTATGAAAATAAAGATGCAAAATACCCATAAAATAAAGCATATTTTTATAAAAATACATATACAAAAATACACATAGAATAGCTAAATTTGTATTAAAATTAATATACAAAATGCACGTACAATAAGGTAAATTTGTATTGAAAAAATATGCAAAATGCACATAAAACAATGTATATTTGTTTCAAAATATATATACGAATACACATAAAATAACGTATATTTCTATAGAAATATATATACAAAATACACATGAAATGACGTTAATAAGTATAAAAATATATATACACAATACACATTAAATAATGTAAATTCGCATGAAAATAAATAAACAAAATATCAATAAAAGAATGTGTATTTGTATGAAAATAGATATACAAAATACACAAAAAATATTGTAAATTTGAATAAAACTCTATGCAAAAATACACAAAAAATAATTTAAATTTGTATAAAATATATATACAAAATACACATGAAATTAGGTAAATTTCTATTGAAATACATATACAAAATACACATAAAATAATGTAAATTTGAATAAAAAATATATAAACAAATACACTTAAAAGAACGAAAATTTGTATGAAATATATATAGAAAATACACATTAAATAATGTAAATATGTATAAAAAAATATATACAAAACACAAATAGAATAATGTAAAATAGTATCAAAAGAAATACACAGAATATTAATAAAATAATGTAAATTTGTATGAAAATAAAGATGCAAAATACCCATAAAACAACGCATTTTTTATGAAAATATATATACCAAAATGCACATTAAATATTTAAATTTGTATTACAATAAATATACAAAATGCACATACAATAAGGTAAATTTGTATTGAAATAGATATGCAAAATACATATAAAACAATGTAAATTTGTTTCAAAATGTACATACGAATACACATAAAATAACGTAGATTTCTATAAAATATATATACAAAATACACGTAAAATGAGGTAAATACGTATAAGAAAATGTATACAAAATACACATAAAATAATGTAAATTCGTATCAAAATAAATAAACTAAATGCCAATAAAAGAATGTTTACCTGTATAAATATAAATATACAAAATACACATAAAATAACGTAAAATTGTATAAAACTGTATACAAAAATAAACAAAAATAATTAAATTTGTATGAAAATAGATATACAAAAGACACATAAAATAAGCTAAATCTGAATTGAAATAAATATAGAAAATACATAAAATAATGTAAATTTGTATCAAAATATATATTGAAATACACATATAATAACGTAAATTTGTATAAAAATATATAAACAAAATACACATTAAATAATGTAAATACGTATAAAAGATATATACGTAACGTAAAAATTTATAAAATTAAAGATGCAAAATACCCATAAAATATCTTATATTTAAAAAAAATATATACAAAAATACACATAAAATAATTAAATTTGTATTAAAATACATATACAAAATACACATACAATAAGGTAGATTTTTATTGAAATAGATATGCAGAAAACACATAAAATAATGGAAATTTTTATCAAAATATACGAATACACACAATAAAATTACGTAAATTTTTATGAAAAATTATATACAAAATACACATAAAATAATGTAAATACATAGAAAAATATATATACAAAATACACATAAAATAATGTAAATTCGTATCAAAATAAATAAACAAAATTTCCTCTAAAAGAATGTATATGTGTAGGAAAATATATATACAAAATACAAATAAAAAAAAAATTGTATAAAAATAGTACAAAAATACACAAAAATAATTTAAATTTGTTTGAAAATAGATATGCAAAATACAAATGAAATTAGGCAAATTTTTATTGAAATACATATACAAAATACACATAAAATAATGTAAATTTGTATGAAAATATATAAACAAATACACATAAGATAACGTAAATTTCCATAAAATATATGTACAAAATATACATTAAATAATGTAAATATGTCTAAAAATATATATACAAAATACACAGAATAACGTAAAATCGTGTCAAAATAAATAAATAAACAGACAATCAATAAAATAATGTAAATTTGTATGAAAATAAAGATGCAAAATACCCATATAATAACGCATATTTGTTTAAATATATATATACAAAAATACGCAAAAATAATTAGATTTGCATCAAAATAAATATACAAAAGGCACATACAATAAAGAAAATTTGTATTGAAATAGATATGAAATACACATAAATAATGTAAATTTGTATCAAAATATATATACAAATACACATAAAATAGAGTAAATTTCTATGAAAATATATATTCAAAATACATATAAAATTATGTAAATAAGTATAAAAATATATATATCAAATACACCTAAACTAATGAAAACTCGTATGAAAATAAATAAACAAAATTCCGATAAAAGAACATATATTTGTAGGAAAATAAATATACCAAATTCACATAAAATTACGAAAATTTGAATAAAAATATATACTAAAATACACAAAATTAATTTCAATTTGTATGAAAATGTATTTAAATACATGTACAAAATACACATAAAATAATGTAAATTTGTATGAAATGAAAACAAATTCACATAAAATAACGTTCATTTGTATGAAATATATATACAAAATATACATAGAATAATGTAAAATCGTATCAAAATAAATACACAGAATATCAATAAAATAATGTAAATTTGTATGAAAATAAAGATGCAAAATACCCATAAAATAAAGCATTTTTTTAATGAAAATACATATACAAAAATACACATAGAATAATTAAATTTGTATTAAAATTAATATACAAAATGCACGTACAATAAGGTAAATTTATATTGAAAAAATATGCAAAATGCACATAAAACAATATATATTTGTTTCAAAATATATATACGAATACATATAAAGAACATATATTTCTATAGAAATATATATACAAAATACACATGAAATGACGTAAATACGTATAAAAATATATATACATAATACACATTAAATAATGTGAATTCGCGTCAAAATAAATAAGCAAAATATCAATAAAAAATGTGTATTTGTATGAAATTAGATATACAAAATACACATAAAATATTTTAAATTTATATAAAACTCTTTTTATAAAAATATATATACCAAAATAATAAAATTTTTAAATTTGTATTACAATAAATATACAAAATGCACATACAATAAGGTAGATTTATATTGAAATAGATATGCTAAATACATATAAAACAATGTAAATTTGCTTCAAAATATATATACCAATACACATAAAATAACGTAGAGTACTATAAAAATATATATACAAAATACACATTAAATGAAGTAAATACGTATAAGAAAATGTATACAAAGTACACATAAAATAATTAAATTTGTATTAAAATAAATATACAAAATACACATACAATAAGGTAAATCTATATTGAAATAGATATGCAAAATAAACATAAAATAATGTAAATTTGTATCAAATCATATACGAATACACACAATAAAATAACGTAAATTTTTATGAAAATATATATAAAAAATACACATAAAATAATGTAAATACGTAGAAAAATATATATACAAAATACACATAAAATTATGTAAATTCTTATGAAAATAAATGAACAAAATTCCACTAAAAGAATGTATATTTATAGGAAAAAATAAATACAAAATACAAATAAAATAACTAAAATTTGTATAAAAATATATAAAAAATACATAAAAATAATTTAAATTTGTTTGAAAATAGATATGCAAAATACACATAAAATTAGGCAAATCTGTGTTGAAATACATATACAAATTACACATAAAATATTGTAAATTTGTATGAAAATATATAAACAAATGCATATAAAATAGCGTAAATTTATATAAAATATATATACAAAATATACATTAAATAATGTAAATGTGTATAAAAATATATATACAAAATACACATAGAATAATGTAAAATCGTATCAAAATAAATGAACAGAATATCAATAAAATAATGTAAATTTGTATGAAAATAAAGATGCAAAATACCCAAATAATAACGCATATTTTTACAAAAATACACATCAGATAATTAAATTTGTATTAAAATAAATATACAAAATACACATACAATATGGTAAATTTGTATTGAGATAGATATGCAAAATAAACATAAATAATGTAAATTTGTATCAAAATATATATACGAATACCCATAAAATAGAGTAAATTTCTATGAAAATATATATCCGAAACACAAATAAAATGATATAAATAAGTATAAAAATATACATATTAAATACACCTAAAATAATGTAAATTCGTATAAAATAAATAAACAAAATTACGATAAATATGCAAGATACACATTAAATAATGTAAATATGTATAAAAAAATATATATACAAAAAACAAATAGAATAATGTGAAATCTTATCAAAATAAATACACCGAATATTAATAAAATAAAGTAAATTTGTATGAAAATAAAGATGGAAAATTCTATCAAATAGCGCATTTTATATAAATATATATATATATACCAAAATACACATAAAATATTTAAATTTGTATTGAAATAAATATACAAAATGCACATACAATAAGGTAAATTTGTATTGAAAGAGATATGCAAAAATACATATAAAACAATGTAAATTTGTTTCAAAAAATATATACGAATACACATAAAATAACGTAGATTTCTATAAAAATATAAATACAAAAAATACACATAAAATTAAGTAAATACGTATAAAAATAGATATACAAAATACACATAGAATAATGTAAAATTGTTTAAAAAAAAAGAATATAAATTAAATAATGTAAATTTGTATGAAAATAAAAATGCAAAATACCCATAAAATAAAGCATATTTTTATAAAAATACATATACAAAAATACACATAGCATAATTAAATTTGTATTAAAATTAATATTCAAAATGCTTATACAATAAGGTAAATTTGTATTGAAAAAATATGCAAAATACACATAAAACAGTGTAAATTTATTTCAAAATCTATATACGAATACTCATAAATCAACGTAGATTTCTATTATATATATATATATATATATATATATATATATATATATATATATATATATATATATATATATATATATATATATATATATATATATATATATATATATATATATATATATATATATATATATATATATATATATATATATATATATATATATATATATATAAAATACACATAAAAAATGTAAATTCGCGTCAAAGTAAATAAACAAAATATCAATAAAAGAATGTGTATTTGTATGAAAATAGATATACAATATACACATAAAATCACCTAAATTTGTATAAAACTATATACAAAAATACACAAAAATAATTTTAATTTGTATGAAAATAAATATACAAAATACACATAAAATTAGGTAAGTTTGTATTGAAATACATTTACAAAATACACATAAAATAATGTAAATTTGAATGAAAATATATAAACAAATACTCTTAAAATAACGTAAATTTGTATAATATATATATAAAAAATACACATTAAATAAAGTAAATATGTATAAAAGAATATATACAAAACACAAATAGAATAATATAAAATCGTATCAAAATCAATACACAGAATATTAATAAAATAATGTAAATTTGTATGAAAATTAAGATGCAAAATACCCATAAAATAACGCATTTTTTATAAAAATATTTATACCAAGACACACATAAAATATTTGAATTTGTATTAAAATAAATATACAAAATGCACATACAATAAGGAAAATTTGTATTGAAATAGATATGCAAAATACATATAAAACCATGTAAATTTTTTTAAAAATATATATACGAATACACATAAAATTACGTAGATTTCTATGAAAATAAATATACAAAATACACAAAATGAAGTAAATACGTATAAAAAAAGGTATACAAAATACACATAAAATAATGTAAACTCGTATCAAAATAAATAAACAAAATACTAATAAAAGAATGTGTATTGTATATATATAAATTTACAAAATACAAACAAATAACGTAAATTTATATAAAACAATATGCAAAAATACACAAAGTAATTAAATTTGTGTGAACCTAGATATACAAAATACATGTGTATTTTGTATATTTATTTTCATACAAATTGAAATTATTTTTGTTTATTTTTTT
The DNA here is from genome assembly GCF_024679095.1 of Eriocheir sinensis. Classification (NCBI taxonomy): domain Eukaryota; kingdom Metazoa; phylum Arthropoda; class Malacostraca; order Decapoda; family Varunidae; genus Eriocheir; species Eriocheir sinensis. The sequence continues at coordinate 898,303 of NW_026111898.1, forward strand.
ATATATTTTCATACAAATTTTCGTTATTTAATGTGTATTTTGTATATTTATTTTTTCTACAAATATACGTTCTTTTATCTGAATTTTGTTTATTGAATTTGAAACGAATTTACCTTATTTTGTATATCTATTTTCATACAAATTAAAATGCTTCTGTGTACTTTTGTATATAGTTTTATATAAATTTACGTTATTTTATGTGTATTTTGTATATTTATATTTATACAAATACACATTCTTTTATTGGTATTTTGTATATTTATTTTGATACGAATTTACATTATTTTATGTGTATTTTGTATACATTTTTTTATACGTATTTACTTCATTTTATGTGTATTTTGTATATATTTTTTTATAGAAATCTACGTTATTTTATGTGTATTCGTATATATATTTTGAAACAAATTTACATTGTTTTATATGTATTTTGCATATCTATTTCAATACAAATTTACCTTATTGAATGTGTTTTTTGTATATTTATTTTAATACAAATTTAGTTTTTTGATGTGTATTTTGGTATATATATTTTTATAAATAAAAAAATACGTTATTTTCTGGGTATTTTTATAAATATTTTGATACAAATATACATTATTTTATGTATTTTGTATATACATTTCAATTAAAATTTAGCTTATTTTATCTGTATTTTGTATATCTATTTTCATACCAATTTAACTACTTTTGTATTTTGTATATAGTTTTATACAAATTTACGTTATTTTATGTGTATTGTATATTTATATTTACACAAATACACATTCTTTTATTGGTATTTTGTTTATTTATTTTGATACGAATTTACATTATATTATGTGTATTTTGCATACATTTTTTTATACGTATTTACTTCATTTTATGTGTATTTTATATATATTTTATACAAATCTACGTTATTTTATGTGTATTCGTATGTATATTTTGAAACAAATTTACATTGTTTTATATGTATTTTGCATATCTATTTCAATACAGATTTACCTTATTGTATGTATTTTGTATATTTATTTTAACAAATTAATTTTTCATGTGTATTTTGGTATATATATATTTATAAAAAATGCGTTATTTAATGGGTATTTTGCATCTTTATTTTCATACAAATTTACATTGTTTTATTAATATTCTGTGTATTTATTTTGATACGATTTTACATTATTCTATTTGTGTTTTGTATATATTTTGTTATACATATTTACATTATTTAATATTATTTTGTATATTTTAACAAATTTACGTTATTTTATGCGCATCTGTTAAAATATTTTGATACTAATTTACATTATTTTATGTATTTTGTATATATATTTTAATACAAATTTAGTTTATTTTATGTATATTTTGTATATCTATTTTCATTTGTATCAAAATAAATAAACAAAATAGCAATAAAATAATGTAAATTTGTATGAGAAAACATATACAAATACACATAAAATAACGCAAATTTCTAAAAAAATATATGTACAAAAATGCACATAAAATAAAGTAAATTTGCAAATTTGTATTGAAATAGATATGCAAAATACATATAAAACAATGTAAATTTTTTTCAAAATATATATACGAATACACATAAAATAACGTAGCTTTCTATAAAAAATATATACAAAATACACATAAAATGAAGTAAATACGTATAAAAAAATGAATACAAAAAATACATAAAAATCGTATCAAAATAAATAAACAAAATACCAGTAAAAGAATGTGTAATTGTAAAAATATAAATATACAAAATACACATAAAATATCGTAAATTTGTATAAAACTATATACAAAAATACACAGAAGTAATTAAATTTGTATGAAAATATATATACAAAATACAGCTAAAATAAGCTAAATTTGAATTGAAATGTACATACAAAATACATAAAATAATGTAAATCTGTATCAAAATATTTATACAAATACATATAATAACGTAGATTTGTTTAAAAATATATAAACAAAATACACATTAAGTAATGTAGATACGTATAAAAAATATGTACAAATTTGATACACATATAATCATGTAATTCGAATCAAAATAAATAAACAAAATAGCAATAAAATAATGTAAATTTGTATGAGAAAACACATACATATAACGCAAATTTCTATAAAAATATATGTACAAAAATGCACATAAAATAAATAAATTTGCAAAAAAATATATACAAAACACACACTAAATAATGTAAATCCGTACATAAAATAACCAAAATTTGTATAAAACTCTATACAAAAATACACAAAAATAATTTAAATTTGTTTGAAAAGAAATATACAAAATACACATAAAATTAGGTAAATTTGTATTGAAATACATATACAAAATACACATCAAATAATGTAAATTTGAATGAATATATATAAACAAATACACTTAAAATAACGTAAATTTGTATAAAATATATATGCAAGATACACATTAAATAATGTAAATGTGTATTAAAAATATATATACAAAAACAAATAGAATAATGTAAAATCGTATCAAAATAAATACACAGAATATCATTAAAATAATGTAAATTTGTATGAAAATAAAGATACAAAATTCCCCAAAATTATCGCATTTTTCTAAAAAAATATATTTACCAAAATACACAAAATATTTAAATTTGTATTGAAATAAATATACAAAATGCATATACAGTTAGGTAAATTTGTATTGAAAGAGATATTCAAAAATACATATAATAAAATTTATATTTGTTTCACCATATATATGCGAATACACATAAAATAATATATATATATATATATATATATATATATATATATATATATATATATATATATATATATATATATATATATATATATATATATATATATATATATATATATATATATATATATATATATATATACAAAATACATATGAAATTATGTAAATACGTATAAAAATATATATACAAAATACATATCAAATAATGTAAATTCGTGTCAAAATAAATAAACAAAATATCATGAAAAGAATGTGTATTTGTATGAAAATAGATAGAAGATAATAAATTTGTATAAAATATATATGCAAGATACACATTAAATAATGTAAATATGTATAAAAAAGTATATACAAAAAACAAATAGAATAATGTAACATCGTACCAAAATAAATACACCGAATATTAATAAAATAATGTAAATTTGTATGAAAATAAAGATGCAAAATTCCCATAAAATAGCGCATTTCTTATAAAAATATATATACCAAAATACTCATAAAATATTTATATTTGCATTGAAATAAATATGCAAAATGCATATACAATAAGGTAAATTTGTATTGAAAGAGATATGCAAAAATACATATAAAACAATGTAAATTTGTTTCAAAATATATATACGAATACAAATAAAAAAACGTAGATTTCTAAAAAAATATATATACAAAATATACATAAAATTATGTAAATACGTATAAAAAAAATGTATACAAAATACACATAAAATAATGTAATTTCGCATTAAAATAAATGTAAATTTGAATGAAAATTGAAAAACAAATACACTTAAAATAACGTAAATTTGTATAAAATATATATGCAAGATACACATTAAATAATGTAAATGTGTATAAAAAAATATATACAAAAAACAAATAGAATAATGTAAAATCGTATCAAAATAAATACACAGAATATCAATAAAATAATGTAAATTTGTAAGAAAATAAAGATCCAAAATTCCCAAAAATTATCGCATTTTTTTATCAAAATATATATACCAAAATACACATAAAATATTTAAATTTGTATTGAAATAAATATACAAAATGCATATACAGTAAGGTAAATTTGTATTAAAAGAGATATTCAAAAATACATATAAAACAATGTAAATTTGTTTCAAAATATATATACGAATACACATAAAATAAAGTAGATTTCTATAGAAATATATATACAAAATACATATGAAATTATGTAAATACGTATAAAAATATATATACAAAATACATATCAAATAATGTAAATTCGTGTCAACATAAATAAACAAAATATCATGAAAAGTATGTGTATTTGTATAAAAATAGATAATAGATAATAAATTTGTAAAATATATATGCATGATACTCATTAAATAATGTAAATATGTATAAAAAAGTATATTAAAAAAACAAATAAAATAATGTAAATTCGTATCAAAATAAATACACCGAATATTAATAAAATAATGTAAATTTGTATGAAAATAAAGATGCAAAATTCTATAAAATAGCGCATTTCTTATAAAATATATATACCAAAATACACATAAAATATTTAAATTTGTATTGAAATAAATATACAAAATGCACATACAATAAGGTAAATTTGTATTGAAAGAGATATGCAAAAATACATATAAAACAATGTAAATTTGGTTCAAAATATATATACGAATACAAATAAAAAAACGTAGATTTCTATAAAAATATATATACAAAATACACATAAAATGAAGTAAATACGTATAAAAAAAATGTATACAAAATACACATAAAATAATGTAAATTCGATTTAAAATAAATAAACAAAATACCAATAAAAGAATGTGTATTTGGATAAATATAAATATACAAAATACATATACAAAATAAACATAAAATATGGTAGATTTGTAATAAAATATATGTACAAAATACACATAAAATAATGTAAATTTATATGAAAATATATGTACAAATACACATAAAATACCATGAGCTTGTATAAAAATATATATTCAAAATAAATATTAAATAATGTACAAGCGTATAAAAATATATACAAAGTACATATAAAATAATGTAAATTGTATCAATATAAATCAACAAAATAATATATATTTGAATGAAAATAAATTTACAAAATACACATAACATAACTAAAATTTGTATTAAAATATATACAAAAATACATAGAAATAATTTTAATTTTGTATGAAAATAGATATACAAAATCTGATAATCTGATTTTATATTATTTTTATAAAATCTGAATTTTGTTTATTGAATTTGAAACGAATTTACCTTATTTTGTATATCTATTTTCATACAAATTAAAATACTTCTGTGTATTTTTGTATATAGTTTTATATAAATTTACGTTATTATATGTGTATTTTGTATATTTATAATTATACAAACACATTCTTTTATTGGTATTTTGTATATTTATTTTGATGAATTTACATTATTTTATGTGTGTTTTTAAATATTTAATTTAATACAAATTTATTTTTTATGTGTATTTTGGTATATATGGAGAGGTAAATTTGTATTGAAAGAGATATTCAAAATACATATAAAACAATGTAAATTTGTTTCAAAATATATATATACGAATACACATGAAATAACGTAGATTTCTATAAAATATATTCAAAATACATAAAATGAAGTAAATACGTATAAAAAATGAATACAAAATACACATAAAATCGTATCAAAATAAATAAACAAAATACTAAAAGAATGTGTATTTGTATAAATATAAATATACAAAATACACAAAATATCTTAAATTTGTAAAACTATATATAAAAAATACACAGAAGTAATTAAATTTGAATGAAAATATATATACAAAGTACAGCTAAAATAAGCTAAATTTGAATTGAAATGTACATACAAAATACATAAAATAATGTAAATCTGTATCAAAATATTTATACAAATACATATAATAACTTAGATTTGTTTAAAATATATAATCAAAATACACATTAAGTAATGTAAATATATAAAAATATGTACAAAATACACATATAATCATGTAATTCGTATCAAAATAAATAAGCAAAATAGCAAAAAAATAATGTAAATTTGTATGAGAAAACATATACAAATAACGCAAATTTTTATAAAAATATATGTACAAAAATACACATAAAATAAAGTAAATTTGTATAAAAATATATATACAAAACACAGAGTAAATAATGTAAACCTAAATTTGAATAAAACTATATACAAAAATACAAAAAAATAATTTAAATTTGTTTGAAAAGAAATATACAAAATACACATAAAATTAGGTAAATTTGTATTGAAATACATATACAAAATACACATCAAATAATGTAAATTTGAATGAAAATATATAAACAAATACACTTAAAATAACGTAAATTTGTATAAAATATATATGCAAGATACACATTAAATAATGTAAATGTGTATAAAAAAAATGTATACAAAAAACAAATAGAATAATGTAAAATCGTATCAAAATAAATACACAGAATATCAATAAAATAATGTAAATTTGTATGAAAATAAAGATGCAAAATTCTAAAATTTATCGCATTTTTAAAAAATATATTAAAAAAAATAAACATAATATATTTAAATTTGCATTGAAATAAATATACAAAATGCATATACAGTAAGGTAAAATTGTATTGAAAGATATTCAAAAATACATATAAAACAATGTAAATCTGTTTCAAAATATATATACGAATAAACATAAAATAAAGTAGATTTCTATAGAAATATATATTCAAAATACATATGAAATTATGTAAATACGTATAAAAATATATATATACAAAATACATATCAAATAATGTAAATTCGTGTCAAAATAAATAAACAAAATATCATGAAAAGAATGTGTATTTGTATGAAAATAGATAATAGATAATAAATTTGTATAAAATATATATGCAAGATACACATTAAATAATGTATATATGTATAATAAAGTATATACAAAAAACAAATAGAATAATGTAACATCGTATCAAAATAAATACACCGAATATTGATAAAATAATGTAAATTTGTATGAAAATAAAGATGCAAAATTCACATAAAATAGCGCATTTCTTATAAAAATATATATACCAAAATACACATAAAATATTTAAATTTGCATTGAAATAAATATAAAAAATGCACATACAATAAGGTAAATTTGTATTGAAAGAGATATCCAAAAATACATATAAAACAATGTAAATTTGTTTCAAAATATATATTGGAATACAAATACAAATTTCTAAAAATATATATAATATATATACAAAATACACATAAAATGAAGTAAATACGTATAAAAAAAATGTATACAAAATACACATAAAATAAAGTAAATTCGAATTAAAATAAATAAACAAAATACCAATAAAAGAATGTGTATTTGGATAAATATAAATATACAAAATACACATACAAAATAAACATAAAACTAGGTAAATTTCTTTTGAAATGTATATACAAAATACCCATAAAATATTGTAAATTTGTGTCAAAATATATAAACAAATACACATAAAATAACGTACATTTGTATGAAAAATATAAACAAAATACACATAGAATAATGTCAATTCGTATCAAAATGAATGAGCAGAATATCAATAAATAATGTAAATTTGTATGAAAATAAAGATGCAAAATACCCACAAAATAAAGCATATGTTTACAAAAATAAAGATACAAAAATACACATCGAATAATTAAATTTGTATTAAAATTAATATACAAAATGCGTATATAATAAGGTAAATTTGTATACAAAATACACATACAAAATAAACATAAAATAAGGTAGATTTGTAATAAAATATATGTACAAAATTCACATAAAATAATGTAAATTTATTTGAAAATATATATACAAATACACATAAAATACCATGAATTTGTATAAAAATATATATTCAAAATAAATATTAAATAATGTAAAAGCGTATAAATATATATATACAACGTACCTATAAAATCAACAAAACACCAATAAAATAATATATATTTGAATGAAAATAAATTTACAAAATACACATAACATAACTAAAATTTGTATTAAAATATATACAAAAATACATAGAAATAATTTGAGTTTGTATTAAAATAGATATTCAAAATACACATAAAACTAGGTAAATTTCTTTTGAAATGTATATACAAAATAACCATAAAATATTGTAAATTTGGGTCAAAATATATAAGCAAATACACATAAAATAACATAAATTTGTATGAAAAATATACAAAATACACATAGAATAATGTCAATTCGTATCAAAATGAATGAGCAGAATATCAATAAAATAATGTAATTTTGTATGAAAATAAAGATGCAAAATACCCAAAAAATAAAGCATATGTTTCTAAAAATACAGATACAAAAATACACATCGAATAATTAAATTTGTATTAAAATTAATATACAAAATGCGTATATAATAAGGTAAATTTGTATTGAAAAAATATGCAACATACACGTTTACTCATACAAATTTATATTATTTCTTGGTATTTTGTTTATTTATTTTGATACGAATTACATGATTATATGTGTATTTTGTACATATTTTTTTATACGTATTTACATTATTTAATGTGTATTTTGTTTATATATTTTCATAAAAATTTACGTTATTTCATGTATTTTGTATATATATTTCAATTCAAATTTAGCTTATTTTGTGTGTATTTTATATATTTTCATACAAATTTAATTACTTCTGTGTATTTTTGTATATAGTTTTATATAAATTTACGTTATTTTATGTGTATTTTGTATATTTATATTTATACAAATACACATTCTTTTATTGGTATTTTGTTTATTTATTTTGATACGAATTTGCATTATTTTATGTGTATTTTGTATACATTTTTTTATACGTATCTACTTCATTTTATGTGTATTTTGTATATATATTTTTATAGAAATCTACGTTATTTTATGTGTATTCGTATACATATTTTGAAACAAATTTACATTGTTTTATATGTATTTTGCATATCTATTTCAATACAAATTTACCTTATTGTAAGTGTTTTTTGTATATTTATTTTAATACAAATTTAATTTTTTGATGTGTATTTTGGTATATATATTTTTATAAATAAAAAAAATTCGTTATTTTATATGTATTTTGCTTCTTTATTTTCGTACAAATTTACATTATTTTATTAATATTCTGTGTATTTATTTTGATACGATTTTATATTATTCTATTTGTGTTTTGTACATATTTTTTTATACAAATTTACGTTATTTTAAGTGTATTTGATAATGTATTTTCATTCAAATTTAAATTATTTTATGTGTATTTTGAGTATGTATTTCAATACAAATTTACCTAATTTTATGTGTATTTTGTATATTTATTTTCATACAAATTTAAAATATTTTTGTGTATTTTTGTATATAGTTTGATACAAATTTAGGTTATTTTATGTGTATTTTGTATATCTATTTTCATACAAATACACATTCTTTTATTGATATTTTTTTATTTATTTTGACGCGAATTTACATTATTTAATGTGAATTTTGTATATATATTTTTATACGTATTTTTTTCATTTCATTTGTATTTTGTATAGTTTTAAACAAATTTATATTATTTAATATATTATATATATATATATATATATATATATATATATATATATATATATATATATACATATATATATATATATATATATATATATATATATATATATATATATATATATATATATATATATATATATATATATATATATATATATATATATATATATATATATATTTTTTTTTTGTTTTTTTATACGTATTTACATCATTTCATGTGTATTTTGTATATATATTTCTATAGAAATCTACGTTATTTTATGTGTATTCGTATTTAGATTTTTAAACAAATTTACGCTTTAATGTGCATTTTGTATATTTTTTCAATACAAATTTACCTTATTGTACGTGCATTTTGTATATTAATTTTAATACAAATTTAATTATTCTATGTGTATTTTTGTATATGTATTTTTAAAAAAATATGCTTTATTTTATGGGTATTTTGCATCTCTATTTTCATACAAAATTACATTATTTTATTGATATTCTGTGTATTTATTTTGATACGATTTTACATTATTCTATGTGTATTTGTATATATTTTTCATTTAATTTAGCTTATTTTATGTGTATTTTGTATTATTTATTTTAATACAAAATCAAATATTTTATGTTTTTTCGTATATATATTTTTATAAAAAATGCGTTATTTTATGGGTATTTTGCATCTTAATTTTCATACAAATTTACATTATTTTATTAATATTTTCTGTATTTATTTTGATACGATTTTATATTATTTTATTTATGTTTAGTATATATTTTTTTTATACATATTTACATTATTTAATGTGTTTTTTGTATATATATTTGATACAAATTTACGTTATTTTAAGTCTATGTTTATATATTTTCATTCAAATTTACATTATTTTATATGTATTTTGTATATGTATTTCAATACAAATTTAACTAATTTTATGTTTTTTGTATATTTATTTTCATACAAGTTTAAATTATTTTTGTGTATTTTTGTTTATAGTTTTATACAAATTTAGGTTATTTTATGTGCATTTTGTATATCTATTTTCATACAAATACACATTCTTTTCATGATATTTTGTTTATTTATTTTGACACGAATTAACATTATTTAATGTGTATTTTGTATATATATTTTTATACGTATTTACATTATTTCAAGTGTATTTTGTATATATATTTCTATAGAAATCTGCGTTATTTTATGTGTATTCGTATATATATTTTGAAACAAATTTACATAGTTTTATGTGTATTTTGCATATTTTCTCAATACAAATTTACCTTATTGTATGTGCATTTTGTATATTAATTTTAATACAAATTTGATTAATCTATGTGTATTTTTGTATATGTATTTTTATAAAAATATGCCTTATTTTATGGGTATTTTGCATCTTTATTTTCATACAAATTTACATTATTATATTGATATTCTGTGTATTTATTTTAATATGATTTACATTATTCTATGTGTATTTTGTATATATATTTTATATGAAATGTATTTGTTTTCATTTCATACAAATCTACATTATTTTATGTATTTTTTGTAAATGTATACACATAAAATATTTAAATTTGTATTGAAATAAATATACAAAATGCACATACAATAAGGAAAACTTCTATTGAAAGAGATATGCAAAAATACATATAAAACAATGTAAATTTGTTTCAAAATATATATACGAATACACATAAAATAACGTAGATTTCTATAAAATTATATATACAAAATACACATAAAATTAAGTAAATACGTATAAAAAATGTAAACAAAATACACATAAAATAATGTAATCTCGAAACAAAATAAATAAACAAAATACCAATAAAAGAATGTATTTGTATAAATATAAATGTACAAATACACATACAAAATAAACATAAAATAAGGTAAATTTGTAATGAAATATATGTACAAAATACACTTAAAATAATGTAAATTTATATGAAAATATATATACAATACATAAAATACCATGAATTTGTATAAAATTATATATTCAAAATAAATATTAAATAATGTTAATGCGTATAAAATATATATATAAAGTACATATAAAATAATGTAAATTGTATCAATATAAATCAACAAAATACCAATAAAATAATATATATTTGAATGAAAATAGATTTACAAAATACACATAACATAACTAAATTTGTATTGAAATATATACAAAATACATAAAATAATTTGAGTTTGTATGAAAATAGATATTCAAAATACATATAAAACTAGGTAAATTTCTTTTGAAATATATATAAAATACATAAAATATTGTAAATTTGTGTCAAAATATATAAACAAATACACATAAAATAACTAAAATAACGTAAATATGTATCAAATATATATACAAAACACATTAAATAATGTAAATATGTATAAAAATATATACAAAACATAATAAAATAATGTAAAATCGTATCAAAATAAATAAAAAATATTAATAAAATAATGTAAATTTGTATGAAAATTAAGATGCAAAATACCCATAAAATAACGCATTTTTTATAAAAATATATATACGAAAAAACATAAAATATTTGATTTTGTATTAAAATAAATAGATATACATTCTTTTATTGGTATGATGTTTATTTATGTTTCGAATTTACATTATTTTATGTGTATTTTCTTTACATTTTTTTATACGTATTTACTTAATTTTATGTGTATTTTGTATATATATTTTTATAGAAATCTACGTTATTTTATGTGAATTCGTATATATATTTTGAAACAAATTTACATTGTTTTATATGTATTTTTGCATATTTCTTTCAATAGAAGTTTACCTTATTGTATGTGCATTTTGTATATTTATTTCAATACAAATTTAAATATTTAATGTGTTTTTGGGTATATATATTTTTATAAGAAATGCGCTATTTGATGGGAATTTTGCATCTTTATTTTCATACAAATTTACATTATTTTATTAATATTCGCTGTATTTATTTTGATACGATTTTACATTATTCTATTTGTGTTTTGTATATATTTTTTTTTATACATATTTACATTATTTAATTAGTATTTTGTATATATATTTGATACAAATTTACGTTATTTTAAGTGTATATGTTTATATATTTTCATTCAAATTTCCATTATTTTATGTGTATTTTGTATATGTATTTCAATACAAGTCTACCTAATTTTATGTGTATTTTGTATATTTATTTTCATACAAATTTAAATTATTTTTGTGTATTTTTGTATATAGTTTTATACAAACTTAGGTTATTTTATGAGTATTTTGTATATCTATTTTCATACAAATACACATTCTTTTATTGATATTTTGTTTATTTATTTTGACGAGAATTTAAATTATTTAATGTGTATTTTGTAAATATATATTTTTATACGTATTTACATCATTTCATGTGTATTTTATATATATATTTCTATAAAAATCTACGTTATTTTATGTGTATTCGTATATAGATTTTTAAACAAATTTACGCTTTAATGTCCATTTTGTATATTTTTTCAATACAAATTTACCTTATTGTACGTGCATTTTGTATATTAATTTTAATACAAATTTAATTATTCTATATGTATTTTTGTATATGTATTTTTAAAAAAAATATGCTTTATTTTATGGGTATTTTACATCTTTATTTTCATACAAAATTACATTATTTTATTGATATTCTGTGTATTTATTTTGATACGATTTTTCATTATTCTATGTGTATTTTGTATATATTTTTCATTTAATTTAGCTTATTTTATGTGTATTTTGTATATCTATTTATTTTAAAAAAAAATCAAATATTTTATGTTTTTTCGTATATATATTTTTATAAAAATGCGTTATTTTATGGGTATTTTGCATCTTAATATTCATACAAATTTACATTATTTTATTAATATTTTCTGTATTTATTTTGATACGATTTTACATTATTTTATTTGTGTTTAGTATATATTTTTTTTATACATATTTACATTATTTAATGTGCTTTTTGTATATATTTGATACAAATTTACGTTATTTTAAGTCTATATGTTTATATATTTTCATTCAAATTTTCATTATTTTATGTGTATTTTGTATATGTATTTCAATAAATTTACCTAATTTTATATGTTTTTTGTATATTTATTTTCATACAAGTTTAATTTATTTTTGTGTATTTTTGTTTATAGTTTTATACAAATTTAGGTTATTTTATGTGTATTTTGTATATCTATTTTCATACATATACACATACTTTTCATGATATTTTGTCTATTTATTTTGACACGAATTAACATTATTTAATGTGTATTTTGTATATATATTTTTATACGTATTTACATTATTTCAAGTGTATTTTGTATATATATTTCTATAGAAATCTGCGTTATTTAATGTGTATTCGTATATATATTTTGAAACAAATTTACATTGTTTTATGTATATTTTGCATATTTTTTCAATACAAATTTACCTTATTGTATGTGCATTTTGTATATTAATTTTAATACAAATTTGATTAATCTATGTGTATTTTTGTATATGTATTTTTATAAAAATATGCCTTATTTTATGGGTATTTTGCATCTTTATTTTCATACAAATTTACATTATTATATTGATATTCTGTGTATTTATTTTAATATGATTTACATTATTCTATGTGTATTTTGTATATATATTTTATATGAAATGTATTTGTTTTCATTTCATACAAATCTACATTATTTTATGTATTTTTTGTAAATGTATACACATAAAATATCTAAATTTGTATTGAAATAAATATTCAATATGCGGTAAACTTCTATTGAAAAAGATATGCAAAAATACATATAAAACAATGTAAATTTGTTTCAAAATATATATACGAATACACATAAAATAACGTAGATTTCTATAAAAATATATATACAAAATACACATAAAATTAAGTAAATACGTATAAAAAAATGTAAACAAAATACACATAAAATAATGTTTTTTGTATATATTTTCTTTTATACATATTTACATTATTTAAATGTATCTTGCATATATATTACATAAAAATTTATTATCTATTATTTATTTTCATACAAATACACACTCTTTTCATGATATTTTGTTTATTTATTTTGTCACGAATTTACATTACTTAATATGTATTTTATATATATATTTTTATACGTATTTACTTAATTTCATGTGTATTTTGTATATATATTTCTATAGAAATCTACGTTATTTTATGTGTATTCGTATATATATTTTAAACAAATTTACACTGTTTTATTTGTATTTTGCGTTTTTTTTCAATACAAATTTACCTTATTGGATGTGTGCATTTTGTATATTAATTTTAATACAAATTTAATTATTCTATGTGTATTTTTGTATATGTATTTTTTAAAAAAATATGCTTTATCTTATGGGTATTTTGCATCTTTATTTTCATACAAATTTAAATTATTTTATTGATATTGTGTACTTATTTTGATACGATTTTACATTATTCTATGTATAACAAAAATAAATACAGAATACACAAAAATAAATATGCAAAATACATATAAACAATGTAAATTTGTATCAAAATATATGTACGAATACACATAAAATAAGGTAGATTTCTATAAAAATATATATACAAAATACACATAAAATTAAGTAAATACGTATAAAAAATGTATACAAAATACACATCAAATAATGTAAATTAGTATCGAAATAAATAAACAAAATGCCAATAAAAGAATGTGTATTTGTATAAATATACATATACAAAATACATATTAAATAATATAAATTTGTTTAAAACTATACAAAATACACATGAAATGATGTAAATACGTATAAAAAAATATATACAAAATACACATTTAATAATGTAAATTCGCGCCAAAATGAATAAACAAAATATCAATAAAAGAATTTGTATATGTATGAAAATAGATATACAAAATACACATAAAATAACCTTAATTTGTATCAAACTATATACAAAAAAACACAAAAATATTTTAAATTTGTATAAAAGTAAATATACAAAATACACATAAAATTAGGTAAATTTGTATTGAAATACATACACAAAATACACATAAAATAATGTAAATTTGAATGAAAATACATAAAGAAATACAGTTAAAATAATGTAAAGTTGTATAAAAAATATGTACAAAACACAAATAGAATAATGTAAAATCTTATCAAAATAAATACACAGAATATTAATAAAATAATGTAAATTTGTATGAAAATAAAGAAGCAAAATACCCATAAAATAACGCATTTTTTTATTTATAAAAATATATATACCAAATTACATCAAAAAATTTAAATTTGTATTAAAATAAATATACAAAAAACACATACAATAAGGTAAATTTGTATTGAAATAGATTTGCAAAATACATATAAAACAATGTAAATTTGTTTCAAAATATATATACGGATACACATAAAATAACGTAGATTTATATAAAAATATATATACAAAATACACATAAAACGAAGTAAATATGTATAAAAAAATGTATACAAAATACACATCAAATAATGTACTATATTATCAAAATAAATAAACAAAATACTATTAATAGAATGAGTATTTGTATAAATATAAAAAAACAAAATACACATAAATTAACGTAAATTTATATAAAAGTATATACAAAAATACACAGAAGTAATTAAATTTGTATGAAAATATATACAAAATACACACGAAATAAGCTAAATTTGAATTGAAATATATATACAAAATACATGAAATAAAGTAAATTTGTATCAAAATATTTATACAAATACAGATATAATAACGTAAATTTGTATGAAAATATATAAACAAAATACACATTAAATTATGTAAATACGTATAAAAAATATGTACAAAATACACATATAATCATGTAATTCGTATCAAAATAAATAAACAAAATACCAATAAAATAATATAAATTTGTATGAGTAAACGTGTATGTTGCATATTTTTTCAATACAAATTTACCTTATTATATACGCATTTTGTATATTAATTTTAATACAAATTTAATTATTCGATGTGTATTTTTGTATCTGTATTTGTATATAAATTTTTATACGCTTTTACATTATTTAATATTTATTTTGAATATATATTTTTATACAAATTCATGGTATTTTATGTGTATTTGTATATATTTTATATAAATTTACATTATTTTATGTGTATTTTGTACATATATTTTTTTACAAATCTACCTTATTTTATGTTTATTTTGTATGTGTATTTTGTATATTTATATTTATCCAAATACACATTCTTTTATTGGTATTTTGTTTATTTATTTTAATTCGAATTTACATTATTTTATGTGTATTTTGTATACATTTTTTTATACGTATTTACTTAATTTTATGTGTTTTTTATATATATATATTTATAGAAATCTACGTTTTTTTATTTGTATTCGTATATATATTTTGAAACAAATTTACATTGTTTTATATGTATTTTGCATATCTCTTTCAATACAAATTTATTTATTGTATGTGCATTTTGTATATTTATTTCAATGCAAATTTAAATATTTTATGTGTATTTTGGTATATATATTTTATAAGATTACGAAAATTTGAATAAAATATATACAAAAAACAAAAAATAAATTTCAATTTGTATGAAAATAGATATACAAAATACATATATTATTAGTTAAATTTGTATTTAAATACATGTACAAAATACACATAAAATAATGTAAATTTGTATGAAATGATAACAAATTCACATAAAATTCGCGTCAAAATAAATAAACAAAATATCAATAAAAGAATGTGTATTTGTATGAAAATAGATATACAAAATACACATAAAATAACCTAAATTTGTATCAAATTATATATACAAATAAAAAAAATATTTTAAATTTGTATGAAAATAAATATACAAAATACACATAAAATTACGTAAATTTGTATTGAAATACATTAACAAAATACACATAAAATAATGTAAATTTGAATGAAAATACATAAACAAATACACTTAAAATAACGTAAATTTGTATAAAAAAATATGTACAAAACACAAATAGAATAATGTAAAATCGTATCAAAATAAATACACAGAATATTAATAAAATAATGTAAATTTGTATGAAAATAAAGAAGCAAAATACCCATAAAATAACGCATTTTTTATTATTTATAAAATATATATACCAAAATACACATCAAAAATTAAATTTGTATTAAAATAAATATACAAAAACATACAATAAGGTAAATTTGTATTGAAATAGATATGCAAAATATAAAACAATGTAAATTTGTTTCAAAATATATATACGAATACACATATAATAACGTAGATTTCTATAAAATATATATACAAAATACACAAAATGAAGTAAATACGTATAAAAATGTATACAAAATACATAAAATAATGTAAATTCGCATCAAAATAAATAAACAAAATACCAATAAAAGAATGTGTATTTGTATAAATATAAATATACATAAAATAACGTAAATTTATATAAAACTATATACAAAAATACACAGAAGTAATTAAATTTGTATGAAAATATATACAAAAATACACAAAATAAGCTAAATTTGAATTGAAATATATACAAAATACATGAAATAAAGTAAATTTGTATCAAAATATTTATACAAATACACATATAATAACGTAAATTTGTATGAAAATATAAACAAAATACACATTAAATAATGTAAATACGTATAAAAATATGTACAAAATACACATATAATCATGTAATTGTATCAAAATAAATAAACAAAATACCAATAAAATAATATAAATTTGTATGAGTAAACGTATGTTGTATATTTTTCAATACAAATTTACCTTATTATATACGCATTTTGTATATTAATTTTAATATATGTGTATTTGAATATATATTTTGATACAAATTTACATTATTTTATGTATTTTCTATATTTATTTCAATTCAAATTTAGATTATTTTATGTGTGTTTTGTATATCTATTTTCATACAAATTTAATTATTTTTGTTTATTTTTGTATATAGTTTTATACAATTTTACGTTATTTTATGTGTATTTTGTATATTTATATTTATACAAGTAAACGTTCTTTTATTGGCATTTAGTTTATTTATTTTGATACGAGTTTACATTATTTTATGTGTATTTTGTATACATTTTTTTATACGTATTTACTTCATTTTATGTGTATTTTGTATATATATTTTTATAGAAATCTACGTTATTTTATGTGTATTCGTATATATATTTTGAAACAAATTTACATTGTTTTATGTGTATTTTGCATATCTATTTCAATACAAATTTACCTTATTGTATGTGCATTTTGTATATTTATTGTAATACAAATTTAAATATTTTATGTGTATTTAGTATATATATTTTCATAAAAAATGCTTTGTTTTATGGGTATTTTGCGTCTTTATTTTCATACAAATTTACATTATTTTATTAATATTTTGTGTATTTATTTTGATACTATTTTACATTATTCTATTTGTGTTTTGTATATATTTTTTTATACATATTTACATTATTTATTGTGTATTTTCTATATATATTTCAAACAAATTTACGTTATTTTAAGTGTATTTGTTTATATATTTTCATTCAAATTTACATTATTTTATGTGTATTTTGTATATGTATTTCAATAGAAATTCAACTAGTTTTATGTGTATTTTGTATATATATTTTATACAAATTTAAATTATTTTGTGTATTTTTTAATAGAGTTTTATACAAATTTACAATATTTTATGTATTTTGTATATCTATTTTCATACAAATACATTCTTTTATTGATATTTTGTTTATTTATTTTGATGCGAATTTATATTATTTAATGTGTATTGTGTATATATTTTTATACGTATTTACGTCATTTCATGTGTATTTTTTATATATATTTCTATAGAAATATACGTTATTTTATGTGTATTCGTATATATATTTTGAAACAAATATACATTGTTTTATGTGCATTTTGTATATTTTTCAATACAAATTTCCTTCTTGTACGTGCATTTTGTATATTAATTTTAATACACATTTAATTATTCTATGTGTATTTTTGTATATGTATTTATAAAAAAAATACGCTTTATTTTATGGGTATTTTTGCATCTTTATTTTCATACAAAATTACATTATTTTATTGATATTCTGTGTATTTATTTTGATACGATTTTACTTTATTCTATGTATATTTTGTATATCTATTTTATACAAGTGTACGTTATTTTATGTGAATTTGTTTTCATTTCATACAAATTTACATTATTTTATGTGTATATTGTACATATATTTAAATAGAAATTTAACTAATTATATGTGTATTTTGTATATCTATTTTCATACAAATTAATTTTGTATATATTTTTATTCAAATTTTCGTAATTTTATGTGTATTTTGTATATTTATTTTCCTACAAATATACGTTCTTTTATCGGAATTTTGTTTATTTATTTTGAAACGAATTTTCATTTTTTTAGGTGTATTTGATATATATATTTTTATACTTATTTACATAATTTTATATGTATTTTTAATATATATTTTAATATAAATTTAATATATATTTATATAAAAAAAAACACAAAAATAATTTAAATTTGTATGAAAATAAATATACAAAATACACATAAAAAAATAAATTTTTATTAAAATAAATATACAAAAAACACATACAATAATGCATATTGTAAATTTGAATGAAATTATATAAACAAATACACTTAAAATGACGTTAATTTGTATATAAGATATATAAAAAATACACATTAAATAATGAAAATATGTATAAGAAAATATACACAAAACACAAATAGTATAATATAAAATCGTATCAAAATATAAACACAGCATATTAATAAACTAATGTACAATTGTATGAAAACTCAGCTGCAAAATACCTATAAAATAACGAATTTTTATAAAATTATATATACCAAAATACACATAAATATTTGAATTTGTATTAAAATAAATATACAAAATGCACACACAATAAGGTAAATTTGTATTGAAATAGATATGCAAAAAACATATAAAACAATGTAAATTTGTTTCAAAATATATATACGAATACACATAAAATAACGTAGATTTCTATAAATATATATATACAAAATACAAATAAAATTAAGTAAATACGAATCAAAATGTATACAAAATACACATAAAATAATGTAAATTGTATAAATATAAATAAACAAAATACTAATAAGAGAATGTGTATTTGTATAAATATAAATATACAAATGCACATAAAATAACGTAAATTTGTATAAAACTATATACAAAATACACAGTAATTAAATTTGCATGAAAATAGATATACAAAATGCACACAAAATAAGCTAAATTTGAATTGAAATATATATACAAAATCCATAAAATAAAGTAAATTGTTTCAAAATATTTTAACAAATACACATATAATAACGTAAATTTGTAAAAAAATATATAAAGAAAATACACATTAAGTAATGTAAATACGTATAAAAAATATTTACAAATACACCAATAATCAAGTCATTCGTATCAAAATAAATAAACAAAAACTAATTAAATAATGTAAATTTGTATGAGAAAACATATACAAAATACACATAAAATAACGTTTTAAGTTTCTATAAAATATATGTACAAAATGCACATAAAATTAGTTTGCATAAAAAATATATACAAAACACACATTAGATAATGTAAATGAGTATAAAAATATGTATACAAAATACCTATGAAATAATCTAAATTCGTATCGAGTTAAATTAAGAAAATAACAATAAAATAATGTAATTTTGGATGAAAATATATATAGAAAACACACATAAAATAACCTAAATACAAATACAAATATACACATTAAATAATTTAAAATTGAATGAAATAAATATACAAAATAAACATAAAATAAGGTAAATTTGTAATAAAATATATGTAAGAATACACATAAAATAATATAAATTTGTATGAAATATATACGAATACACATAAAATAACATGAATTTGTATAAAATGTTTCAAAATATATACGAATACACACAACAAAATAACGTAAATTTTTATGAAAATGTATATATAAAATACACATAAAATAGTTTAAATACGTAAAAAAATATATATATAATACACATAAAATAATGTAAATTCGTAAAAAATTAAATACACAAAATTCCAATAAAAGAATGTATATTTGTAGGAAAATATATATACAAAAAACAAATAAAATAACTAGAATTTGTATAAAAATATATACAAAAATACACAAAAATAATTTAAATTTGTTTGAAAATAGATATGCAAAATACACATAAAGTTAGGCAAATTTGTATTGAAATACATATACAAAGCTCACATAAAATAATGTAAATTTGTATGAATATATAAATAAATACATATAAAATCACGCAAATTTGATAAATATATAAACAAAATATACATTAAATATTTTAAATATGTATAAAATATATTATATTATATATATTTTTATTGATATTTGCGTTATTTATGTGTATTTTGTATATGTTTTCTCATAGAAATTTACATTATTTTATTGGTATTTTGTCTATTTATTTTGATACGAATTACATGATTATTTGTGTATTTTTTACATTTTTTATACGTATTTACATTATTTAATGTGTATTTTGTTTATATATTTTTATACAAATTTACGTTATTATATGTGTATTTGTATAGGTATTTTGATACAAATTTACATTATTTTATGTATTTTGTATATATATTTCAATTCAAATTTAGCTTATTTTATGTGTATTTTGTATATCTATTTATTTTAATACAAAATCAAATATTTTATGTTTTTTCGTATATATATTTTTATAAAAAATGCGTTATTTTATGGGTATTTTGCATCTTAATTTTCATACAAATTTACATTATTTTATTAATATTTTCTGTATTAATTTTGATACGATTTTACATTATTTTTTTTGTTTTGTATATTTTTTTTATACATATTTACATTATTTAATGTTTTTTTTTTTGTATATATATTTGATACAAATTTACGTTATTTTAAGTCTATATGTTTATATATTTTCTTTCAAATTTACATTATTTTATGTGTATTTTGTATATGTATTTCAATACAAATTTACCTAATTTTATGTTTTTTGTATATTTATTTTCACAAGTTTAAATTATTTTGTGTATTTTTGTTTATAGTTTTATACAAATTTAGGTTATTTTATGTGTATTTTGTATATCTATTTTCATAAATACACATTCTTTCATGATATTTTGTTTATTTATTTTGACACGAATTAACATTATTTAATGTGTATTTTGTATATATATTTTATACGTATTTACATTATTTCAATTGTATTTTGTATATATATTTATAGAAATCTGTTATTTTATGTGTATTCGTATATATATTTTGAAACAAATTTACATTGTTTTATGTGTATTTTGCATATTTTTCAATACAAATTACCCTTATTGTATGTGTATTTTGTATATTAATTTTAATACAAATTTGATTAATCTATTTGTATTTTTGTATATGTATTTTATAAAATATGTAATTAAATTTGTATTTAATATGTAAAATACACATAAAATAATGTAAATTTGTATGAAATGAAAACAAATTCATAAAATAACGTACATTTGTATAAATAGATATGTAAAATAATTTTATGTGTATTTTGTATATTTATTTTCATACAAATTTAAATTATTTTTGTGTATTTTTGTATATAGTTTTATAAAAACTTAGGATCATATATGAGTATTTTGTATATCTATTTTCATACAAATACACATTCTTTTATTGATATTTTGTTTATTTATTTTGACGAGAATTTAAATTATTTAATGTGTATTTTGTATATATATTTTTATACGTATTTACATCATTTCATGTGTATTTTGTATATATCTTTCTATAGAAATCTACGTTATATGTGTATTCGTATATCGATTTTATTTAAACAAATTTACACTTTTATGTATTTTGCATATTTTTCAATACAATTTACCTTATTGTATATGCATTTTGTATATTAATTTTAATACAAATTTAATTATTCTATGTGTATTTTGTATATGTATTTTATAAAATATGCTTTATTTTATGGGTATTTTGCATCTTTATTTTCATACAAATTTACGTTATTTTATTGATATTCTGCTCATTCATTTTGATACGATATGACATTATTCTATGTGTATTTTGTATATATTTTTCAAACAAATTTACGTTATTTTATGTGTATTTGTTTATATATTCTGACACAAATTTACAATATTTATGGGTATTTTGTATATATATTTCAAAAGAAATTTACCTATTTTATGTGTATTTTGAATATCTATTTTCATATAAACTCAAATTATTTTATGTATTTTGTATATATTTAATACAAATTTTAGTTATGTTATGGTATTTTGTAAATTTATTTTCAATCAAATATATATTATTTTATTGGTATTTTGTTGATTTATATTGATACGTATTTACATCATTTTATATGTATTTTTATATATATTTTTATAGCATTTACTTTATTTTATATTTATTTTATATATAATTTTAAACAAATTTACATGGTATTTTATGTAGTTTGTATATATATTTTAATACAAATTTACCTTATTTTATGTATTTTGTATATTTATTGTAATAAATTTACCTTTTATTTTATGTTTATTTTGCATATATATTTTCATAAAATGCGTTGTTTATGTGTATTTTGTACATTTATATTTATACAAATTCACATTATTTTATTAATATTTTGTATTTATTTTGTTTAATTTATATTATTTTATGCCCGTATTTTGTATACATTTTTTATACATATTTACCTTATTTAATGTATTTTCTATATATATTTCATAGAAATTTACGTTATTTTATGTGTATTCGTATATATTTTCATTCAAATTTACATTATTTTATATGTGTATTTTGTATATCTATTTCAATAGAATTCAACTAGTTTTATGTGTATTTTGTATATATATTTTAATACACATTTAAATTATTTTTGTGTATTTTTTATAGAGTTTTATACATAAATGCAATATTTTATGTTTATTTTGTAAACTTATTTTCAAACAAATTGACACTATTTTATTGGTATTATGCGATTTATTTTGATGTGAGTTTATATTCTTTTATGTGTACTTTGTATATATATTTTTATACATATTTACATTATTTAATGTGTATTTTGTATATATATTTCATAGAAATATCTATTATCTATTCGTATATTTATTTTCAAACAAATATACATTGTTTTCATGATGCTTTTGTATATTTATTTTGACAATGAATTTACCTTTATTGTACTTAATTTTAATATATATATATATATATATATATATATATATATATATATATATATATATTTATATATATTATATATATTTTACCTTTATATTATATACATATATATACATAATGCATTTACATACGATTTCATGTATATTTTGTATATCTATTTTATAGAAATGTACGTTATTTTATGTGAATTCGTATCAAACTAAATAAACAAAATAGCAATAAAATAATGTAAATTTGTATGAGAAAACATATACAAATACATATAAAATAACGCTAATTTCTATAAAAATATATGTCCAAAAATGAACGTAAAATAAATTAACTTTGGATAAAAATATATATACAAAACACACATTAAATAATGTAAATGCGTACATAAAATAACCGAAATTTGTATAAAACTATATACAAAAATACACATAAATAATTTAAATTTGTATGAAAAGAAATATACAAAATACACATGAAATTAGGTAAATTTCTATTGAAATATATATACAAAATACACATAAAATAATGTAAATTTGAAAGAAAATATATAAACAAATACACATATAGTAACGTAAATTTGTATAAAATATATATACAAAATACACATTAAATAATGTAAATATATATAAAAAAATATATACAAAACACAAATAGAATAATGTAAAATCGTATCAAAATATATACACAGAATATTAATAAAATAATGTAAATTTGTATGAAAATTAAGATGCAAAATACCTACAAAATAACGCATTTTTTATAAAATTATTGATACCAAAATACACATAAAATATTTGAATTTGTATCAAAATAAATATACAAAATGCACATACAATAAGGTAAATTTGTATTGAAATAGATATGCAAAATACATATAAAATAATGTAAATTTGTTTCAAAAAATATATGCGAATACACATAAAATAACGTAGATTTCTATAAAAATACATATACAAAATACACATAAAATTAAGTAAATACGAATGAAAAAATGTATACAAAATACACATAAAATAATGTAAATTCGTATAAATATAAATAAACAATATAGCAATAAAAGAATGTGTATTTGTATAAATATAAATATAGAAAATGCAGATAAAATAACGTTAATTTATATAAAACTATATACATAAAATAACGGAAATTTCTTTAAAAATATATGTACAAAAATGAACATAAAATAAATTTGCATAAAAATATATATACAAAACACACATTAGATAATGTAAATGAGTATAAAAATATGTATACAAAATACCTATGAAATAATTTAAATTCGTATCGAATTAAATTAAGAAAATACCAATATAATAATGTAATTTTGGATGAAAATATATATACAAAATACACATAAAATAACCTAAATACAAATACATATATACACATAAAATAATTTAAAATTGAATGAAATAAATATACAAAATAAACATAAAATAAGGTAAATTTGTAATGATATATATGAAAAAATACACATAAAATAATATAAATTTGTATGAAAATATATATACAAATACACATTAAATAACATGAATTTGTATAAAATTTGTATCAAAATATATACGAATACACACAATAAAATAACGTAATTTTTTATGAAAATGTACATACAAAATACACATAAAATAATGAAAATTTGTATAAAAATATATAAACAAATACACATAAAATAATGTAAATTTGGATAAAATATATATACAAAATAAACCTTAAATAATGTAAATATGTAAAAAAAATATATACAAAATACACATAGAATAATGTTAAATCGTATAAAAATAAATAAAGAGAATATCAATAAAATAATGTAAATTTGTATGAAAATAAAGATGCAAAATATCCATATAATAACGCATATTTGCATAAAAATATATATACAAAAATACATATAAAATAATTAAATTTGTATTAAAATAAATATACAAAATGCACGTACAATTAAGAAAATTTGTATTGAAATAGATATGCAAAATACACATCAATAATGTAAATTTGTATCAAAATATATATACGAATACTCATAAAATAGAGAAAATTTCTGTGAAAATATACATACAAAATAAATATACAAAATACACATATAACTAGTTAAATTTGTATTTAAATACATGTACAAAAAACACATAAAATAATGTAGAATTGTATGAAATGAAAACAAATATATTTTATATAAAATATATATACAAAATGTACTTAGAATAATGTAAAATCATACCAAATAAATACACAGAATATCAATAAAATAATGTAAATTTGTATGAAAATAAAGATGCAAAATACCCATAAAATAAAGCATATTTTTATAAAAATACATACACAAAAACACACATAGATTAATCAAATTTGTATTAAAATTAATATACAAAATGCACATACAATAATTTAAATTTGTATTGAAAAAATATGCAAAATACACATAAAACAATGTAAATTTGTTTCAAAATATATATACGAATACACATAAAATAACGTAGATTTCTATAGAAATATATATACAAAATACACTTGAAATAATGTAAATACGTATAAAAATATATATACAAAATACACAATAAATAATGTTAATTCGTGTCAAATAAATAAAAAAAATATCATGAAAAGAATGTGTATTTGTATGAAAATAGATATACAAAATACACATAAAATAACCTAAATTTGTATAAAACTATATACAAAAATAAACAAAAATAATTTAAACTTGTATGAAAATAAATATACAAAAAACATAAAATTAGGTAAAGTTGTATTGAAATACATATACAAAATACACATAAAATAATGTAAATTTGAATGAAAATATATAAACATATAGACTAAAAATAACGTAAATTTGTATCAAATATATATACAAAAAACACTTTAAATAATGTAAATATGTATAAAAAAATATATATATATATATTTAAAAATATTTTTTTTAAATACATATACAAAAATACACATAGAATAATTAAATTTGTATTTAAATTAATATACAAAATGCACACATACAATAAGGTAAATTTGTATTGAAAAAAAACGCAAAATACAAATAAAACATTGTAAATTTGTTTCAAAATATATATACGAATACACATAAAATAACGTAGATTTCTATAGAAATATATATACAAAATACACATGAAATTATGTAAATACGTATATATATATATATATATATATATATATATATATATATATATATATATATATATATATATATATATATATATATATATATATATATATATATATATATATATATATATATATATATATATATATATATATATATATATATATATATATATATATATATATATATATATATATATATATATATAATACAAATTAAGTAATGTAAATTCGTGTCAAAATAAATAAACAAAATATCATGAAAAGAATGTGTATTTGTATGAAAATAAATAATAGATAATAAGTTTGTATGAAATATATATGCAAGATATACATTAAATAATGTAAATATGTATAAAAAATATATATACAAAAAACAAATAGAATAATGTAAGATCGTATCAAAATAAATACACCGAATATTAATAAAATAATGTAAATTTGTATGAAAATAAAGATGCAAAATTCCCATCAAATAGCGCATTTCTTATAAAAATATATATACCAAATACACATAAAATATTTAAATTTGTATTGAAATAAATGTACAAAATGCACATACAATAAGGTAAACTTCTATTGAAAGAGATAAGCAAAAACACATATAAAACAAAGTAAATTTGTTTCAAAATATATATACGAATACACATAAAATAACGTAGATCTCTATAAAAATATATATACAAAATACAATTAAAACTAGGTAAATACGTATAAAAAAATGTAAACAAAATACACATAAAATAATATAAATTCGAAACAAAATAAATAAACAAAATACCAATAAAAGAATGTGAATTTGTATAAATATAAATGTACAAAATACACATACAAAATAAACATAAAATAAGGTAAATTTGTAATGAAATATATGTACAAAATACAAATAAAATAATGTAAATTTATATGAAAATATATATACAAATACACATAAAATACCATGAATTTGTATAAAATTATATATTCAAAATAAATATTAAATAATGTAAATGCGTATAAAAATATATATAAAAAGTACATATAAAATAATGTAAATGCGTATCAATATAAATCAACAAAATACCAATAAAATAATATATATTTGATTGAAAATAGATTTACAAAATACACATAACATAACTAAAATTTGTATTGAAATATATACAAAAATACATAAAAATAATTTGAGTTTGTATGAAAATAGATATTCAAAATACACATAAAAGTAGGTAAATTTCTTATGAAATATATATACAAAATACCCATAAAATATTGTAAATTTGTGTCAGAATATATAAACAAATACACATAAAATAACGTAAATTTGTTTGAAAAATATATACAAAATACACATAGAATAATGTCATATAGTATCAAAATGAATGAGCAGAATATCAATAAAATAACGTAAATTTGTATGAAAATAAAGATGCAAAATACCCATAAAATAAAGCATATTTTTATAAAAATACATATACAAAAATACACATAGAATAATTAAATTTGTATTAAAATTAATATACAAAATGCATATACAATAAGGTAAATTTGTATTGAAAAAATATGCAAAATACACATAAAAGTGTAAATTTGTTTAAAAATCGATAAACGAATACACATAATAGAACGTAGATTTCTATAGAAAGATATATACAAAATACACATGAAATGATGTAAATACGTATAAAAATATATATACAAAATACGCATTAAATAATTTAAATTATCGTCAAAATAAATAAACAAAATATCAATAAAAGAATGTGTATTTGTATGAAAATAGATATACAAAATACTCATAAAATAACCTAAGTTTGTATAAAACTATATACAAAAATACACAAAAATAATTTAAATTTGTATGAAAATAAATATACAAAATACACATAAAATTATTTTGTATATCTATTTTATACAAATGTACGTTATTTTATGTGAATTTGTTTTCATTTCATACAAATTTACATTATTTTATGTGTATTTTGTACATGTATTTAAATACAAATTTAGCTAATTACATATTTTTATAAAAATACATATACAAAAATACACATAGATTAATCATATATGTATTAAAATTAATATACAAAATACACATACAATAAGGTAAATTTGTATTGAAAAAATATGCAAAATACACATAAAACAATGTAAATATGTTTCAAAATATATATACGAATACACATAAAATAACGCAGATTTCTATAGAAATATATATACAAAATACAATTGAAATAATGTAAATACGTATAAAAATATATATACAAAATACACATTAAATAATGTTAATTCGTGTCAAAATAAATAAACAAAATATCATGAAAAGAATGTGTATTTGTATGAAAATAGATATACAAAATACACATAAAATAACCTAAATTTGTATAAAACTATAAACAAAAATACACAAAAATAATTTAAACTTGTATGAAAATAAATATACAAAAAACATAGAAAATTAGGTAAATTTGTATTGAAATACATATACAAAATACACATGAAATAATGTAAATTTGAAAGAAATTATATAAACATATAGACTTAAAATAACTTAAAATTTGTATCAAATATATATACAAAAAACACATTAAATAATGTAAATATGTATAAAAAAATATAAACAAAACACAAATAAAATAATGTAAAATCGTATCAAAATAAATACAGAAAATATTAATAAAATAATGTAAATTTGTATGAAAATTAAGATGCAAAATACCCATAAAATAACGCATTATTTATAAAAATATATATACGAAAAAACATAAAATATTTGATTTTGTATTAAAATAAATAGATATACAAAATACACATAAAATAAGCTAAATTTGAATTAAAATATATACAAAATACATAAAATAATGTAAATTTGTATCAAAATACCTATACAAATACACATATAATAACGTAAATTTGTATAAAAATATATAAACAAAATACACATTAAATAATGTAAATACGTATAAAAAAATGTAAAAATACAAATTTAATCATGTAATTCGTATCAAAATAAATAGACAAAATACCAATAAAATAATGTAAATTTCTATGAGAAAACATATACAAAATACACATAAATAACGCAAATATCAATAAAAATATATATAATATAATATATCTTTATACATATTTAAAATATTTAATGTATATTTTGTATATATATATTTTATCCAAATTTGCGTGATTTTATATGTATTTGTTTATATATTTTCATACAAATTTACATTATTTTATGTGAGCTTTGTATATGTATTTCAATACAAATTTGCCTAACTTTATGTGTATTTTGCATATCTATTTTCAAACAAATTTAAATTATTTTTGTGTATTTTGTATATATTTTATACAAATCTAGTTATTTTATTTGTTTTTGTATATATATTTTCCTACAAATATACATTCTTTTATTGAATTTTGTGTATTTATTTTTACAATTTAAATTATTTTATGTGTATTTATTATATATATTTTTCTACGTATTTAAACTATTTTATGTGTATTTTATATATACATTTTCATAAAAAATTACGTTATTTTATTGTGTGTATTCGTATATATTTTGAAACATTTTATACAAATTCATGTTATTTTATGTGTATTTGTATATATTTTTTCATACAAATTTATATTATTTTATGTGTATTCTTACATATATTTTATTACAAATTTACCTTATTTTATGTTTATTTTGTATATTTATTTCATTCAATTTTAAATTATTTAATGTGTATATTTGTATTTATTTTTAGGTTATTTTATGTGTGTTTTCTATATATATTTTCATCCAAAATTACATTATTTTATTGTTATTTTCTTAATTTAACTCGATACGAATTTAGATTATTTCATAGGTATTTTGTATACATATTTTTATACTCATTTACATTATCTAATGTGTGTTTTGTATATATTTTTTTATGCAAACTAATTTTATGTGCATTTTTGTACATATATTTTTATAGAAACTTAAAACGTTATTTTATGTGTATTTTGTATATGTTTTCTCATACAAATTTACATTATTTAATTAGTTTTTTGTTTATTTATTTTGATACGAATGACTTGATTATTGGTGTATTTTGTAAATATTTTTTTATACGTATTTACATTACTTAATGTGTATTTTCTTTATATATTTTTTTTTACAAATTTACGTTATTATATGTGTATTTGTTAAAAATATTTTGAAACGAATTTACTTTATTTTATGGATTTTGTATATATATTTCAATTCAAATTTAGCTTATTTTGTGTGCATTTTGTATATCTATTTTCATGCAAATTTAATTCTGTGTATTTTTGTATATAGTTTTATACAAATTTACGTTATTTTATGTGCATTTTGTATATTTATATTTATACAAATACACATTCTCTTATTGGTATTTTGTTTATTTATATTTATACGAATTTACATTATTTTATGTGTATTTTGTATACATTTTTGATTCGTATTTACTTAATTTTATTTGTATTTTGTAGATATATATTTATAGAAATCTACGTTATTTTATGTGTATTCGTATATATATTTTGAAACAAATTTACATTGTTTTATATGTTTTTTGCATATCTATTTCAATACAAATTTACCTTATTGTATGTGCATTTTGTATATTTATTTTAATACAAATTCAGAAATTTTATGTGTATTTTGGTATATATAATTTTATAAAAAATGCGTTATTTTATAGGTATTTTGCATCTTAGTTTTTATACAATTGTACATTATTTTATTAATATTCTGTGTATATATTTTGGACACGATTTTATATTATACTATTTGTGTTTTGTATATATTTTTTTATACATATTTTCATTATTTAAAGTGTATTTTTATATATATATTATATACAAATTAACGTCATTTTAAGTGTATTTGTTTATATAATTTTATTCAAATTTACATTATTTTAAGTGTATTTTATATATGTATTTCAATACAAATTTACCTAATTTTCTGTGTATTTTGTATATTTATTTTCATACAAATTTAAATTATTTTTTTGTTTTTTTGTATATACATATAGAGTAAATTTCTATGAAAATATATATTCAAAATACATATAAAATTATGTAAATAAGTATAAAAATATATATATCAAATACACCTAAAAAAATGAAAATTCGTATCAAAATAAATAAACAAAATTCCGATAAAAGAACGTATATTTGTAGGAAAATATATATACAAAATACAAATAAAATTAGGAAAATTTGAATAAAAATATATACAAAAAATTTTGAAACACATTTACATTCTTTTATATGTATTTTTGCATATCTCTTTCAATACAAATTTACCTTATTGTATGTGCATTTTGTATATTTATTTCAATGCAAATTTAAATATTTTATATGTATTTTGGTATATATATTTTTATAAGATTACGAAAATTTGAATAAACATAGATACACAAACACCAAAAAAGAAATTTCAATTTGTATGAAAATAGATATACAAAATACATATAATTAGTTAAATTTGTATTTAAATACATGTACAAAATACACATAAAATAATGTAAATTTGTATTAAATGAAAACAAATTCACATAAAATAACGTACATTTGTATAAAATAGATATACAAAATATACATAGAATAATGTAAAATCGTATCAAAATAAATACACCGAATATCAATAAAATAATGTAATTTTGTATGAAAATAAAGGTGCAAAAATACCCATAAAATAAAGCATATTTTTTTTAAAATACATATTCAAGAATACACATTGAATAATTAAATTTGTATTAAAATTAATATACAAAATGCACGTACAATAAGGGAAATTTGTATTGAAAAAATATACAAAATGCACATAAAACAATGTATATTTGTTTCAAAATATATATACGAATACACATAAAATAACGTATATTTCTATAGAAATATATATAAAAAAGACACATGAAATGACGTAAATACGTACAAAAAAATATATACACAATACACATTAAATAATATAAATTTGCATCAAAATAAATAAACAAAATATCAATAAAAGAATGTGTATTTGTATGAAAATAGATATACAAAATACTCATAAAATATTGTAAATTTGTATAAAACTCTATTAAAAAAATACACAAAAATAATTTAAATTTGTATAAAAATATATATACAAAATACACATAAAACTAGTTGAATTTCTATTGAAATACATATACAAAATACACATAAAATAATGTAAATTTGAATAAAACTATATAAACAAATACACTTAAAATAACGTAAAATATATATGAAATATATAATACACATTAAATAATATGTATAAAAAAAATATATACAAAACACAAATAGAATAATGTAAAATAGTATCAAAATAAATACACATAATATTAATAAAATAATGTAAATTTGTATGAAAATAAAGACGCAAAATACCCATAAAACAACGCATTTTGAATGAAAATATACATACCAAATTACACATAAAATATTTAAATTTGTATTACAATAAATATACAAAATGCACATTTAATAAGGTAAATTTGTATTGAAATAGATATGCAAAATACACATAAAACAATGTAAATTTGTTTCAAAATATATATACGAATACACATAAAATAACGAGATTTCTATAAAAATATATATACAAAATAAACATAAAATAACGTAAATACGTATAAGAAAATGTATCCAAAATACACATAAAATAATGTAAACTCGTATCAAAATAAATAAACTAAATGCCAATAAAAGAATGTTTACTTGTATAAATATACAAAATACACATAAAATAACGTAAAATTGTATAAAACTATATACAAAAATAAACAAAAATAATTAAATTTGTATGAAAATAGATATACAAAACACACATAAAATAATCTAAATCTGAATTGAAATAAATATAGAAAATACATCAAATAATGTAAATTTGTATCAAAATATATATTCAAATACACATATATTAAAATTAATATACAAAATGCGTATATAATAAGGTAAATTTGTATTGAAAAAATATACAACATACACGTTTACTCATACAAATTTATATTTTTTTATTGGTATTTTGTTTATTTATTTTGATACGAATTTCATGATTATATGTGTATTTTGTACATATTTTTTTATACGTATTCACATTATTTAATGTGTATTTTGTTTATATATTTTCATACAAATTTACGTTATTATATGTGTATTTGTATAAATATTTTGATACAAATTTACTTTATTTCATGTATTTTGTATATATATTTCAATTCAAATTTAGCTTATTTTGTATGTATTTTGTATATATTTTCATACAAATTTAATTACTTCTGTGTATTTTTGTATATAGTTTTATATAAATTTACGTTATTTTATGTGTATTTTGTATATTTATATTTATACAAATACACATTCTTTTATTGGTATTTTGTTTATTTATTTTGATACGAATTTACATTATTTTATGTGTATTTTGTATACATTTTTTATACGTATTTACTTAATTTTGTGTATTTTGTATATATATTTTTATAGAAATCTACGTTATTATATGTGTATTCGTATATATATTTTGAAACAAATTTACATTGTTTTATATGTATTTTGCATATCTATTTCAATACAAATTTACCTTATTGTATGTGTTTTTTGTATATTTATTTTAATACAAATTTAATTTTTTATGTGTATTTTGGTATATATATTTTTATAAATAAAAAAAAATGCGTTATTTTATGGGTATTTTGCTTCTTTATTTCATACAAATTTACATTATTTTATTAATATTCTGTGTATTTATTTTGATACGATTTTACATTATTCTATTTGTGTTTTGTACATATTTTTTTTTATACAAATTTACGTTATTTTAAGTGTATTTGTTTATGTATTTTCATTCAAATTTACATTATTTCATGTGTATTTTGTGTATGTATTTCAATACAAATTTACCTAATTTTATGTGTATTTTGTATATTTATTTTCATACAAATTTAAAATATTTTTGTGTATTTTTGTATATAATTTGATACAAATTTAGGTTATTTTATGTGTATTTTGTATATCTATTTTCATACAAATACACATTCTTTTATTGATATTTTGTTTATTTATTTTGACGCGAATTTTATGTGAATTTGTTATCATTTCATACAAATATACATTATTTTATGTGTATTTTGTACATGTATTTAAATACAAATTTAACTAATTATATGTGTATTTTGTATATATATTTTCATACAAATTGAAATTTATTTTTTTGTTTTTTTTGTATATATTTTTATTCAAATTTTCGTAATCTTATAAAAATATATATACCAAAATACACATAAAATATTTAAATTTGCATTGAAATAAATATACAAAATGCACATACAATAAGGTAAATTTGTATTGAAAGAGATATGCAAAAATACATATAAAAGAATGTAAATGTGTTTCAAAATATATATACGAATACAAATAAAAAAACGTAGATTTCTATAAAAATATATATACAAAATACACATAAAATTAAGTAAATACGTATAAAAAAATGTATACAAAATACACATAAAATAATGTAAATTCGAATTAAAATAAATAAACAAAATACCCATAAAAGAATGTGTATTTGGATAAATATAAATATACAAAATACACATACAAAATAAACATAAATTAAGGTAGATTTGTAAAAAAAATATATGTACAAAATACACATAAAATAATGTAAATTTATATAAAACTATATATACAAATACACATAAAATACCATGAATTTGTATAAAAATATATATTCAAAATAAATATTAGATAATGTAAAAGCGTATAAAAATATATATACAAATACAGATACAAAAATACACATCGAATAATTAAATTTGTATTAAAATTAATATACAAAATGCGTATATAATAAGGTAAATTTGTATTGAAAAAATATGCAACAGACACGTTTACTCATACAAATTTATATTATTTTATGGGTATTTTGTTTATTTATTTTGATACGAATTACATGATTATATGTGTATTTTGTACATATTTTTATACGTATTTACATAATTTAATGTGTATTTTGTTTATATATTTTCATACAAATTTACGTTATTATATGTGTATTTGTATAAATATTTTGATACAAATTTACTTTATTTCATGTATTTTGTATATATATTTCAATTCAAATTTAGCTTATTTCGTGTGTATTTTGTATATATTTTCATACAAATTTAATTACTTCTGTGTATTTTTGTATATAGTTTTATATAAATTTACGTTATTTTATGTGTATTTTGTATATTTATATTCATGCAAATACACATTCTTTTATTGGTATTTTGTTTATTTATTTTGATACGAGTTTACATTATTTTATGTGTATTTTGTATACATTTTTTTATACGTATTTACTTCATTTTGGTGTATTTTGTATATATATTTTTATATAAATCTACGTTATTTTATGTGTATCCGTATATATATTTTGAAACAAATTTACATTGTTTTATATGTATTTTGCATATCTATTTCAATACAAATTTACCTTATTGTATGTGTTTTTTGTATATTTATTTTAATACAAATTTAATTTTTTGATGGGGAATTTGGTATATATATTTTTATAAATAAAAAAATGCGTTATTTTATGGGTATTTTGCTTCTTTATTTTCATACAAATTTACATTATTTTATTAATATTCTGTGTATTTATTTTGATACGATTTTACATTATTCTATTTGTGTTTTGTACATATTTTTTTATACAAATTTACGTTATTTTAAGTGTATTTGTTTATGTATTTTCATTCAAATTTACATTATTTTTTGTGTATTTTGTGTATGTATTTCAATACAAATTTACCTAATTTTATGTGTATTTTGTATATTTATTTTCATACAAATTTAGAATATTTTTGTGTATTTTTGTATATAGTTTGATACAAATTTAGGTTATTTTATGTGTATTTTGTATATCTATTTTCATACAAATACACATTCTTTTATTGATATTTTGTTTATTTATTCTGACGCGAATTTACATTATTTAATGTGTATTTTGTATATATATTTTTATACGTATTTACATCATTTCATGTGTATTTTGTATAGTTTTAAACAAATTTATATTATTTAATGTGTATTTTCTATATATATATTTATACAAATACACATTCTTTTATTGGTATTTTGTTTATTTATTTTGATACTAATTTACATTATTTGATGTGTATTTTGTATACATTTTTTATACGTATTTACTTAATTTTATGTGTATTTTGTATATATATTTTTATAGAAATCTACCTTATTTCATGTGTATTCGTATATATATTTTGAAACAAATTTACATTGTTTATATGTGTTTTGCATATCTATTTTTGTGTATGTATTTATTTTTGTTATACATAGAATAATGTAAAATCGTATCAAAATAAGTACACAATATCAATAAAATAATTTAAATTTGTATGAAAATAAAAATGCAAAATACCCATAAGATAAAGCATATTTTTTTAAAAAATACATATACAAAAATACACATAGAATAATTAAATTTGTATTAAAATTAATATACAAAATGCACACATCCAATAAGGTAAATTTGTATTGAAAAAAAACGCAAAAAACAAATAAAACAGTGTAAATTTGTTTCAAAATATATATACGAATACACATAAAATAACGTAGATTTCTATAGAAATATATATACAAAATACACATGAAATTAAGTAAATACGTATAAAAATATATATATAAAATACATATTAAGTAATGTAAATTCGTGACAAAATAAATAAACAAAATATCATGAAAAGAATGTGTATTTGTATGAAAATAAATAATAGATAATAAATTTGTATGTAATATATATGCAAGATACATTTAAATAATGTAAATATGTATAAAAGAAAATATATACAAAAAACATTATTTTATGTGTATTTTGTTTACATTTTTTTATACGTATTTACTTAATTTTATGTGTATTTTGTATATATATTTTTTTAGAAATCTACGTTATTTTAAGTGTATTCGTATATATATTTTGAAACAAATTTACATTGTTTTATATGTATTTTTGCATATCTTTTTCAATAGAAGTTTACCTTATTGTATGTGCATTTTGAATATTTATTTCAATACAAATTTAGATATTTTATGTGTATACATGTACAAAAAATACATAAAATAATGTAGATTTGTATGAAATGAAAACAAATACATTTTAAATAAAATATATATACAAAATACACATAGAATAATGTAAAATCATATTAAAATAAATACACAGAATATCAATAAAATAATGTAAATTTGTAAGAAAATAAAGATGCAAAATACCTATAAAATAAAGCATATTTAATCAAATTTGTATTAAAATTAATATACAAAATGCACATACAATAAGGTAAATTTGTATTGAAAAAATATGCAAAATACACATAAAACAATGTAAATTTGTTTCAAAATATATATACGAATACACATAAAATAACGCAGATTTCTATAGAAATATATATACAAAATACACTTGAAATAATGTAAATACGTATAAAAATATATATACAAAATATACATTAAATAATGTTAATTCGTGTCAAAATAAATAAACAAAATATCATGAAAAGAATGTGTATTTGTATGAAAAAAGATATACAAAATACACATAAAATAACCTAAATTTGTATAAAACTATAAACAAAAATACACAAAAATAATTTAAACTTGTATGAAAATAAATATACAAAAAACATATAAAATTAGGTAAATTTGTATTGAAATACATATACAAAATACACATAAAATAATGAAAATTTGAATGAAAATATATAAACATATAGACTTAAAATAACGTAAATTTGTATCAAATATATATACAAAAAACACATTAAATAATGTAAATATGTATAAAAAATATATATACTAAACACAAATAAAATAATGTAAAATCGTATCAAAATAAATACAGAAAATATTAATAAAATAATGTAAATTTGTATGAATATTAAGATGCAAAATACCCATAAAATAACGCATTTTTTATAAAAATATATATACGAAAAAACATAAAATATTTGATTTTGTTTTAAAATAAATAGATATACAAAATACACATAAAATAAGCTAAATTAAATGAAAAATATATACAAAATACACATAGAATAATGAAAAATCGTATCAAAATAAATACACAGAATATCAATAAAATAATGTAATTTTGTATGAAAATAAAGATGTAAAATACCCATAAAATAAAGCATATTTTTTTTAAAAATACATATACAAAAATACATATAGAATAATTAAATTTGTATTAAAATTAATATACAAAATGCACGTACAATAAGGTAAATTTGTATTGAAAAAATATACAAAATGGACATTAAAGCGTAAAT
Organism: Eriocheir sinensis; assembly: GCF_024679095.1. NCBI lineage: Eukaryota > Metazoa > Arthropoda > Malacostraca > Decapoda > Varunidae > Eriocheir > Eriocheir sinensis. The sequence goes on from NW_026111898.1 coordinate 938,358, forward strand.
TTGTTTAAAAATCTATATACGAATACACATAAAATAACGTAGATTTTTATAGAAATATATATATAAAATACACATGAAATGATGTAAATACGTATAAAAATATATATACAAAATACACATTAAATAATTTAAATTATCGTCAAAATAAATAAACAAAATATCAATAAAAGAATGTGTATTTGTATGAAAATAGATATACAAAATACTCATAAAATAACCTAAGTTTGTATAAAACTATATACAAAAATACACAAAAATAATTTAAATTTGTATGAAAATAAATATACAAAATACACATAAAATTAGGTAGATTTGTATTGAAATACATATACAAAATACACATAAAATAATGGAAATTTGAATGAAAATATATAAACATATACACTTAAAATAACGTAAATTTGTATCAAATATATATACAAAATACTAATTAAATAATGTAAATATGTATAAAAAAAAATATATACAAAACACAAATAGAATAATGTAAAATCGTATCAAAATAAATACAGCGAATATTAATAAAATAATGTAAATTTGTATGAAAATAAAGATGCAAAATTCCCATCAAATAGCGCATTTCTTATAAAAATATATATACCCAAAAACACATTAAATATTTAAATTTGTATTGAAATAAATATACAAAATGCACATACAATAAGGTAAACTTCTATTGAAAGAAATATGCAAAAATACATATAAAACAATGTAAATTTGTTTCAAAATATATATACGAATTCACATAAAATAACGTAGATTTCTATAAAAATATATATACAAAATACACATAAAATTAAGTAAATACGTATAAAAAAATGTAAAGAAAATACACATAAAATAATGTAAATTCGAAACATAAATAAACATCATACCAATAAAAGAATGTATATCTATTTATTTTAATACAAAATCAAATATTTTATGTTTTTTCGTATATATATTTTTATAAAAAATGCGTTATTTTATGGGTATTTTGCATCTTAATTTTCATACAAATTTACATTATTTTATTAATATTTTCTGTATTTATTTTGATACGATTTTACATTATTTTATTTATGTTTTGTATATATTTTTTTATACATATTTACATTATTTAATGTGTTTTTTGTATATATATTTGATACATATTTACGTTATTTTAAGTTATTTTATGTGTATTTGTTTATATATTTTGACACAAATTTACAATATTTTATGGGTATTTTGTATATATATTTCAAAAGAAATTTACCTAGTTTTATATGTATTTTGAATATCTATTTTCATACAAACTCAAATTATTTTTATGTATTTTTGTATATATTTCAATACAAATTTTAGTTATGTTATGTGTATTTTGTAAATCTATTTTCATTCAAATATATATTATTTTATTGGTATTTTGTTGATTTATATTGATACGAATTTACATTATTTTATATGTACTTTGTATATATATTTTTATACGCATTAACATTATTTAATATTTATTTTGAATATATAATTTTATACAAATTCATGGTATTTTATGTGTAATTGTATATATATTTTCATATAAATTTACATTATTTTAAGTGTATTTTGTACATATATTTCATTACAAATTTACCTTATTTTATGTTTATTTTGTATGTGTATTTTGTACATTTATATTTATACAAATACACATTCTTTTATTGGTATTTTGTTTATTTATTTTGTTTCGAGATTACATTATTTTATGTGTATTTTGTGTACATTTTTTTTATACGTATTTACTTAATTTTATGTGTATTTTGTAAATACATTTTTTTAGAAATCTACGTTATTTTATGTGTATTCGTATATATATTTTGAAACAAATTTACATTGTTTTATATGTATTTTTGCATATCTCTTTCAATAGAAGTTTACCTTATTGTATGTGCATTTTGTATATTTATTTCAATACAAATTTAAATATTTTATGTGTATACATGTACAAAAAATACATAAAATAATGTAGATTTGTATGAAATGAAATCAAATACATTTTATATAAAATATATATACAAAATACACATAGAATAATGTAAAATCATATTAAAATAAATACACAGAATATCAATAAAATAATGTAAATTTGTATGAAAATAAAGATGCAAAATACCCATAAAATAAAGCATATTTATATAAAAATACATATACAAAAATACACATAGATTAATCAAATTTGTATTAAAATTAATATACAAAATGCACATACAATAAGGTAAATTTGTATTGAGAAAATATGCAAAATACACATAAAACTATGTAAATTTGTTTCAAAATATATATACGAATACACATAAAATAACGCAGATTTCTATAGAAATATATATACAAAATACACTTGAAATAATGTAAATACGTATAAAAATATATATACAAAATACTCATTAAATAATGTTAATTCGTGTCAAAATAAATAAACAAAATATCATGAAAAGAATGTGTATTTGTATGAAAATAGATATACAAAATGCACATAAAATAACCTAAATTTGTATAAAACTATAAACAAAAATACACAAAAATAATTTAAACTTGTATGAAAATAAATATACAAAAAACATAAAATTAGTTAAATTTGTATTGAAATACATATACAAAATACATATAAAATAATGTAAATTTGAATGAAAATATATAAACATAGACTTAAAATAACGTAAATTTGTATCAAATATATATACAAAAAACACATTAAATAATGTAAATATGTATAAAAAAATATATACTAAACATAAATAAAATAATATAAAATCGTATCAAAATAAATACAGAAAATATTAATAAAATAATGTAAATTTGTATGAAAATTAAGATGCAAAATACCCATAAAATAACGCATTTTTTATAAAAATATATATACGAAAAAACATAAAATATTTGATTTTGTATTAAAATAAATATATATACAAAATACACATAAAATAAGCTAAATTAAATGAAAAATATATACAAAATACACATAGAATAATGTAAAATCGTATCAAAATAAATACACAGAATATCAATAAAATAATGTAATTTTGTATGAAAATAGAGATGCAAAATACCCATAAAATAAAGCATATTTTTAAAATACATATACAAAATACACATAGAATAATTAAATTTGTATTAAAATTAATATACAAAATGCACGTACAATAAGGTAAATTTGTATTGAAAAATATACAAAATGCACATTAAAGCGTAAATTTGTTTAAATATATATATATATATATATAAATATATATATATATATATATATATATATATATATATATATATATATATATATATATATATATATATATATATATATATATATATATATATATATATATATATATATATATATATATATATATATATATATATATATATATATATATATATATATATATATATATATATATATATATATATATATATATACAAAATACATTAAATAACATAAATTTGTTTAAAACTATACAAAATACAAATGAAATGAAAAAAATACGTATAAAATATATATACAAAATTACATTAAATAATGTAAATTCGCGTCAAAATAAATAAAAAATATCAATAAAAGAATGTGTATTTGTATGAAAATAGATATACAAAATACACATAAAATAACCTAAATTTGTATCAAACTATATACAAAAATACACAAAAATATTTTAAATTTGTATGAAAATAAATATACAAAATACACATAAAATTAGGTAAATTTGTATTGAAATACATACTCAAAATACACATAAAATAATTTAAATTTGAATGAAAATACATTATCAAATACACTTAAAATAACGTAAATTTGTATAAAAAAATATGTACAAAACACAAATAGAATATAAAATCGTATCAAAATAAATACACAGAATATTAATAAAATAATGTAAATTTGTACGAAAATAAAGAAGCAAAATACATATAAAATAACGCATTTTTTTTATTTATAAAAATATATATACCAAAATACACATCAAAAAATTAAATTTGTATTAAAATAAATATACAAAAAACACTTACAATAAGGTAAATTTGTATTGAAATAGATATGCAAAATACATATAAAACAATGTAAATTTGTTTCAAAATATGTATACGAATACACATAAAATAACGTAGATTTCTATAAAAATATATATACAAAATACACATAAAATGAAGTAGATACGTATAAAAAAATGTATACAAAATACACATAAAATAATGCAAATTCGTATCAAAATAAATAAACAAAATACCAATAAAAGAATGTGTATTTGTATAAATATAAATATACAAAATACTCATAAAATATCGGAAATTTATATAAAACTATATACAAAATACACAGAAGTAATTAAATTTGTATGAAAATATATAAAATACACAAAAAATAAGCAATTGAATTGAAATATATATACAAAATACATGAAATAACGTAAATTTTGAAAATAAATAAATATATAAACATTAAATTGTAAATAATTAAAAATATGTACAAAATACATATAATCATGTCAATTCGTATCAAAATAAATAAACAAAATACCAAGAAATAATATAAATTTGTAATAAAAACGTGTATGTTATTTTATTTTTCAAATTATATTTTTATTATATTAATTATTTTTAAATTTTAATACAAATTTAATTATTCGATGTGTATATTTTATATCTGTATTTTATAAACATATGCTTTATTTTTGGTTTTTTATTTTTTATCTTTAAAATTACATTATTTTATGGGTATTTTGCTCATTCATTTTGATACGAATTGACATTATTCTATGTGTATTTTGTATATATTGTTCATACAAATTTATGTTATTTTATGTGTATTTGTATATACATTTTGACCCAAATTTACAATATTTTATGGTTATTTTGTAAAAACATTTAAAAATAAAATTACCGAGTTATATAAGAAGTTTTTATATCTAATTTAATACAAACTCAAATTATTTCTATGTATTTTGTATATATTTTAATACAAATTTTAGTTATGTTATGTGTATTTTGTAAATTTATTTTCATTCAAATATATATTATTTTATTGGTGTTTTGTTGATTTATATTGATACGAATTTACATTATTTTATAGGTACGTTGTATATATATATTTATACGCTTTTACATTATTTAATATTTATTTTGAATATATATTTTTATACAAATTCATGGTATTTTATGTGTATTTGTATATATTTTCAAATAAATTTACATTATTTTATGTGAATTTTGTACATATATTTTATTACAAATCTACCTTATTTTATGTTTATTTTGTATGTGTATTTTATACAAATTTACCTTATTATATACGCATTTTGTATATTAATTTTAATACAAATTTAATTATTCGATGTGTATTTTTGTATCTTTATTTTTGTAAACATATGCTTTATTTTGTGGGTATTTTGCATCTTTATTTTCATACAAATTTACATTATTTATTGATATTCTGCTCATTCATTTTGATACGAATTGACATTATTCTATGTGTATTTTGTTTATATTTTTCATACAAATGTACGTTATTTTATGTGTATTTGTTTATATATTTTGACACAAATTTACAATATTTTATGGGTATTTTGTATATACATTTCAAAAGAAATTTACCTAGTTTTATGTGTATTTTGTATATCTATTTTCATACAAACTCAAATTATTTCTATGTATTTTTGTATATAATTTAATACAAATTTTAGTGATGTTATTTGTATTTTGTAAATTTATTTTCATTCAAATATATATTATTTTATTGGTGTTTTGTTGATTTATATTGATACGAATTTACATTATTTTATATGTACTTTGTATATATATATTTATACGCTTTTACATTATATAATATTTATTTTGAATATATATTTTTATACAAATTCATGGTATTTTATGTGTATTTGTATATATATTTTCAAATAAATTTACATTATTTTATGTGTATTTTGTACATATATTTTCTTACAAATCTACCTTATTTTATGTTTATTTTGTATGTGTATTTTGTATATTTATATTTATCCAAATACACATTCTTTTATTGGTATTTTGTTTATTTATTTTAATTCGAATTTACTTTATTTTATGTGTATTTTGTATACATTTTTTTTATACGTATTTACTTCATTTTATGTGTATTTTGTATATATATTTTTATAGAAATCTACGTTTTTTTATTTGTATTCCAATATATATTTTGAAACAAATTTACATTGTTTTATATGTATTTTTGGATATCTCTTTCAATACAAATTTACCTTATTGTATGTGCATTTTTTATATTTATTTCAATGCAAATTTAAATATTTTATGTGTATTTTGGTATATATATTTTTATAAGAAATGCGCTATTTTATGTGAATTTTGCATCTTTATTTTCATACAAATTTACATTATTTTATCAATATTCGGTGTATTTATTTTGATACGATGTTACATTATTCTATTTGTTTTTTGTATATACTTTATTATACATATATACATTATTTAATGTGTATCTTGCATATATATTTTATACAAATTTATTATCTATTATCTATTTTCATACAAATACACATTCTTTTCATGATATTTTGTTTATTTATTTTGACACGAATTTACATTATTTGATATGTATTTTGTATATATATATTTTTATACGTATTTACATAATTTCATATGTATTTTGAATATATATTTCTATAGAAATCTACTTTATTTTATGTTTATTCGTATATATATTTTGAAACAGATTTACATTGTTTTATATGTATTTTTGAATATCTCTTTCAATACAAATTTACCTTACTGTATATGCATTTTGTATATTTATTTCAATGCAAATTTAAATATATTATGTGTATTTTGGTTAATATATTTTTTTAAAAAATGCGATAAATTTTGGGAATTTTGCATCTTTATTTTCATACAAATTTAGATTATTTTATTGATATTCTGTGTATTTATTTTGATACGATTTTACATTATTCTATTTGTTTTTTGTATACATTTTTTTTATACACATTTACATTATTTAATGTGTATCTTGCATATATATTTTATACAAATTTACGTTATTTTAAGTGTATTTGTTTATATATTTTCATTCAAATTTACATTATTTGATGTGTATTTTGTATATGTATTTCAATACAAATTTACCTAATTTTATGTGTATTTTGTATATTTCTTTTCAAACAAATTTAAATTATTTTTGTGTATTTTTGTATAGAGTTTTATACAAATTTTGGTTATTTTATGTACGCATTTACATTATTTAGTGTGTGTTTTGTATATATATTTTTATGCAAATTTACTTTATTTTATGTGCATTTTTGTACATATATTTTTTATAGAAATTTGCGTTGTTTGTATATGTTTTCTCATACAAATTTACATTATTTTATTGCTATTTTGTTTATTTATTTTGATACGAGTTACATGATTATATGTGTATTTTGTACATATTTTTTATACGTATTTACATTACTTAATGTGTATTTTGATTATATATTTTTAAACAAATCTAAGTTATTATATGTATTTGTATAAATATTTTGATACAGATTTACATTATTTTATGTATTTTGTATGTACATTTCAATTCAAATTTAGCTTATTTTAGCTGTACTTTGTATATATATTTTCATTCAAATTTAATTACTTCTGTGTATTTTTGTATATAGTTTTATACAAATTTAAGATATTTTTTGTGTATTTTGTATATTTATATTTATACAAATACACATTCTTTTACTGGTATTTTGTTTATTTATTTTGATACGATTTTTATGTGTATTTTGTATTCATTTTTTTATACGTATTTACTTCATTTTATGTGTATTTTGAATATATTTTTATAGAAATCTACGTTATTTCATGTGTATTCGTATATATATTTTGAAACAAATTTACATTGTTTTATATGTATTTTTGAATATCTCTTTCAATACAAATTTACCTCTCCATATATACCAAAATACACATAAAAAAATAAATTTGTATTAAAATAAATATTTAAAAAACACATACAATAAGGTAAATTTGTATTGAAATAGATATGCAAAATATATATAAAACAATGTAAATTTGTTTCAAAATATATATACGAATACACATAAAATAACGTAGATTTCTATAAAAATATATATACAAAATACACATAAAATGAAGTAAATACGTATAAAAAAATGTTTACAAAATACACATAAAATAATGTAAATTCGCATCAAAATAAATATACAAAATACCAATAAAAGAATGTGTATTTGTATAAATATAAATATACAAAATACACATATAATAACGTAAATTTATATAAAACTATATACAAAAATACACAGAAGTATTTTAATTTGTATGAAAATAGATATACAAAATAAGGTAAATTCGTTTCAAATTCAATAAACAAAATTCAGATTTTATAAAAATAATATAAAATCAGATTATCAGATTTTGTATATCTATTTTCATACAAAATTAAAATTATTTCTATGTATTTTTGTATATATTTTAATACAAATTTTAGTTATGTTATGTGTATTTTGTAAATTTATTTTCATTCAAATATATATTATTTTGTTGATTTATATTGATACGAATTTACATTATTTTATATGTACTTTGTATATATATTTTTATACGCTTGTACATTATTTAATATTTATTTTGAATATATATTTTTATACAAGCTCATGGTATTTTATGTGTATTTGTACATATATTTTCATATAAATTTACATTATTTTATGTGTATTTTGTACATATATTTTATTACAAATCTACCATATTTTATGTTTATTTTGTATATGTATTTTGTATATTTATATTTATCCAAATACACATTCTTTTATTGGTATTTTGTTTATTTATTTTAAATCGAATTTACATTATTTTATGTGTATTTTGTATACATTTTTTTTATACGTATTTACTTCATTTTATGTGTATTTTGTATATATATTTTTATAGAAATCTACGTTTTTTTTATTTGTATTCGTATATATATTTTGAACCAAATTTACATTGTTTTATATGTATTTTTGCATATCTCTTTCAATACAAATTTACCTTATTGTATGTGCATTTTGTATATTTATTTCAATACAAATTTAAATATTTTATGTGTATTTTGGTATATATATTTTTATAAGAAATGCGCTATTTTATGGGAATTTTGCATCTTTATTTTCATACAAATTTACATTATTTTATTAATATTCGGTGTATTTATTTTGATACGAATTTACATTATTTTATTTGTTTTTTTAATATACTTTTTTATACATATTTACATTATTTAATGAGTATCATGCATATATATTTTACAAATTTATTATCTATTATCTATTTTTATACAAATACACATACTTTTCATGATATTTTGTTTATTTATGTTGACATGAATTTACATTATTTGATATGTATTTTGTATATATATTTTTATACGTATTTACATAATTTCATATGTATTTTGTATATATATTTCTATAGAAATCTACTTTATTTTATGTGTATTCGTATATATATTTTGAAACAAATTTACATTGTTTTATATGTATTTTTGAATATCTCTTTTAATACAAATTTACCTTACTGTATATGCATTTTGTATATTTATTTCAATACAAATTTAAATATTTTATGTGTATTTTGGTATATATATTTTGATAAAAAAATGCGATAATTTTTGGGAATTTTGGATCTTTATTTTCTTACAAATTTACATTATTTTATTGATATTCTGTGTATTTATTTTGATACGATTTTACATTATTCTATTTGTTTTTTGTATATATTTTTTTATACACATTTACATTATTTAATGTGTATCATATATATTTTATACAAATTTACGTTATTTTAAGTGTATTTGTTTTTCAATTTTCATTCAAATTTACATTTATTTTAATGCGAAATTACATTATTTTATGTGTATTTTGTATACATTTTTTTTATACGTATTTACATAATTTTATGTGTATTTTGTATATATATTTTTTTAGAAATCTACGTTTTTTATTTGTATTCGTATATATATTTTGAAACAAATTTACATTGTTTTATATGTATTTTTGCATATCTCTTTCAATACAAATTTACCTTATTGTATATGCATTTTGCATATTTATTTCAATGCAAATATAAATATTTTATGAGTATTTTGGTATATATATTTTTATAAGAAATGCGCTATTTTATGGGAATTTTGCATCTTTATTTTCATACAAATTTACATTATTTTATTAATATTCGGTGTATTTATTTTGGTACGATGTTACATTATTCTATTTGTTTTTATATATACTTTTTTATACATATTTACATTATTTAATGTGTATCTTGCATATATATTTTATACAAATTTATTATCTTCTATCTATTTTCATACAAATACACATTCTTTTCATGATATTTTGTTTATTTATTTTGACACGAATTTACATTATTTGATATGTATTTTGTATATATATTTTTATACGTATTTACATAGTTTCATATGTATATATATATATATATATATATATATATATATATATATATATATATATATATATATATATATATATATATATATATATATATATATATATATATATATATATATATATATTTGTATAAATATATAGAAATCTACTTTATTTTATGTGTATTCGTATATATATTTTGAAACAAATTTATATTTTTTTATATGTATTTTTGAATATCTCTTTCAATACAAATTTACCTAACTGTATATGCATTTTGTATATTTATTTCAATACAAATTTAAATATTTTGTGTATTTTGGTAAATATATTTTTTTTAAAAAATGCGATAATTTTTGGGAATTTTGTATCTTTATTTTCATACAAATTTACATTATTTTAATGATATTCTGTGTATTTATTTTGATACGATTTTACATTATTCTATTTGTTTTTTGTATATATATTTTTTATACACATTTACATTATTTAATGTGTATCTTGCATATATATTTTATAGAAATTTACGTTATTTTAAGTGTATTTGTTTATATATATTCATTCAAATTTACATTATTTGATGTGTATTTTGTATATGTATTTCAATACAAATTTACCTAATTTTATGTGTATTTTGTATATTTCTTTTCAAACAAATTTAAATTATTTTTGTGTATTTTTGTATAGAGTTTTATACAAATTTTGGTTATTTTATGTACGGATTTACATTATTTAGTGTGTGTTTTGTATATATATTTTTTTGCAAATTTATTTATTTTATGTGCATTTTTGTACATATATTTTTATAGAAATTTGCGTTATATGTATGTGTTTTCTCATACAAATTTACATTATTTTATTGCTATTTTGTTTATTTATTTTGATTCGAATTACATGATTATATGTGTATCAAATTTGTACATATTTTTTATACGTATCTACATTACTTAATGTGTATTTTGTTTATATATTTTTAAACAAATCTACGTTATTATATGTATTTGTATAAATATTTTGATACAGATTTACATTATTTTATGTATTTTGTATGTACATTTCAATTCAAATTTAGCTTATTTTAGCTGTATTTTGTATATATATTTTCATACAAATTTAATTACTTCTGTGTATTTTTGTATATAGTTTTATACAAATTTACGATATTTTATGTGTATTTTGTATATTTATATTTTTACAATTACACATTCTTTTACTGGTATTTTGTTTATTTATTTTGATACGATTTTTATGTTTTTTTTTGTATTCATTTTTTTATACGTATTTACTTCATTTTATGTGTATTTTGTATATATTTTTATAGAAATCTACGTTATTTTATGTGTATTCGTATATATATTTTGAAAAAAATTTACATTGTTTTATATGTATTTTGCATATCTATTTCAATACAAATTTGCAAATTTACTTTATTTTATGTGCATTTTTGTACATATATTTTTATGAGAAATTAGCGTTTTTTTATGTGTATTTGTATATGTTTTCTCATACAAATTTACATTATTTTATTGCTATTTTGTTTATTTATTTTGATACAAATGAAAATAGATATACAAAATATACATAAAATAAACTAAATTTGTATTAAAATATATATACAAAATACATAAAATAATGTAAATTAGTATCAAAATATTTTAACAGATGCGCATAAAATAACGTAAATTTGTTTTAAAATATACAAAATAATATTAAATAATGTAAATATGTATAACAAAATATATACAAAACACAAATAGAATAATGTAAAATCGTATCAAAATAAATACACAGAATATTAATAAAACAATGTAAATTTGTATGAAAATAAAGATGCAAAATACCCATTAAATAACGCATTTTTTATAAATATATATATACCAAAATACACATGAAAAAATTAATTTGTATTAAAATAAATATACAAAATACACATACAATAAGGTAAATCTGTATTGAAATAGATATGCAAAATACATATAAAACAATGTAAATTTGTTTCAAAATATATATACGAATACACATAAAATAACGTAGATTTGTATAAAAATATATATACAAAATACACATAAAATGAAGTAAATACGTATAAGAAAATGTATACAAAATACACATAATATAATGTAAATTCGTATCAAAATAAATAAACAAAATACCAATAAAAGAATGTGTATTTGTGTAAATATAAATATACAAAATACACATAAAATAACGTAAATTTGTATAAAACTATATACAAAAATACACAGAAGTAGTTAAATTGGTATGAAAATAGATATACAAAATACAGATAAAATAAGCTAAATTTTAATTGAAATGTATATACAAAATACATAAAATAATGTATATTTGTATCAAAATATTTATAAAAATACCCAGAAAATAACGTATTTTTTTTATTTATAAAAATATATATACCAAAATACACATCAAAAAACTAAATTTGTATTAAAATAAATATACAAAAAACACATTCAATAAGGTAAATTTGTATTGAAATAGATATGCAAAATACATATAAAACAATGTAAATTTGTTTCAAAATATATATACGAATACACATAAAATAACGTAGATTTCTATAAAAATATATATACAAAATACACATAAAATGAAGTAAATACGTATAAAAAAATGTATACAAAATACACATAAAATAATGTAAATTCGTATCAAAATAAATATACAAAATACCAATAAAAGAATGTGTTTTTGTTTAAATATAAATATACAAAATACACATAAAATAACGTAAATTTATATAAAACTATATACAAAAGTACACAGAAGCATTTTAATTTGTATGAAAATAGATATACAAAATAAGGTAAATTCGTTTCAAATTCAATAAACAAAATTCAGATAAAAGAACGTATATTTGTAGAAAAAATAAATATACAAAATACACATTAAATAACGAAAATTTGTATGAAAATATATAAAAAAAAATAATAATTTCAATTTGTATGAAAATAAATATACAAAATACACATGTATTTTGTATATCTATTTTCACACAAATTTAATTACTTTTGTGTATTTTTGCATATTGTTTTATATAAATTTACGTTATTTTGTTTGTATTTTGTAAATTTATATATATACAATACACATTCTTTTATTAGTATTTTGTTTATTTATTTTGATACGAGTTTACATTATTTTATGTGTATTTTGTATACCTTTTTTTATACGTATTTACTTCATTTTGTGTATTTTGTATATTTATTTTCATAGAAATCTACGTAATTTTATGTGTATTCGTATATATATTTTGCATATCTATTTCAATACAAATTTTCCTTATTGTATGTGCATTTTGTATATTTATTTTAATACAAATTCAAATATTTTATGTGTGTCTTGGTATAAATATTTTTATAAAAAATGCGTTATTTTATGGGTATTTTGCATCTTAATTTTCATACAAATTTACATTATTTTATTAATATTCTGTGTATTGATTTTGATACGATTTTATATTATTCTATTTGTGTTTTGTATATATTCTTTTATACATATTTACTTTATTTAATGTGTATTTTTTATATATATATTATACAAATTTACGTTATTTTAAGAGTATTTGTTTATATATTTTCATTCAAATTTACATTATTTTATGTGTATTTTGTAAATGTATTTCAATACAAACTTACCTAATTTTATGTGTATTTTGTATATTTATTTTCATACAAATTAAAATTATTTTTGTGTATTTTTGTATATAGTTTTATACAAATTTAGGTGATTTTATGTGTATATTGTATATCTATTTTCATACAAATACACATTCTTTTATTGATATTTTGTTTATTTACTTTGACGCGAATTTACATTTTTTTATGTGTATTATATATATATATATATATATATATATATATATATATATATATATATATATATATATATATATAGAAATATATATATATATATATATATATATATATATATATATATATATATATATATATATATATATATATATTTTTTATACGTGTTTACATCATTTGATGTGTATTTTGTATATATATTTCTATAGAAATCTACGTTGATTTATGAGTATTCGTATATAGATTTTGAAATAAATTTACACTGTTTTATGTGTATTTTGTATATTTTTTCAATACAAATTTACCTTATTGTATAAGCATTTTGTATATTAATTTTAATACAAATTTAATTATGCTATGTGTATTTTTGTATATGTATTTTTATAAAAATATGCTTTATTTTATGGGTATTTTGCATTTTTATTTTCATACAAATTTTTTAAACAAATGTACATTATTCTATGTGTATTTTGTATATCTATTTTTATACGTATTTACTTAATTTTATGTGTATTTTGTATATATATTTTTATAGAAATCTACGTTATTTTATGTGTATTCGTATATATATTTTGAAACAAATTTACATTGTTTTATATGTATTTTTGCATATCTCTTTCAATACAAATTTACCTTATTGTATGTGCATTTTGTATATTTATTTCAATACAAATTTAAATATTTTATGTGTATTTTGGTATATATATTTATATAAGAAATGCGCTATTTGATGGGAATTTCCATCTTTATTTTAATAAAAATTTAATTTATTTTATTAATATTCGGTGTATTTATTTTGATAAGATTTCACATTATTCTATTTGTTTTTTGTATATATATTTTTTTTATACATATTTACATTATTTAATGTGTATCTTGCATCTTTTATCGTAATTTTTTTTATTTATTTTTATACGAATTTACATTATTTTAGGTGTATTTGATATGTATATTTTTATACTTATTTATATCATTTTATTTGTGTTTTGAATATATATTTTCATAGAAATTTACTCTATTTTATGTGTATTCGTATATATATTTTTAAACATATTTACATTGTTTAAGATTATTATGCATATCTATTTCTATACAAATTTACCTTATTGTATGTGCATTTTGAGTATTTATTTTAATACAAATTTAATTATTTTATGTGTATTTTTATAAAAATATGCGTTGTTTTAGGGTATTTTGCATCTATATTTCCATACAAATTTACATTATTTTTATGATATTCTTTTCATTAATTTTGGTACGATTTTACATTATTCTATGTGTATTTTTTTATATATTTTTTTATACATATTTATATATTTTAATGTATATTTTGTATATATATTTTATACAAATTTACTTTATTTTATGTGTATTTGTTTATACATTTTCATACAAATTTACATTATTTTATATGTATTTTGTATTATGTATTTCGATACAAATTTAATTAATTTTATATGTATTTTGAATATCTATCTTCATTCAAATTTCAGATATTTTTGTGTATTTTTGTATATATTTTTATACAAATTTTAGCTATTTGATGTGTATTTTGTATTTATTTTTTCCTACAAATATACATTCTTTGAGAGGAATTTTGTTCATTTATTTTCATAAGAATTAACATAATTTTATGTGTATTTTGTATATATATTTTTCTACGTATTTACATTATTTTATGTGTATTTTTTATATATATTTTCATAAAAATTTACGTTATTTTATTGTGTGTATTCGTATATGATTTGATACAAATTTACATTATTGTATGTGTATTTTGTATATTTATTTCATATAGATTTATCTTATTGTATGTGTATTTTGTATATTTATTTTAATACAAATTTAATTATTTTATGTGTACTTTGTATACATTTTCTTATACGTATTTACTTCATTTAATGTGTATTTTGTATATATATTTTTATAGTAATCTACGTTATTTTATGTGTATTCGTATATATATTTTGAAGCAAATTTACATTGTTTTATATGTATTTAGCATATCTATTTCAATATAAATTTACCTTATTGTATGTGCATTTTGTATATTTATTGTAATACAAATTTAAAATTTTATGTGTATTTTGGTATATATATTTTTATAAAAAGAGTTTTATATAAATTTAAAATATTTTATGTGTATTTTGTATATCTAATTTCATACAAATACACATTTTTTATTGATATTTTGCCTATTTATTTTGACGCGAATTCACATTATTTTATAGAATGTGTATTTTATGTATATATATTTTATATAAATTTACGTTATTTCATGTGTATTTTGTATATATATATTTATACAAATACACATTCTTTTATGTGTATTGTATATATATTTTGAAACAAATTTACATTATTTTATGTGTATTTTGCATATCTATTTCAATATAGATTTACCTTATTGTATGTGCATTTTGTATATTTATTTTGATACAAATTTAAATATTCTATGTGTATTTTTGTATAAATATTTTCATAAAAATGCGTTATTTTATAGGTATTTAGCATCTTAATTTTCATACAAATTTACATTATTTTATTAATATTCTGTGTATATATTTTGATACGATTTTACATTATTCTATTTGTGTCTTGTATCTATTTTTTTTTTTATTATTATAATGTATATTTTGTATATATATTTCATACAAATCTACGTTATTTTATGTGTATTTCTTTTCATTTCTTTCAAATTTACATTATTTTATGTGTATTTTGTATCTGTATTTCAATAGAAACTAACCTAATTTTATGTGTATTTTGTATATTTCTTTTCATACAAATTTAAATTATTTTTGTGTATTTTTGTATATAGTTTTATACAAATTTAGGTTATTTTATGTACGCATTTACATTATTTAATGTGTTTTGTATATATATTTTTATCCAAAGTTAATTTATTTTACCTTCATTTTTGGACATATTTTTATAGAAATTAGCGTTATTTTATATGTATTTGTATATGTTTTCTCATACAAATTTACATTATTTTATTGCTATTTTGTTTATTTAGTTTGATACGAATTACATGATTATATGTGTATTTTGTACATATTTTTTATACGTATTTACATTACTTAATGTGTACTTTATTTATATATTTTTAAACAAATTTACGCAATTATATGTATTTTTATAAATATTTTGATACAAATTTACATTATTTTATGTATTTTGTATATACATTTCAATTCAAATTTAGCTTTTTTTATCTGTATTTTGTATATCTATTTTCATACGAATTTAATTACTTCTGTGTATTTTTGTATATAGTTTTATACAAATTTACGTTATTTTATGTGTATTTTGTATATTTATATTTATACAAATACACATTATTTTATTGGTATTTTGTTTATTTATTTTGATACGAATTTACATTATTTTATGTGTATTTTGTATCCATTTTTTTATACGTATTTACTTCATTTTACGTGTATTTTGTATATATATTTTTATACAAATCTACGTTATTTTATGTGTATTCGTATATATATTTTGAAACAAATTTACATTATTTTATATGTATTTTCCATATCTATTTCAATACAGATTTACCTTATTGTATGTGGATTTGGTATATTTATTTTAATACAAATAAATTTTTTTATGTGTATTTTTGTATATATATTTAAAAAAAATTCATTATTTTATGGGTATTTTGCTTCTTTATTTTCATACAAATTTACATTATTTTATTAATATTCTGTGAATTTATTTTGATACGATTTTACATTATTCTATTTGTGTTTTGTATATATTTTTTTATACAAATTTACGTTATTTTAAGTGTATTTGTTTATGTATATTTTATTTACATTCTGTGTATTTATTTTAATACGATTTTACATTATTCTATTTGTGTTTTGTATATATATTTTTTATACATATTTACATTATTTAATGAGTATTTTTTATATATATTTTATACAAATTTATGTTAATTTAAGTGTATTTGTTTATATATTTTCATTCAAATTTACATTATTTTATGTGTATTTTGTATATGTATTTCATTACAAATTTACCTAATTTTATGTGTTTTTTGTATATTTATTTTCATACAAATTTAACTTATTTTTGTGTATTTTTATATATAGTTTTATACAAATTTACGTTATTTAATGTGTATTTTGTATATGTATTTTCATACAAATACACATTCTCTTATTGATATTTTAATTATTTATTTTGACACGAATTTACATTATGTAATGTGTATTTTGTATATATATTCTTTTACGTATTTACAACATTTCATGTGTATTTTGTATATATATCTCTATAGAAATCTACGTTATTTTATGTGTATTCGTATATATATTTTGAAACAAATCTACATTATTTTATGTGTATTTTGTATATATATTTCATTATAAATTTGCCTTATTTTAAGTTTATTTTTATATCTATTTTCATTCAAATTCGAATCATTTTATGTGTATATATTTATTTGTATTTACGTTATTTTATGTGTATTTTCTATATATATTTTCATTCAAAATTACATTATTTGATCGGTATTTTGTTCATTTATTTCGATACGAATTTAGATTATTTCATGTGTATTTTCTATACATATACATATAGAGTAAATTTCTATGAAAATATATATTCAAAATACATATAAAATTATGTAAATAAGTATAAAAATATATATATCAAATACACCTAAAAAAAATGAAAATTCGTATCAAAATAAATAAATAAAATTCCGATAAAAGAACGTATATTTGTAGGAAAATAAATATACAAAATACACATAAAATTACGAAAATTTGAATAAAAATATATACAAAATACACAAAATTAATTTCAATTTGTATGAAAATAGATATACAAAATACACATATAATTAGTTAAATTTGTATTTAAATACATGTACAAAATTCACATAAAATAATGTAAATTTGTATGAAATGAAAACAAATTCACAAAAAATACCGTACATTGGTATAAAATAGATATACAAAATATACATAGAATAATGTAACATCGTATCAAAATAAATCCACAGAATGTCAATAAAATAATGTAATTTTGTATGAAAATAAAGATGCAAAATACCCATAAAATAAAGCATATTTTTATAAAAATACATATACAAAAATACACATAGAATAGCTAAATTTGTATTAAAATTAATATACAAAATGCACGTACAATAAGGTAAATTTGTATTGAAAAAATATGCAAAATGCACATAAAACAATGTATATTTGTTTCAAAATATATATACGAATACACATAAAATAACGTATATTTCTATAGAAATATATATACAAAATACACATGAAATGACGTAAATACGTATAAAAATATATACACACAATACACATTAAATAATGTAAATTCGCATCAGAATAAATAAACAAAATATCAATAAAAGAATGTGTATTTGTATGAAAATAGATATACAAAATACACATAAAATATTGTAAATTTGAATAAAACTCTATACAAAAATACAAAAAAAAAAAAATTTAAATTTGTGTAAAATATATATACAAAATACACATGAAATTAGGTAAATTTCTATTGAAATACATATACAAAATACACATAAAATAATGTAAATTTGAATAAAAATATATAAACAAATACACTTAAAAGAACGAAAATTTGTATGAAATATATATAGAAAATACACATTAAATAATGTAAATATGTATGAAAAAATATATACAAAACACAAATAGAATAATGTAAAATAGTATCAAAATAAATACACAGAATATTAATAAAATAATGTAAATTTGTATGAAAATAAAGATGCAAAATACCCATAAAACAACGCATTTTTTATGAAATATATATACCAAAATGCACATAAAATATTTAAATTTGTATTACAATAAATATACAAAATGCACATACAATAAGGTAAATTTGTATTGAAATAGATATGCAAAATACATATAAAACAATGTAAATTTGTTTCAAAATGTACATACGAATACACATAAAATAACGTAGATTTCTATAAAATATATATACAAAATACACATAAAATGAAGTAAATACGTATAAGAAAATGTATACAAAATACACATAAAATAATGTAAATTTGTATCAAAATAAATAAACTAAATGCCAATAAAAGAATGTTTACTTGTATAAATATAAATATACAAAATACACATAAAATAACGTAAAATTGTATAAAACTATATACAAAAATAAACAAAAATAATTAAATTTGTATGAAAATAGATATACAAAAGACACATAAAATAAGCTAAATCTGAATTGAAATAAATATAGAAAATACATAAAATAATGTAAATTTGTATCAAAATATATATTCAAATACACATATAATAACGTAAATTTGTATAAAAATATATAAACAAAATACACATTAAATAATGGAAATACGTATAAAAGATATGTACGTAATGTAAAAATTTATAAAATTAAAGATGCAAAATACCCATAAAATATCTTATATTTAAAAAAATATATATACAAAAATACACATAAAATAATTAAATTTGTATTAAAATAAATATACAAAATACACATACAATAAGGTAGATTTTTATTGAAATAGATATGCAAAAAACACAAAATAATGAAAATTTTTATCAAAATATACGAATACACACAATAAAATTACGTAAATTTTTATGAAAAAATATATACAAAATACACATAAAATAATGTAAATACATAGAAAAAGATATATACAAAATACACATAAAATAATGTAAATTCGTATCAAAATAAATAAACAAAATTTCCTCTAAAAGAATGTATATGTGTAAGAAAATATATATACAAAATACAAATAAAATAAAAAAAATTTGTATAAAAATAATACAAAAATACACAAAAATAATTTAAATTTGTTTGAAAATAGATATGAAAAATACAAATTAAATTATTCAAATTTTATTGAAATACATATACAAAATACACATAAAATAATGTAAATTTGTATGAAAATATATAAACAAATACACATAAGATAACGTAAATTTCCATAAAATATATGTACAAAATATACATTAAATAATGTAAATATGTCTAAAATATATATATATATATATATATATATATATATATATATATATATATATATATATATATATATATATATATATATATATATATATATATATATATATATATATATATATATATATATATATATATATATATATATATATATATATATATATATATATACAAAATACACAGAATAACGTAAAATCGTGTCAAAATAAATAAACAGACAATCAATAAAATAATGTAAATTTGTATGAAAATAAAGATGCAAAATACCCATATAATAACGAATATTTGTTTAAAAATATATATACAAAAATACACATAAAATAATTAGATTTGCATCAAAATAAATATACAAAAGGCACATACAATAAAGAAAATTTGTATTGAAATAGATATGCGAAATACACATAAATAATGTAAATTTGTATCAAAATATATATACGAATACACATAAATTAGAGTAAATTTCTATGAAAATATATATTCAAAATACATATAAAATTATGTAAATAAGTATAAAAATATATAAATCAAATACACCTAAAATAATGAAAACTCGCATCAAAATAAATAAACAAAATTCCGGTAAAAGAACGTATATTTGTAGGAAAATAAATATACAAAATTCACATAAAATTACGAAAATTTGAATAAAAATATATACTAAAATACACAAAATTAATTTCAATTTGTATGAAAATAGATATACATAATACACATATAATTAGTTAAATTTGTATTTAAATACATGTACAAAATACACATAAAATAATGTAAATTTGTATGAAATGAAAACAAATTCACATAAAATAACGCTCATTTGTATGAAATATATATACAAAATATACATAGAATAATGTAAAATCGTATCAAAATAAATACACAGAAAATAAAGATGCAAAATACCCATTAAATAAAGCATTTTTTTTATGAAAATACATATACAAAAATACACATAGAATAATTAAATTTGTATTAAAATTAATATACAAAATGCACGTACAATAAGGTAAATTTATATTGAAAAAATATGCAAAATGCACATAAAACAATGTATATTTGTTTCAAAATATATATACGAATACACATAAAATAACATATATTTCTATAGAAATATATATACAAAATACACATGAAATGACGTAAATACGTATAAAAATATATATACATAATACACATTAAATAATGTGAATTCGCGTCAAAATAAATAAGCAAAATATCAATAAAAAATGTGTATTTGTATGAAATTAGATATACAAAATACACATAAAATATTTTAAATTTATATAAAACTCTTTTTATAAAAATATATATACCAAAATAATAATTTTTTAAAATTTGTATTACAATAAATATACAAAATGCACATACAATAAGGTAGATTTATATTGAAATAGATATGCTAAATACATATAAAACAATGTAAATTTGCTTCAAAATATATATACCAATACACATATAATAACGTAGATTACTATAAAAATATATATACAAAATACACATTAAATGAAGTAAATACGTATAAGAAAATGTATACAAAGTACACATAAAATAATTAAATTTGTATTAAAATAAATATACAAAATACACATACAATAAGGTAAATCTATATTGAAATAGATATGCAAAATAAACATAAAATAATGTAAATTTGTATCAAATCATATACGAATACACAATAAAATAACGTAATTTTTTATGAAAATATATATAAAAAATACACATAAAATAATGTAAATACGTAGAAAAATATATATTCAAAATGCACATAAAATTATGTAAATTCTTATGAAAATAAATGAACAAAATTCCACTAAAAGAATGTATATTTATAGGAAAATATAAATACAAAATACAAATAAAATAACTAAAATTTGTATAAAAATATATAAAAAATACATAAAAATAATTTAAATTTGTTTGAAAATAGATATGCAAAATACACATAAAATTAGGCAAATCTGTGTTGAAATACATATACAAATTACACATAAAATATTGTAAATTTGTATGAAAATATATAAACAAATACACATAAAATAGCGTAAATTTATATAAAATATATATAGAAAATATACATTAAATAATGTAAATGTGTATAAATATATATATACAAAATACACATAGAATAATGTAAAATCGTATCAAAATAAATGAACAGAATATCAATAAAATAATGTAAATTTGTATGAAAATAAAGATGCAAAATACCCAAATAATAACGCATATTTTTACAAAAATACACATAAGATAATTAAATTTGTATTAAAATAAATATACAAAATACACATACAATATGGTAAATTTGTATTGAGATAGATATGCAAAATAAACATAAATAATGTAAATTTGTATCAAAAT
Organism: Eriocheir sinensis; assembly: GCF_024679095.1. Classification (NCBI taxonomy): domain Eukaryota; kingdom Metazoa; phylum Arthropoda; class Malacostraca; order Decapoda; family Varunidae; genus Eriocheir; species Eriocheir sinensis. The sequence goes on from NW_026111898.1 coordinate 961,981, forward strand.
ATATATACGAATACCCATAAAATAGAGTAAATTTCTATGAAAATATATATCCAAAACACAAATAAAATGATATAAATAAGTATAAAAATATACATATCAAATACACCTAAAATAATGTAAATTCGTATAAAAATAAATAAACAAAATTACGATAAAAGATGCAAGATACACATTAAATAATGTAAATATGTATAAAAAAATATATACAAAAAACAAATAGAATAATGTGAAATCGTATCAAAATAAATACACCGAATATTAATAAAATAATGTAAATTTGTATGAAAATAAAGATGCAAAATTCCCATCAAATAGCGCATTTCTTATATAAATATATATACCAAAATACACATAAAATATTTAAATTTGTATTGAAATAAATATACAAAATGCACATACAATAAGGTAAATTTGTATTGAAAGAGATATGCAAAAATACATATAAAATAATGTAAATTTGTTTCAAAATATATATAAGAATACACATAAAATAACGTAGATTTCTATAAAAATATATATACAAAATACACATAAAATTAAGTAAATACGTATAAAAAAAGATATACAAAATACAAATAGAATAATGTAAAATTGTTTCAAAAAAAAAAAAAGAATATAAATTAAATAATGTAAATTTGTATGAAAATAAAAATCCAAAATACCCATAAAATAAAGCATATTTTTTATAAAAATACATATACAAAAATACACATAGCATAACATATAATATACAAAATGCATAAACAATAAGGTAAATTTGTATTGAAAAAATATGCAAAATACACATAAAACAGTGTAAATTTATTTCAAAATCTATATACGAATACTCATAAATCAACGTAGATTTCTATAGAAATATATATACAAAATACACATCAAATGATGTAAACACGTATAAATAAATATATATATATATATATATATATATATATATATATATATATATATATATATATATATATATATATATATATATATATATATATATATATATATATATATATATATATATATATATATATATATATATAAAATACACATTAAATAATGTAAATTCGCGTCAAAGTAAATAAACAAAATATCAATAAAAGAATGTGTATTTGTATGAAAATAGATATACAATATACACATAAAATCACCTAAATTTGTATAAAACTATATACAAAAATACACAAAAATAATTTTAATTTGTATGAAAATAAATATACAAAATACACATAAAATTAGGTAAGTTTGTATTGAAATACATTTACAAAATACACATAAAATAATGTAAATTTGAATGAAAATATAAAAACAAATACACTTAAAATAACGTAAATTTGCATAAAATATATATAAAAAATAGACATTAAATAATGTAAATATGTATAAAAGAATATATACAAAACACAAATAGAATAATATAAAATCGTATCAAAATCAATACACAGAATATTAATAAAATAATGTAAATTTGAATGAAAATTAAGATGCAAAATACCCATAAAATAACGCATTTTTTATAAAAATATTTATACCAAGACACACATAAAATATTTGAATTTGTATTAAAATAAATATACAAAATGCACATACAATAAGGAAAATTTGTATTGAAATAGATATGCAAAATACATATAAAACCATGTAAATTTAAAAAAAAATATATATACGAATACACATAAAATTACGTAGATTTCTATGAAAATAAATATACAAAATACACAAAATGAAGTAAATACGTATAAAAAAAGGTATACAAAATACACATAAAATAATGTAAACTCGTATCAAAATAAAAAAAACAAAATACTAATAAGAGAATGTGTATTGTATATATATATATAAATTTACAAAATACAAACAAAATAACGTAAATTTATATAAAACAATATGCAAAAATACACAAAAGTAATTAAATTTGTGTGAAAATAGATATACAAAATACATGTGTATTTTGTATATTTATTTTCATACAAATTGAAATTATTTTTGTTTATTTTTTTATATATTTTCATACAAATTTTCGTTATTTAATGTGTATTTTGTATATTTATTTTTTCTACAAATATACGTTCTTTTATCTGAATTTTGTTTATTGAATTTGAAACGAATTTACCTTATTTTGTATATCTATTTTCATACAAATTAAAATACTTCTGTGTATATAGTTTTATATAAATTTACGTTATTTTATGTGTATTTTGTATATTTATATTTATAAATACACATTCTTTTATTGGTATTTTGTATATTTATTTTGATACGAATTTACATTATTTTATGTGTATTTTGTATACATTTTTTTATACGTATTTACTTCATTTTATGTGTATTTTGTATATATATATTTTTATAGAAATTTACGTTATTTTATGTGTATTCGTATATATATTTTGAAACAAATTTACATTGTTTTAAATGTATTTTGCATATCTATTTCAATACAAATTTACCTTATTGTATGTGTTTTTTGTATATTTATTTTAATACAAATTTAGTTTTTTGATGTGTATTTTGGTATATATATTTTTATAAATAAAAAAATGCGTTATTTTCTGGGTATTTTTATAAATATTTTGATACAAATCTACATTATTTTATGTATTTCAATTCAAATTTAGCTTATTTTATCTGTATTTTGTATATCTATTTTCATACCAATTTAATTACTTCTGTGTATTTTTGTATATAGTTTTATACAAATTTACGTTATTTAATGTGTATTTTGTATATTTATATTTACACAAATACACATTCTTTTATTGGTATTTTGTTTATTTATTTTGATACGAATTTACATTATTTTATGTGTATTTTGTATACATTTTCTTATACGTATTTACTTCATTTTATGTGTATTTTGTATATATATTTTTATACAAATCTACGTTATTTTATGTGTATTCGTATATATATTTTGAAACAAATTTACATTGTTTTATATGTATTTTGCATATCTATTTCAATACAGATTTACCTTATTGTATGTGTATTTTGTATATTTATTTTAATACAAATTAATTTTTTCATGTGTATTTTGGTATATATATATTTATAAAAAATGCGTTATTTAATGGGTATTTTGCATCTTTATTTTCATACAAATTTACATTGTTTTATTAATATTCTGTGTATTTATTTTGATACGATTTTACATTATTCTATTTGTGTTTTGTATATATTTTGTTATACATATTTACATTATTTAATGTGTATTTTGTATATTTTAAAACAAATTTACGTTATTTTATGTGCATCTGTTAAAATATTTTGATACTAATTTACATTATTTGATGTATTTTGTATATATATCTCAATACAAATTTAGTTTATTTTATGTATATTTTGTATATCTATTTTCATTTGTATCAAAATAAATAAACAAAATAGCAATAAAATAATGTAAATTTGTATGAGAAAACATATACAAATACACATATTATATATATACCAAAATAATAAAATTTTTAAATTTGTATTACAATAAATATACAAAATGCACATACAATAAGGTAGATTTATATTGAAATAGATATGCTAAATACATATAAAACAATGTAAATTTGCTTCAAAATATAAATACCAATACACATAAAATAACGTAGATTACTATAAAAATATATATACAAAATACACATTAAATGAAGTAAATACGTATAAGAAAATGTATACAAAGTACACATAAAATAATTAAATTTGTATTAAAATAAATATACAAAATACACATACAATAAGGTAAATCTATATTGAAATAGATATGCAAAATAAACATAAAATAATGTAAATTTGTATCAAATCATATACGAATACACACAATAAAATAACGTAAATTTTTATGAAAATATATATAAAAATACAAATAAAATAATGTAAATACGTAGAAAATATATATACAAAATACACATAAAATTATGTAAATTCTTATGAAAATAAATGAACAAAATTCCACTAAAAGAATGTATATTTATAGGAAAATATAAATACAAAATACAAATAAAATAACTAAAATTTGTATAAAAATATATAAAAAATACATAAAAATAATTTAAATTTGTTTGAAAATAGATATGCAAAATACACATAAAATTAGGCAAATCTGTATTGAAATACATATACAAATTACATATAAAATATTGTAAATTTGTATGAAAATATATAAACAAATACACATAAAATAGCGTAAATTTATATAAAATATATATACAAAATATACATTAAATAATGTAAATGTGTATAAAAATATATATACAAAATACACATAGAATAATGTAAAATCGTATCAAAATAAATAAACAGAATATCAATAAAATAATGTAAATTTGTATGAAAATAAAGATGCAAAATACCCAAATAATAACGCATATTTTTACAAAAATACACATAAGATAATTAAATTTGTATTAAAATAAATATACAAAATACACATACAATATGGTAAATTTGTATTGAAATAGATATGCAAAATAAACATATGTAATGTAAATTTGTATCAAAATATATATACGAATACCCATAAAATAGAGTAAATTTCTATGAAAATATATATCCAAAACACAAATAAAATGGTATAAATAATTATAAAAATATACATATCAAATACACCTAAAATAATGTAAATTCGTATAAAATAAATAAACAAAATTACGATAAAAGATGCAAGATACACATTAAATAATGTAGAAATGTATAAAGAAAATATATACAAAAAACAAATAGAATAATGTGAAATCGTATCAAAATGAATACACCGAATATTAATAAAATAATGTAAATTTGTATGAAAATAAAGATGCAAAATTCCCATCAAATAGCGCATTTCTTATATAAATATATATACCAAAATACACATAAAATATTTAAATTTGTATTGAAATAAATATACAAAATGCACATACAATAAGGTAAATTTGTATTGAAAGAGATATGCAAAAATACATATAAAACAATGTAAATTTGTTTCAAAATATATATATGAATACACATAAAATAACGTAGATTTCTATAAAAATATATATATACAAAAAACACATAAAATTAAGTAAATACGTATAAAAATAGATATACAAAATACACATAGAATAATGTAAAATTGTTTAAAAAAAAAAACAGAATATAAATTAAATAATGTAAATTTGTATGAAAATAAAAATGCAAAATACCCATAAAATAAAGCATATTTTTATAAAAATACATATACAAAAATACACATAGCATAATTAAATTTGTATTAAAATTAATATACAAAATGCATATACAATAAGGTAAATTTGTATTGAAAAAATATGCAAAATACACATAAAACAGTGTAAATTTATTTCAAAATTTATATACGAATACTCATAAATCAACGTAGATTTCTATAGAAATATATATACAAAATACACATCAAATGATGTAAACACGTATAAAAAAATATATATATATATATATATATATATATATATATATATATATATATATATATATATATATATATATATATATATATATATATATATATATATATATATATATATATATATATATATATATATATATATATATATATATATATATATATATATATATATATATATATATATATATATATATATATATATATATATATATATATATATATATATATATATATATACATAAAATCACCTAAATTTGTATAAAACTATATACAAAAATACACAAAAATAATTTTAATTTGTATGAAAATAAATATACAAAATACACATAAAATTAGGTAAATTTGTATTGAAATACATTTACAAAATACACATAAAATAATGTAAATTTGAATGAAAATATATAAACAAATACACTTAAAATAACGTAAATTTGTATAAAATATATATAAAAAATACACATTAAATAATGTAAATATGTATAAAAGAATATATACAAAACACAAATAGAATAATATAAAATCGTATCAAAATAAATACACAGAATATTAATAAAATAATGTAAATTTGTATGAAAATTAAGATGCAAAATACCCATAAAATAACGCATTTTTAAAAAAAATATTTATACCAAGACACACATAAAATATTTGAATTTGTATTAAAATAAATATACAAAATGCACATACAATAAGGAAAATTTGTATTGAAATAGATATGCAAAATACATATAAAACCATGTAAATTTTTTAAAAAATATATATATACGAATACACATAAAATTACGTAGATTTCTATGAAAATAAATATACAAAATACACATAAAATGAAGTAAATACGTATAAAAAAAGGTATACAAAATACACATAAAATAATGTAAACTCGTATCAAAATAAATCAACAAAATACTAATAAAAGAATGTGTATTGTATATATAAAAATTTACAAAATACAAACAAAATAACGTAAATTTATATAAAACTATATGCAAAAATACACAAAAGTAATTAAATTTGTGTGAAAATAGATATACAAAATACATGTGTATTTTGTATATTTATTTTCATACAAATTGAAATTATTTTTGTTTGTTTTTTTATATATTTTCATACAAATTTTCGTTATTTAATGTGTATTTTGTATATTTATTTTTTCTACAAATATACGTTCTTTTATCTGAATTTTGTTTATTGAATTTGAAACGAATTTACCTTATTTTGTATATCTATTTTCATACAAATTAAAATACTTCTGTGTATTTTTGTACATAGCTTTATATAAATTTACGTTATTTTATGTGTATTTTGTATATTTATATTTATACAAATACACATTCTTTTATTGGTATTTTGTATATTTATTTTGATACGAATTTACATTATTTTATGTGTATTTTGTATACATTTTTTCATACGTATTTACTTCATTTTGTGTGTATTTTGTATATATATTTTTCTAGAAATCTACGTTATTTTATGTGTATTCGTATATATATTTTGAAACAAATTTACATTGTTTTATATGTCTTTTGCTTATCTATTTCAATACAAATTTACCTTATTGTATGTGTTTTTTGTATATTTATTTTAATACAAATTTAATTTTTTGATGTGTATTTTGGTATATATATTTTTATAAATAAAAAAAATGCGTTATTTTCTGGGTATTTTTATAAATATTTTGATACAAATCTACATTATTTTATGTATTTTGTATATACATTTCAATTCAAGTTTAGCTTATTTTATCTGTATTTTGTATATCTATTTTCATACCAATTTAATTACTTCTGTGTATTTTTGTATATAGTTTTATACAAATTTACGTTATTTTATGTGTATTTTGAATATTTATATTTACACAAATACACATTCTTTTATTGGTATTTTGTTTATTTATTTTGATACGAATTTACATTATTTTATGTGTATTTTGTATACATTTTCTTATACGTATTTACTTCATTTTATGTGTATTTTGTATATATATTTTTATACAAATCTACGTTATTTTATGTGTATTCGTATATATATTTTGAAACAAATTTACATTGTTTTATATGTATTTTGCATATCTATTTCAATACAGATTTACCTTATTGTATGTGTATTTTGTATATTTATTTTAATACAAATTAGTTTTTTCATGTGTATTTTGGTATATATATATTTATAAAAAATGCGATATTTAATGGGTATTTTGCATCTTTATTTTCATACAAATTTACATTATTTTATTAATATTCTGTGTATTTATTTTGATACGATTTTACATTATTCTATTTGTGTTTTGTATATATTTTTTTATACATATTTACATTATTTAATGTGTATTTTGTATATTTTAAAACAAATTTACGTTATTTTATGCGCATCTGTTAAAATATTTTGATACAAATTTACATTATTTTATGTATTTTGTATATATATTTCAATACAAATTTAGTTTATTTTATGTATATTTTGTAAATCTATTTTCATTTGTATCAAAATAAATAAACAAAATAGCAATAAAATAATGTAAATTTGTATGAGAAAACATATACAAATACACATAAAATAACATAAATTTCTAAAAAAATATATGTACAAAAATGCACATAAAATAAAGTAAATTTGCAAATTTGTATTGAAATATATATGCAAAATACATATAAAACAATGTAAATTTGTTTCAAAATATATATACGAATGCACATAAAATAACGTAGATTTCTATAAAAATATATACAAAATACACATAAAATGAAGTAAATACGTATAAAAAAATGAATACAAAAATACATAAAAATCGTATCAAAATAAATAAACAAAATACCAGTAAAAGAATGTGTAATTGTAAAATATAAATATACAAAATACACATAAAATATCGTAAATTTGTATAAAACTATATACAAAATACAGAAGTAATTAAATTTGTATGAAAATATATATACAAAATACAGCTAAAATAAGCTAAATTTGAATTGAAATGAACATACAAAATACATAAAATAATGTAAATCTGTATCAAAATATTTATACAAATACATATAATAACGTAGATTTGTTTAAAAATATATAAACAAAATACACATTAAGTAATGTAGATACGTATAAAAAATATGTACAAATTTGATACACATATAATCATGTAATTCGTATCAAAATAAATAAACAAAATAGCAATAAAATAATGTAAATTTGTATGAGAAAACATATACATATAACGCAAATTTCTATAAAAATATATGTACAAATATGCACATAAAATAAATAAATTTGCAAAAAAATATATATACAAAACACACACTAAATAATGTAAATGCGTACATAAAATAACCTAAATTTGTATAAAACTATATACAAAAATACACAAAAATAATTTAAATTTGTTTGAAAAGAAATATACAAAATACACATAAAATTAGGTAAATTTGTATTGAAATACATATACAAAATACACATCAAATAATGTAAATTTGAATGAAAATATATAAACAAATACACTTAAAATAACGTAAATTTGTATAAAATATATGCAAGATACACATTAAATAATGTAAATGTGTATAAAAAATATATATACAAAAACAAATAGAATAATGTAAAATCGTATCAAAATAAATACACAGAATATCAATAAAATAATGTAAATTTGTATGAAAATAAAGATGCAAAATTCCCAGAAATTATCGCATTTAAAAAAAAAAATATTTACCAAAATACACATAAAATATTTAAATTTGTATTGAAATAAATATACAAAATGCATATACAGTAAGGTAAATTTGTATTGAAAGAGATATTCAAAAATACATATAAAACAATATAAATTTGTTTCAAAATATATATACGAATACACATAAAATAAAGTAGATTTCTATATATATAAACAAATATATATATATATATATATATATATATATATATATATATATATATATATATATATATATATATATATCTATATATATATATATATATATATATATATATAATATATATGTATATACAAAATACATATGAAATTATGTAAATACGTATAAAAATATATATACAAAATACATATCAAATAATGTAAATTCGTGTCAAAATAAATAAACAAAATATCATGAAAAGAATGTGTATTTGTATGAAAATAGATAGAAGATAATAAATTTGTATAAAATATATATGCAAGATACACATTAAATAATGTAAATATGTATAAAAAAGTATATACAAAAAACAAATAGAATAATGTAACATCGTATCAAAATAAATACACCGAATATTAATAAAATAATGTAAATTTGTATGAAAATAAAGATGCAAAATTCCCATAAAATAGCGCATTTCTTATAAAAATATATATACCAAAATACTCATAAAATATTTATATTTGCATTGAAATAAATATACAAAATGCATATACAATAAGGTAAATTTGTATTGAAAGAGATATGCAAAAATACATATAAAACAATGTAAATTTGTTTCAAAATATATATACGAATACAAATAAAAAAACGTAGATTTCTAAAAATATATATATACAAAATACACATAAAATTAAGTAAATACGTATAAAAAAAGGTATACAAAATACACATAAAATAATGTAATTTCGAATTAAAATAAATGTAAATTTGAATGAAAATTGAAAAACAAATACACTTAAAATAACGTAAATTTGTATAAAATATATATGCAAGATACACATTAAATAATGTAAATGTGTATAAAAAAATATATACAAAAAACAAATAGAATAATGTAAAATCGTATCAAAATAAATAAACAGAATATCAATAAAATAATGTAAATTTGTAAGAAAATAAAGATGCAAAATTCCCAAAAATTATCGCATTTTTTATAAAAATATATATACCAAAATACACATAATATATTTAAATTTGTATTGAAATAAATATACAAAATGCATATACAGTAAGGTAAATTTGTATTAAAAGAGATATTCAAAAATACATATAAAACAATGTAAATTTGTTTCAAAATATATATACGAATACACATAAAATAAAGTAGATTTCTATAGAAATATATATACAAAATACATATGAAATTATGTAAATACGTATGAAAATATATATATACAAAATACATATCAAATAATGTAAATTCGTGTCAATATAAATAAACAAAATATCATGAAAAGAATGTGTATTTGTATAAAAATAGATAATAGATAATAAATTTGTATAAAATATATATGCATGATACTCATTAAATAATGTAAATATGTATAAAAAAGTATATACAAAAAACAAATAGAATAATGTAAATTCGTATCAAAATAAATACACCGAATATTAATAAAATAATGTAAATTTGTATGAAAATAAAGATGCAAAATTCCCATAAAATAGCGCATTTCTTATAAAAATATATATACCAAAATACACATAAAATATTTAAATTTGTATTGAAATAAATATACAAAATGCACATACAATAAGGTAAATTTATATTGAAAGAGATATGCAAAAATACATATAAAACAATGTAAATTTGTTTCGAAATATATATACGAATACAAATAAAAAAACGTAGATTTCTATAAAAATATATATACAAAATACACATAAAATGAAGTAAATACGTATAAAAAAATGTATACAAAATACACATAAAATAATGTAAATTCGATTTAAAATAAATAAACAAAATACCAATAAAAGAATGTGTATTTGGATAAATATAAATATACAAAATACATATACAAAATAAACATAAAATAAGGTAGATTTGTAATAAAATATATGTACAAAATACACATACAATAATGTAAATTTATATGAAAATATATATACAAATACACATAAAATACCATGAGCTTGTATAAAAATATATATTCAAAATAAATATTAAATAATGTACAAGCGTATAAAAGTATATATACAAAGTACATATAAAATAATGTAAATTCGTATCAATATAAATCAACAAAACACCAATAAAATAATATATATTTGAATGAAAATAAATTTACAAAATACACATAACATAACTAAAATTTGTATTAAAATATATACAAAAATACATAGAAATAATTTGAGTTTGTATGAAAATAGATTTACAAAATCTGATCTGATTTTATATTATTTTTATAAAATCTGAATTTTGTTTATTGAATTTGAAACGAATTTACCTTATTTTGTATATCTATTTTCATACAAATTAAAATACTTCTGTGTATTTTTGTATATAGTTTTATATAAATTTACGTTATTTTATGTATTTTGTATATTTATATTTATACAAATACACATTCTTTTATTGGTATTTTGTATATTTATTTTGATGCGAGTTTACATTATTTTATGTGTATTTTGTAAACATTTTTTTATACGTATTTACTTCATTTTATGTGTATTTTGTATATATATTTTTATAGAAATTTACGTTATTTTATGTGTATTCGTATATATATTTTGAAACAAATTTACATTGTTTTATATATATTTTGCATATCTATTTCAATACAAATTTACCTTATTGTATGTGTTTTTTAAATATTTATTTTAATACAAATTTTATTTTTTTATGTGTATTTTGGTATATATGGAGAGGTAAATTTGTATTGAAAGAGATATTCAAAAATACATATAAAACAATGTAAATTTGTTTCAAAATATATATACGAATACACATAAAATAACGTAGATTTCTATAAAAATATATACAAAATACACATAAAATGAAGAAAATACGTATAAAAAAATGAATACAAAATACACATAAAAATCGTATCAAAATAAATAAACAAAATACCAGTAAAAGAATGTGTATTTCTATAAATATAAAAATACAAAATACACAAAAAATATCGTAAATTTGTATAAAACTATATACAAAAATACACAGAAGTAATTAAATTTGTATGAAAATATATATACAAAGTACAGCTAAAATAAGCTAAATTTGAATTGAAATGTACATACAAAATACATAAAATAATGTAAATCTGTATCAAAATATTTATACAAATAATGTTTAAAAATATGTAAACAAAATACACATTCAGTAATGTAAATACGTATAAAAAAATATGTACAAAATACACATATAATCATGTAACTCGTATTAAAATAAATAAACAAAATAGCAATAAAATAATGTAAATTTGTATGAGAAAACATATACAAATAACGCAAATTTCTATAAAAATATATGTACAAAAATGCACATAAAATAAAGTAAATTTGCATAAAAATATATATACAAAACACACACTAAATAATGTAAATGCGTACATAAAATAACCAAAATTTGTATAAAACTATATACAAAAATACACAAAAATAATTTAAATTTGTTTGAAAAGAAATATACAAAATACACATAAAATTAGGTAAATTTGTATTGAAATACATATACAAAATACACATCAAATAATGTAAATTTGAATGAAAATATATAAACAAATACACTTAAAATAACGTAAATTTGTATAAAATATATATGCAAGATACACATTAAATAATGTAAATGTGTATAAAAAAATATATACAAAAAACAAATAGAATAATGTAAAATCGTATCAAAATAAATACACAGAATATCAATAAAATAATGTAAATTTGTATGAAAATAAAGATGCAAAATTCCCAAAAATTATCGCATTTTTTAAAAAAATATATTAACCAAAATACACATAATATATTTAAATTTGCATTGAAATAAATATACAAAATGCATATACAGTAAGGTAAATTTGTATTGAAAGAGATATTCAAAAATACATATAAAACAATGTAAATCTGTTTCAAAATATATATACGAATAAACATAAAATAAAGTAGATTTCTATAGAAATATATATACAAAATACATATGAAATTATGTAAATACGTATAAAAATATATATACAAAATACATATCAAATAATGTAAATTCGTGTCAAAATAAATAAACAAAATATCATGAAAAGAATGTGTATGTATGAAAATAGATAATAGATAATAAATTTGTATAAAATATATATGCAAGATACACATTAAATAATGTATATATGTATAAAAAAGTATATACAAAAAACAAATAGAATAATGTAACATCGTATCAAAATAAATACACCGAATATTAATAAAATAATGTAAATTTGTATGAAAATAAAGATGCAAAATTCCCATAAAATAGCGCATTTCTTATAAAAATATATATACCAAAATACACATAAAATATTTAAATTTGCATTGAAATAAATATACAAAATGCACATACAATAAGGTAAATTTGTATTGAAAGAGATATGCAAAAATACATATAAAACAATGTAAATTTGTTTCAAAATATATATACGAATACAAATAAAAAAACGTAGATTTCTATAAAAATATATATACAAAATACACATAAAATTAAGTAAATACGTATAAAAAAATGTATACAAAATACACATAAAATAATGTAAATTCGAATTAAAATAAATAAACAAAATACCAATAAAAGAATGTGTATTTGGATAAATATAAATATACAAAATACACATACAAAATAAACATAAAATAAGGTAGATTTGTAATAAAATATATGTACAAAATACACATAAAATAATGTAAATTTATTTGAAAATATATATACAAATACACATAAAATACCATGAATTTGTATAAAAATATATATTCAAAATAAATATTAAATAATGTAAAAGCGTATAAATATATATATACAAAGTACATATAAAATAATGTAAATTCGTATCAATATAAATCAACAAAACACCAATAAAATAATATATATTTGAATGAAAATAAATTTACAAAATACAAATAACATAACTAAAATTTGTATTAAATTATATACAAAAATACATAGAAATAATTTGAGTTTGTATGAAAATAGATATACAAAATACACATAAAACTAGGTAAATTTCTTTTGAAATGTATATACAAAATACCCATAAAATATTGTAAATTTGTGTCAAAATATATAAACAAATACACATAAAATAACGTACATTTGTATGAAAAATATATACAAAATACACATAGAATAATGTCAATTCGTATCAAAATGAATGAGCAGAATATCAATAAAATAATGTAAATTTGTATGAAAATAAAGATGCAAAATACCCACAAAATAAAGCATATGTTTATAAAAATAAAGATACAAAAATACACATCGAATAATTAAATTTGTATTAAAATTAATATACAAAATGCGTATATAATAAGGTAAATTTGTATACAAAATACACATACAAAATAAACATAAAATAAGGTAGATTTGTAATAAAATATATGTACAAAATTCACATAAAATAATGTAAATTTATTTGAAAATATATATACAAATACACATAAAATACCATGAATTTGTATAAAAATATATATTCAAAATAAATATTAAATAATGTAAAAGCGTATAAATATATATATACAACGTACATATAAAATAATGTAAATTCGTATCAATATAAATCAACAAAACACCAATAAAATAATATATATTTGAATGAAAATAAATTTACAAAATACACATAACATAACTAAAATTTGTATTAAAATATATACAAAAATACATAGAAATAATTTGAGTTTGTATGAAAATAGATATACAAAATACACATAAAACTAGGTAAATTTCTTTTGAAATGTATATACAAAATACCCATAAAATATTGTAAATTTGTGTCAAAATATATAAACAAATACACATAAAATAACGTAAATTTGTATGAAAAATATATACAAAATACACATAGAATAATGTCAATTCGTATCAAAATGAATGAGCAGAATATCAATAAAATAATGTAAATTTGTATGAAAATAAAGATGCAAAATACCCAAAAATAAAGCATATGTTTATAAAAATACAGATACAAAAATACACATCGAATAATTAAATTTGTATTAAAATTAATATACAAAATGCGTATATAATAAGGTAAATTTGTATTGAAAAAATATGCAACATACACGTTTACTCATACAAATTTATATTATTTATTGGTATTTTGTTTATTTATTTTGATACGAATTACATGATTATATGTGTATTTTGTACATATTTTTTTATACGTATTTACATTATTTAATGTGTATTTTGTTTATATATTTTCATACAAATTTACGTTATTTATTTGTATAAATATTTTGATACAAATTTACTTTATTTCATGTATTTTGTATATATATTTCAATTCAAATTTAGCTTATTTTGTGTGTATTTTGTATATATTTTCATACAAATTTAATTACTTCTGTGTATTTTTGTATATAGTTTTATATAAATTTACGTTATTTTATGTGTATTTTGTATTTTTATATTTATACAAATACACATTCTTTTATTGGTATTTTGTTTATTTGTTTTGATACAATTTACATTATTTATGTATTTTATACATTTTTATACGTATCTACTTCATTTTATGTGTATTTTGTATATATATTTTTATTGAAATCTACGTTATTTTATGTGTATTCGTATATTTATTTTGAAACAAATTTACATTGTTTTATATGTATTTTGCATATCTATTTCAATACAAATTTACCTTATTGTATGTGTTTTTTCTATATTTATTTTAATACAAATTTAATTTTTTGATGTGTATTTTGGTATATATATTTTTTTATAAATAAAAAATATGCGTTATTTTATGGGTATTTTGCTTCTTCATTTTCATACAAATTTACATTATTTTATTAATATTCTGTGTATTTATTTTGATACGATTTTACATTATTCTATTTGTGTTTTGTACATATTTTTTATACAAATTTACGTTATTTTAAGTGTATTTGATAATGTATTTTCATTCAAATTTACATTATTTTATGTGTATTTTGTGTATGTATTTCAATACAAATTTACCTAATTTTATGTGTATTTTGTATATTTATTTTCATACAAATTTAAAATATTTTGTGTATTTTGTATATAGTTTGATACAAATTTAGGTTATTTTATGTATTTTGTATATCTATTTTCATACAAATACACATTCTTTTATTGATATTTTGTTTATTTATTTTGACGCAATTTACATTATTTAATGTAATTTTGTATATATTTTATACGTATTTACATCATTTCATTTGTATTTTGTATAGTTTTAAACAAATTTATATTATTTAATGTGTATTTTGTATATATATATATATATATAGATATATATATATATATATATATATATATATATATATATATATATATATGTATATATATATATATATATATATATATATATATATATATATATATATATATATTTTGTTTATTTATTTTGATACTAATTTACATTATTTTATGTGTATTTTGTATACATTTTTTATACGTATTTACTTATTTTTATGTAAATTTGTATGAGAAAACATATACAAATAACGCAAATTTCTATAAAAATATATGTACAAAAATGCATATAAAATAAAATAAATTTGCATAAAAATATATATATAAAACACACACTAAATAATGTAAATGCGTACATAAAATAACCTAAATTTGTATAAAACTATATACAAAAATACACAAAAATAATTTAAATTTGTTTGAAAAGAAATATACAAAATACACATAAAATTAGGTAAATTTGTATTGAAATACATATACAAAATACACATCAAATAATGTAAATTTGAATGAAAATATATAAACAAATACACTTAAAATAACGTAAATTTGTATAAAATATATATGCAAGATACACATTAAATAATGTAAATATGTATAAAAAATATATATACAAAAAACAAATAGAATAATGTAAAATCGTATCAAAATAAATACACAGAATATCAATAAAATAATGTAAATTTGTATGAAAATAAAGATACAAAATTCCCAAAAATTATCGCATTTTTAAAAAAAATTTATTTACCAAAATACACATAAAATATTTAAATTTGTATTGAAATAAATATACAAAATGCATATACAGTAAGGTAAATTTGTATTGAAAGAGATATTCAAAAATACATATAAAACAATGTAAATTTGTTTCAAAATATATATACGAATACACATAAAATAAAGTAGATTTCTATAGAAATATATTTACAAAATACATATGAAATTATGTAAATACGTATAAAAATATATATACAAAATACATATCAAATAATGTAAATTCGTGTCAAAATAAATCAACAAAATATCATGAAAAGAATGTGTATTTGTATGAAAATAGATAATAGATAATAAATTTGTATAAAATATATATGCAAGATTCACATTAAATAATGTAAATATGTATAAAAAAGTATATACAAAAACAAATAGAATAATGTAACATCGTATCAAAATAAATACACCGAATATTAATAAAATAATGTAAATTTGTATGAAAATAAAGATGCAAAATTCCCATAAAATAGCGCATTTCTTATAAAATATATATACCAAAATACACATAAAATATTTAAATTTGCATTGAAATAAATATACAAAATGCACATACAATAAGGTAAATTTGTATTGAAAGAGATATGCAAAAATACATATAAAACAATGTAAATTTGTTTCAAAATATATATACGAATACAAATAAAAAAACGTAGATTTCTAAAAAAATATATATACAAAATACACATAAAATTAAGTAAATACGTATAAAAAATGTATACAAAATACACATAAAATAATGTAATTTCGAATTAAAATAAATGTAAATTTGAATGAAAATATAAAAACAAATACACTTAAAATAACGTAAATTTGTATAAAATATATATGCAAGATACACATTAAATAATGTAAATGTGTATAAAAAATATATACAAAAAACAAATAGAATAATGTAAAATCGTATCAAAATAAATACACAGAATATCAATAAAATAATGTAAATTTGTATGAAAATAAAGATGCAAAATTCCCAAAAATTATCGCATTTTTTATAAAAAATATATACCAAAATACACATAAAATATTTAAATTTGTATTGAAATAAATATACAAAATGCATATACAGTAAGGTAAATTTGTATTAAAAGAGATATTCAAAAATACATATAAAACAATGTAAATTTGTTTCAAAATATATATACGAATACACATAAAATAAAGTATATTTCTATAGAAATATATATACAAAATACATATGAAATTATGTAAATACGTATAAAAATATATATACAAAATACATATCAAATAATGTAAATTCGTGTCAAAATAAATAAACAAAATATCTTGAAAAGAAAGTGTATTTGTATAAAAATAGATAATATATAATAAATTTGTATAAAATATATATGCAAGATACTCATTAAATAATGTAAATATGTATAAAAAAGTGTATACAAAAAACAAATAGAATAATGTAAATTCGTATCAAAATAAATACACCGAATATTAATAAAATAATGTAAATTTGTATGAAAATAAAGATGCAAAATTCCCATAAAAGAGCGCATTTCTTATAAAAATATATATACCAAAATACACATAAAATATTTAAATTTGTATTGAAATAAATATACAAAATGCACATACAATAAGGTAAATTTGTATTGGAAGAGATATGCAAAAATACATATAAAACAATGTAAATTTGTTTCAAAATATATATACGAATACAAATAAAAAAACGTAGATTTCTATAAAAATATATATACAAAATACACATAAAATTAAGTAAATACGTATAAAAAAATGTGTATTTGTAAAAATATATATATACAAAATACACATAAAATATCGTAAATTTGTATAAAACTATATACAAAAATACACAGAAGTAATTAAATTTGTATGAAAATATATATACAAAATACAGCTAAAATAAGCTAAATTTGAATTGAAATGTACATACAAAATACATAAAATAATGTAAATCTGTATCAAAATATTTATACAAATACATATAATAACTTAGATTTGTTTAAAAATATATAAACAAAATACACATTAAGTAATGTAAATACGTATAAAAAATATGTACAAAATACACATATAATCATGTAATTCGTATCAAAATAAATAAACAAAATAGCAATAAAATAATGTAAATTTGTATGAGAAAACATATACAAATAACGCAAATTTCTATAAAAATATATGTACAAAAATGCACATAAAATAAAGTAAATTTGCAAAAAAATATATGTATAAAACACACACTAAATAATGTAAATGCGTACATAAAATAACCTAAATTTGTATAAAACTATATACAAAAAAACACAAAAATAATTTAAATTTGTTTGAAAAGAAATATACAAAATACACATAAAATTAGGTAAATTTGTATTGAAATACATATACAAAATACACATCAAATAATGTAAATTTGAATGAAAATATATAAACAAATACACTTAAAATAACGTAAATTTGTATAAAATATATATGCAAGATACACATTAAATAATGTAAATGTGTATAAAAAAATATATACAAAAAACAAATAGAATAATGTAAAATCGTATCAAAATAAATACACAGAATATCAATAAAATAATGTAAATTTGTATGAAAATAAAGATACAAAATTCCCAAAAATTATCGCATTTTTTTTTAAATATATTTACCAAAATACACATAAAATATTTAAATTTGTATTGAAATAAATATACAAAATGCATATACAGTAAGGTAAATTTGTATTGAAAGAGATATTCAAAAATACATATAAAACAATGTAAATTTGTTTCAAAATATATATACGAATACACATAAAATAAAGTAGATTTCTATAGAAATATATATACAAAATACATATGAAATTATGTAAATACGTATAAATATATATACAAAATACATATCAAATAATGTAAATTCGTGTCAAAATAAATAAACAAAATATCATGAAAAGAATGTGTATTTGTATGAAAATAGATAATAGATAATAAATTTGTATAAAATATATATGCAAGATACACATTAAATAATGTAAATATGTATAAAAAAGTATATACAAAAAAACAAATAGAATAATGTAACATCGTATCAAAATAAATACACCGAATATTAATAAAATAATGTAAATTTGTATGAAAATAAAGATGCAAAATTCCCATAAAATAGCGCATTTCTTATAAAAATATATATACCAAAATACACATAAAATATTAAAATTTGCATTGAAATAAATATACAAAATGCACATACAATAAGGTAAATTTGTATTGAAAGAGATATGCAAAAATACATATAAAACAATGTAAATTTGTTTCAAAATATATATACGAATACAAATAAAAAAACGTAGATTTCTATAAAAATATATATACAAAATACACATAAAATTAAGTAAATACGTATAAAAAAATGTATACAAAATACACATAAAATAATGTAATTTCGAATTAAAATAAATGTAAATTTGAATGAAAATATAAAAACAAATACACTTAAAATAACGTAAATTGGTAAAATATATATGCAAGATACACATTAAATAATGTAAATGTGTATAAAAAAATATATACAAAAAACAAATAGAATAATGTAAAATCGTATCAAAATAAATACACAGAATATCAATAAAATAATTTAAATTTGTATGAAAATAAAGATGCAAAATTCCCAAAAATTTTCGCTTTTTTTATAAAAATATATATACCAAAATACATATCAAATATTTAAATTTGTATTGAAATAAATATACAAAATGCACATACAGTAAGGTAAATTTGTATTAAAAGAGATATTCAAAAATACATATAAAACAATGTAAATTTGTTTCAAAATATATATACGAATACACATAAAATAAAGTAGATTTCTATTGAAATATATATACAAAATACATATGAAATTATGTAAATACGTATAAAAATATATATACAAAATACATATCAAATAATGTAAATTTTTGTATATGTATTTTTATAAAAATATCCTTTATTTTATGGGTATTTTGCATCTTTATTTTCATACAAATTTACGTTATTTTATTGATATTCTGCTCATTCATTTTGATACGATTTGACATTATTCTATGTGTATTTTGTATATATTTTTCATACAAATTTACGTTATTTTATGTGTATTTGTTTATATATTTTGACACAAATTTACAATATTTTATGGGTATTTTGTATATATATTTCAAAAGAAATTTACCTAGTTTTTATGTGTATTTTGAATATCTATTTTCATACAAACTCAAATTATTTATATGTATTTTTGTATATATTTCAATACAAATTTTAGTTATGTTATGTGTATTTTGTAAATCTATTTTCATTCAAATATATATTATTTTATTGGTATTTTGTTGATTTATATTGATACGAATTTACATATTTTATATGTACTTTTTATATATATTTTTATACGCATTTACATTATTTAATATTTATTTTGAATGTATAATTTTATACAAATTCATGGTATTTTTTGTGTATTTGTATATATATTTTCATATAAATTTACATTATTTTATGTGTATTTTGTACATATATTTCATTACAAATTTACCTTATTTTATGTTTATTTTGTATGTGTATTTTGTACATTTATATTTATACACGTTTACTCATACAAATTTATATTATTTTATTGGTATTTTGTTTATTTATTTTGATATGAATTACATGATTATATGTGTATTTTGTACACATTTTTTTATACGTATTTACATTATTTAATGTGTATTTTGTTTATATATTTTCATACAAATTTACGTTATTATATGTGTATTTGTATAAATATTTTGATACAAATTTACTTTATTTCATGTATTTTATATATATATTTCAATTCAAATTTAGCTTATTTTGTGTGTATTTTGTATATATTTTCATACAAATTTAATTACTTCTGTGTATTTTGTATATATATATTTATACAAATACACATTCTTTTATTTGTATTTTGTTTATTTATTTTGATACGAATTTACATTATTCTATGTGTATTTTGCATACATTTATTTATACGTATTTATTTCATTTTAGGTGTATTTTGTATATATATTTTTTATAGAAATCTACGTTATTTTATGTGTATTCGTATACATATTTTGAAACAAATTTACATTGCTTTATATGTATTTTGCATATCTATTTCAATACAAATTTACCTTATTGTACATATAAAACAATGTAAATTTGTTTCAAAATATATGTACGAATACAAATCAAATAACGTAGATTTCTATAAAAATATATATACAAAATACACATAAAATTAAGTAAATACGTATAAAAAAATGTAAACAAAATACACATAAAATAATGTAAATTCGAAACAAAATAAATAAACAAAATACCAATAAAAAAATGTGTATTTGTATAAATATAAATGTACAAAATACACATACAAAATAAACATAAAATAAGGTAAATTTGTAATGAAATATATGAACAAAATACACATAAAATAATGTAAATTTATATGAAAATATATATACAAATAAACATAAAATACCATGAATTTGTATAAAATTATATATTCAAAATAAATATTAAATAACGTAAATGCGTATAAAAATATATATACAAAGTACATATAAAATAATGTAAATTCGTATCAATATAAATGAACAAAATACCAATAAAATAATATATATTTGAATGAAAATAGATTTACAAAATACACATAACCTAACTAAAATTTGTATTGAAATATATACAAAAATACATAAAAATAATTGGAGTTTGTATGAAAATACAAACACACATAAAACTAGGTAAATTTCTTTTGAAATATATATACAAAATACCCATAAAATATTGTAAATTTGTATCAAAATATATAAACAAATACACATAAAATAACGTAAATTTGTATGAAAAATATATACAAAATACACATAGAATAATGTCAAATCGTATCAAAATGAATGAGCAGAATATCAATAAAATAACGTAAATTTGTATGAAAATAAAGATGCAAAATACCCATAAAATAAAGCATATTTTTATAAAAATACATATAGAAAAATACACATAGAATAATTAAATTTGTATTAAAATTAATATACAAAATGCATATACAATAAATTTAAATTTGATTATATTAAATGAAATAAATATACAAAATAAACATAAAATAAGGTAAATTTGTAATAAAATATATGTAAGAATACACATAAAATAATATAAATTTGTATGAAAATATATATACAAATACACATAAAATAACATGAATTTGTATAAAATTTGTTTCAAAATATATACGAATACGCACAATAAAATAACGTAAATTTTTATGAAAATGTATATATAAAATACACATAAAATAATTTAAATACGTAGAAAATATATATACAAAATACACATAAAATAATGTAAATTCGTAAAAAATTAAATACACAAAATTCCAATAAAAGAATGTATATTTGTAGGAAAATATATATACAAAAAACAAATAAAATAACTATAATTTGTATAAAAATTATTTAAATTTGTTTGAAAATAGATATGCAAAATACATATAAAGTTAGGCAAATTTGTATTGAAATACATATACAAAACTCACATAAAATAATGTAAATTTGTATTAAAATATATAAACAAATACATATAAAATAACGTAAATTTGGACAAAATATATATACAAAATATACATTAAATATTTTAAATATGTATAAATTGATATTTGCGTTCTTTATGTGTATTTTGTATATGTTTTCTCATAGAAATTTACATTATATTATTGGTATTTTGTCTATTTATTTTGATACGAATTACATGTTTATTTGTGTATTTTTTACATTTTTTCTATACGTATTTACATTATTTAATGTGTATTTTGTTTATATATTTTTATACAAATTTACGTTATTATATGTGTATTTGTAAAAGTATTTTGATACAAATTTACATTATTTTATGTATTTTGTATATATATTTCAATTCAAATTTAGCTTATTTTATGTGTATTTTGTATATCTATTTATTTTAATACAAAATCAAATATTTTATGTTTTTTCGTATATATATTTTTATAAAAAATGCGTTATTTTATGGGTATTTTGCATCTTAATTTTCATACAAATTTACATTATTTTATTAAAATTTTCTGTATTTATTTTGATACGATTTTACATTATTTTATTTGTGTTTTGTATATATTTTTTTATACATATTTACATTATTTAATGTTTTTTTTGTATATATATTTGATACAAATTTACGTTATTTTAAGTCTATATGTTTATATATTTTCATTCAAATTTACATTATTTTATGTGTATTTTGTATATGTATTTCAATACAAATTTACCTAT
Organism: Eriocheir sinensis; assembly: GCF_024679095.1. NCBI lineage: Eukaryota > Metazoa > Arthropoda > Malacostraca > Decapoda > Varunidae > Eriocheir > Eriocheir sinensis. The sequence goes on from NW_026111898.1 coordinate 986,487, forward strand.
TTTTATATGTTTTTTGTATATTTATTTTCATACAAGTTTGAATTATTTTTGTGTATTTTTGTATATAGTTTTATACAAATTTAGGTTATTTTATGTATTTTGTATATCTATTTTCATACAAATACACATTCTTTTCATGATATTTTGTTTATTTATTTTGACACGAATTAACATTATTTAATGTGTATTTTGTATATATATTTTATACGTATTTACATTATTTCAAGTGTATTTTGTATATATATTTCTATAGAAATCTGCGTTATTTTATGTGTATTCATATATATATTTTGAAACAAATTTACATTGTTTTATGTGTATTTTGCATATTTTTTCAATACAAATTTACCTTATTGTATGTGCATTTTGTATATTAATTTTAATACAAATTTGATAAATCTATGTGTATTTTTGTATATGTATTTTTATAAAAATATGCTTTATTTTATGGGTATTTTGCATCTTTATTTTCATACAAATTTACATTATTTTATTGATATTCTGTGTATTTATTTTGATATGTTTTTACATTATTCTATGTGTATTTTGTATATATATTTTATATAAAATGTATTTGTTTTCATTTCATATAAATCTACATTATTTTATATGTTTTTTGTACATGTATTTAAATACAAATTTAACTAGTTATATGTGTATTTTGTATATCTATTTTGTATGTATATTTTCATAGAAATTTACTCTATTTTATGAGTATTCGTATATATATTTTGATACAAATTTACATTATTGATGTGTATTTTGCATATCTATTTCAATACAAATTTACTTTATTGTACGTGCATTTTGTATATTTATTTTAATACAAATTTAATTATTTTATATGTATTTTTGTATATATATTTTATGCAAATATGCGTTATTATATGGATATTTTGCATCTTTATTTTCATACAAATTTACATTATTTTATTGATATTCTCTTTATTTATTTTGATACGATTTAACATTATTCTATGTGTTTTTTGTATATTTTTTTATACATATTTACATTATTTAATGTTCATTTTGTATATATATTTTATCCAAATTTACATTATTTTATGTGTATTTGTTTATATATTTTCATACATATTTACATTATTTTATGTGTTTTTTATATATATATTTTTCTACGTATTTAAATTATGTTATGTGTATTTTGTATATACATTTTCATAAAAAAAACTACGTTATTTTATTGTGTGTATAAGTATATATTTTGATACAAATTTTATACAAAATTATGTTATTTAATGTGTATTTGTATATATATTTTCATACAAATTTATATTATTTATGTGTATTTTTTCATATATTTCATTACAAATTTACCTTATTTTATGTTTATTTTGTATATTTATTTCATTCAATTTTAAATTATTTTATGTGTATATTTGTATTTGTATTTAGGTTATTTTATATGTATTTTGTATATATATTTTCATCCAAAATTACATTATTATATTGGTATTTACTTAATTTAATTCGATACGAATTTAGATTATTTCATAGGTATTTTGTATACATATTTTTATACTCATTTACATTATCTAATGTGTGTTTTGTATATATATTTTTACGCAAATTTATTTTATGTTCATTTTTGTACATATATTTTCATAGAAATTTGCATTATTTTATGTATATAGTTTTATACAAATTTACGTTATTTTATGTGCATTTTATATATTTATATTTATACAAATACATATTCTTTTATTGCTATATTGTTTATTTATATTTATACGAATTTACATTATTTTATGTGTATTTTGTATACATTTTTTTATACGTATTTACTTAATTTTATGTTTATTTTGTATATATATTTTTATAGAAATCTACGTTATTTTATGTGTATTCGCATATATATTTTGAAACAAATTTACATTATTTTATATGTATTTTGCATGTCTATTTCAATACAAATTTACCTTATTGTATGTGCATTTTGTATATTTATTTTGATACAAATTCAAATATTTTATGTGTATTTTGGTATCAATGATTTTATAAAAATGCGTAATTTTATAGGTATTTTGCATCTTAATTTTCATACAAATTTACATTATTTTATTAATATTCTGTGTATATATTTTGATACGATTTTACATTATTCTATTATATTTTTATACGTATTTACGTCATTTCATGTGTATTTTGTATATATATTTCTATAGAAATATATGTTATTTTATGTGTATTCGTATATATATTTTGAAACAAATATACATTGTTTTATGTGCATTTTGCATATTTTTTCAATATAAATTTACCTTATTGTACGTGCATTTTGTATATTGATTTTAATACAAATTTAATTATTCTATGTGTATTTTTGTATATGTATTTTCATAAAAAAATGCTTTATTTTATGGGTATTTTGCATCTTTATTTTCATACAAATTTACATTATTTTATTGATATTCTGTGTATTTATTTTGATACGATTTTACATTATTCTATGTATATTTTGTATATATATTTCATACAAATGAACGTTATTTTATCTGAATTTGTTTTCATTTCATACAAATTTACATTATTTTATGTGTATTTTGTACATGTATTTAAATACAAATTTAACTATTATGTATATCTATTTTCATACAAATTGAAATTAATTTTCTGTATTTTAGTATATATTTTATTCAAATTTTCGTAATTTTATGTGAATTTTGTATATTTATTTTCCTACAAATATACGTTCTTTTATCGGAATTTTGTTTATTTATTTTGATACGAGTTTTCATTATTTTAGGTGTATTTGATATATATACTTTTATACTTATTTACATAATTTTATATGTATTTTGAATATATATTTTCATAGAAATTTACTCTATTTTATGTGTATTCGTATATATATTTTGATACAAATTTACATTATTTATGTGTATTTCGCATATCTATTTCAATACAAATTTTCTTTATTGTATGTGCCTTTTGTATATTTATTTTGATGCAAATTTAATTATTTTATGTGTATTTTTGTATATATTTTTAAACAAATATGCGTTATTATATGGGTATTTTGCATCTTTATTTTCATACAAATTTACATTATTTTATTGATTGTCTGTTTATTTATTTTGATACGATTTTACGTTATTCTGTGTATTTTGTATATATTTTTAGACATATTTACATTATTTAATGTATATTTTGTACATATATTTTATGGAAATTTACGTTATCTTATGTGTATTTGTTTATATATTTTCATACAAATTTACATTATTTTATGTGTATTTTGTATATGTATTACAATAAAAATTTGCCTAATATCATTTGTATTTTGCATATCTATTTTCTAACAAATTTAAATTATTTTTGTGTATTTTTGTATTATTTTTATACAAATTTTTTTTTTTTGTATTTTGTATATATATTTTCCTACACATATACATTCTTTTAGAGGAAATTTTGTTTATTTATTTTGATACGAATTTACATTATTTTATGTGTATTTTGTATATATATTTTTCTATGTATTTACATTATTTTATGTGTATTTTGTATATATATTTTCATAAAAATTTACGTAATTTTATTGTGTGTATTCGTATATTTTGATAAAAAATTTCATTATTTTATGTGTTTTTTGCATATCTATTTCAATAAAAATCTACTTTATTGTATGTGTATTTTGTATATTTATTTTAATACAAATTTAATTATTTTATGTGTATTTTTTATATCTTTTTTTTTAAATATGAGATATTTTATGGGTATTTTGCATCTTTAATTTTATAAATTTTTACATTACGTACATATCTTTTATACGTATTCACATTATTTAATGTGTATTTTGTTTATATATTTTTATACAAATTTACGTTATTATATGTGTATTTGAATATATATTTTGATACAAATTTACATTATTTTATGTATTTTCTATATTTATTTCAATTCAAATTTAGCTTATTTTATGTGTCTTTTGTATATCTATTTTCATACAAATTTAATTATTTTTGTTTATTTTTGTATATAGTTTTATACAATTTTACGTTATTTTATGTGTATTTTGTATATTTATATTTATACAAGTAAACATTCTTTTATTGGCATTTAGTTTATTTATTTTGATACGAATTTACATTATTTTATGTGTATTTTGTATACATTTTCTTATACGTATTTACTTCATTTTATGTGTATTTTGTATATATATTTTATAGAAATCTACGTTATTTTATGTGTATTCGTATGTATATTTTGAAACAAATTTACATTGTTTTATATGTATTTTGCATATCTATTTCAATACAAATTTACCTTATTGTATGTGCATTTTGTATATTTATTGTAATACAAATTTAAATATTTTATGTGCATTTTGGTATATATATTTTCATAAAAAATGCGTTGTTTTATGGGTATTTTGCATCTTTATTTTCATACAAATTTACATTATTTTATTAATATTCTGTGTATTTATTTTGATACTATTTTACATTATTCTATTTGTGTTTTGTATATATTTTTTATACATATTTACATTATTTAATGTGTATTTTCTATATATATTTCATACAAATTTTCGTTATTTTAAGTGTATTTGTTTATATATTTTTATTCAAATTTACATTATTTTATGTGTATTTTGTATATGTATTTCAATAGAAATTTACCTAATTTCATGTGTATTTTGTATATATATTTTATACAAATTTAAATTATTTTTTGTGTATTTTTGTATAGAGTTTTATACAAATTTACAATATTTTATGTGTATTTTGTATATCTATTTTCATACAAATACACATTCTTTTATTGATATTTTGTTTATTTATTTTCATGCGAATTTACATTATTTAATGTGTATTGTGTATATATATTTTTATACGTATTTACGTCATTTCATGTGTATTTTGTATATATATTTCTATAGAAATATACGTTATTTTATGTGTATTCGTATATATATTTTGAAACAAATATACATTGTTTTATGTGCATTTTGCATTTTTTTTCAATACAAATTTACCTTATTGCACGTGCATTTTGTATATTAATTTAAATACAAATATAGCTATTCTATATGTATTTTTGTATATGTATTTTTATAAGAATATGCTTTATTTTATGGGTATTTTGCATCTTTATTTTCATACAAAATTACATTATTTTATTGATATTCTGTGTATTTATTTTGATACGATTTTACATTATTCTATGTATATTTTGTATATCTATTTTATACCAATGTACGTTATTTTATGTGAATTTGTTTTCATTTCATACAAATTTACATTATTTTATGTGAATTTTGTACATGTATTTAAATACAAATTTAACTAATTATATGTGTATTTTGTATATCTATTTTCATACAAATTGAGATTAATTGTGTGTATTTTTGTATATATTTTTATTCAAATTTTCGTAATTTTATGTGTATTTTGTATATTTATTTTCCTACAAATATACGTTCTTTTATCGGAATTTTATTTATTTATTTTGATACGAATTTTCATTTTTTTAGGTGTATTTGATATATATATTTTTATACTCATTTACATAATTTTATATGTATTTTGAATATATATTTTCATAGAAATTTACTCTATATGTATATGTATAGAAAATACACATGAAATAATCTAAATTCGTATCGAAATAAATGAACAAAATACCGATAAAATAATGTAATTTTGAATGAAAATATATATAGAAAATACACATAAAATAACGTAAATACAAATAAATATATACACATAAAATGATTTGAATTTGAATGAAAATAGATATAAAAATAAACTTAAAATAAGGCAAATTTATAATGAAATATATATACAAAATACACATAAAATAATGTAGATTTGTTTCAAAATATATATACGAATACACATAAAATAACGTAGATTTCTATAGAAATATATATACAAAATACACATGAAATGTTGTAAATACGTATAAAAATTTATATAGAAAATACATATTAAATAATATAAATTCGTGTCAAAATAAATAATTAAAATATCAATAAAAGAATGTGTATTTGTATGAAAATACATATACAAAATACACATAAAATAACGTAAATTTGTATAAAACTATATATAAAAATACACAAAAATAAGTTAAATTTGTATGAAAATAAATATACAAAATACACATAAAATTAGGTAAATTTGTAAAGAAATACATATACAAAATACACATAAAATAATGTAAATTTGAATGAAAATATATAAACAAATACACTTAAATTAACATAAATTTGTATAAAATATATATAAAAAATACTCATTAAATAAAGTAAATATGTATAAAAAATATATATACAAAACACAAATAGAATAATGTAAAATCGAATTAAAATAAATACACAGAATGTAAATAAAATAATGTAAATTTGTATGAAAATAAAGATGCAAAATACCCATAAAATAACGCATTTTTTTAAATATACAAAATACACATGAAAGGATGTAAATACGTATAAAAATATATATACAAAATACACATTAAATAATATAAATTCGCGTCAAAATAAATAAACAAAATGTCAATAAAAGAATGTGTATTTGTATGAAAATAAATATACAAAATACACATAAGATAACATAAATTTGTATAAAACTATATACAAAAAACCACAAAAATAATTTAAATTTGTATGAAAATAAATATACAAAATACACATAAAATTAGGTAAATTTGTATTGAAATACATATACAAAATACACATAAAATACTGTAAATTTGAATGAAAATACATAAACAAATACACTTAAAATAACGTAAATTTGTATAAAAAAATATATACAAAACACAAATAGAATAATGTAAAATCGTATCAAAATAAATACACAGAATATTAATAAAATAATGTAAATTTGTATGAAAATAAAGAAGCAAAATACCCATAAAATAACGCATTTTTTTTAATATATATACAAAAATACACATAAAAAAATTTATTTGTATTAAAATAAATATACAAAAGGTAAATCTGTATTGAAATAGATATGCAAAATACATATAAAACAATGTAAATTTGTTTCAAAATATATATACGAATACACATAAAATAACGTAGATTTGTATAAAAATATATTTACAAAATACACGAAAAAATGGAGAAAATACGTATAAAAAAATGTATACAAAATACACATAAAATAATGTAAATTCGTATCAAAATAAATAAACAAAATAGCAATAAAATAATGTAAATTTGTATGAGAAAACATATACAAATACATATAAAATAACGCTAATTTCTATAAAAATATATGTCCAAAAATGAACGTAAAATAAATTAACTTTGGATAAAAATATATATACAAAACACACATTAAATAATGTAAATGCGTACATAAAATAACCTAAATTTGTATAAAACTATATACAAAAATACACAAAAATAATTTAAATTTGTATGAAAAGAAATTTACAAAATACACATAAAATTAGGTTAATTTCTATTGAAGTACATATACAAAATACACATAAAATAATGTAAATTTGAAAGAAAATATATAAACAAATACACATATAATAACGTAAATGTGTATGAAATATATAATCAAAATACACATTAAATAATGTAAATATGTATAAAAAAATATATACAAAACACAAATCGAATAATGTAAAATCGTATCAAAATAAATACACAGAATATTAATAATATAATGTAAATTTGGATGAAAATTAAGATTCAAAATACCTATAAAATAACGCAATTTTTATAAAATTATTGATACCACAATACACATAAAATATTTGAATTTGTATCAAAATAAATATACAAAATGCACATACAATAAGGTAAATTTGTATTGAAATAGATATGCAAAATACATATAAAATAATGTAAATTTGTTTCAAAATATATATGCGAATACACATAAAATAACGTAGATTTCTATAAAAATACATATACAAAATACACATAAAATTAAGTAAATACGTATAAAAAATGTATACAAAATACACATAAAATAATGTAAATTCGTATAAATATAAATAAACAATATAGCAATAAAAGAATGTGTATTTGTATAAATATAAATATACAAAATGCACATAAAATAACGTTAATTTATATAAAACTATATACATAAAATAACGCAAATTTCTATAAAAATATATGTACAAAAAATGAACATAAAATAAATTTGCATAAAAATATATATACAAAACACACATTAGATAATGTAAATGAGTATAAAAATATGTATAGAAAATACCTATGAAATAATCTAAATTCGTATCGAATTAAATTAAGAAAATACCAATATAATAATGTAGTTTTGGATGAAAATATATATACAAAATACATATAAAATAACCTAAATACAAATACAAATATACACATAAAATAATATAAAATTGAATGAAATAAATATACAAAATAAACATAAAATAAGGTAAATTTGTAATAAAATATATGAAAAAATACACATAAAATAATATAAATTTGTATGAAAATATATATACAAATACACATCAAATAACATGAATTTGTATAAAATTTGTATCAAAATATATACTTATACACACAATAAAATAACGTAATTTTTTTATGAAAATGTATATACAAAATACACATAAAATAATGTAAATTTGTATAAAAATATATAAACAAATACACATAAAATAATGTAAATTTGGATAAAATATATACAAAATAAACCTTAAATAATGTAAATATGTATAAAAAATATATACAAAATACACATAGAATAATGTTAAATCGTATCAAAATAAATAAAGAGAATATAAATAAAATATTGTAAATTTGTATGAAAATAAAACTGCAAAATATCCATATAATAACGCATATTTGCATAAAAATATATACAAAATACATATAAAATAATTAAATCTGTATTAAAATAAATATACAAAATGCACGTACAATAAAAAAATTGTATTGAAATAGATATGCAAAATACACATCAATAATGTAAATTTGTATCAAAATATATACGAATACTCATAAAATAGAAAATTTCTATGAAAATATACATACAAAATAGATATACAAAATACACATATAACTAGTTAAATTTGTATTTAAATACATGTACAAAAAACACATAAAATAATGTAGATTTGTATGAAATGAAAACAAATACATTTTATATAAAATATATATACAAAATACACATAGAATAATGTAAAATCATACCAAATAAATACACAGAATATCAATAAAATAATGTAAATTTGTATGAAAATAAAGATGCAAAATACCCATAAAATAAAGCATTTTTTATAAAAATACATACAAAAATACATAGATTAATCAAATTTGAATTAAAATTAATATACAAAATGCACATACAATAATGTAAATTTGTATTGAAAAATATGCAAAATACACATAAAAAATGTAAATTTGTTTCAAAATATATATACGAATACACATAAAATAACGTAGATTTCTATAGAAATATATATACAAAATACACTTGAAATAATGTAAATACGTATAAAAATATATATATATACAAAATACACATTAAATAATGTTAATTCGTGTCAAAATAAATAAAAAAATATCATGAAAAGAATGTGTATTTGTATGAAAATAGATATACAAAATACACATAAAATAACCTAAATTTGTATAAAACTATATACAAAAATAAACAAAATAATTTAAACTTGTATGAAAATAAATATACTAAAACATAAAATTAGGTAAATTTGTATTGAAATATATATAAAATACACATCAAATAATGTAAATTTGAATGAAAATATATAAACATATAGACTTAAAATAACGTAAATTTGTATCAAATATATATACAAAAAACACATTAAATAATGTAAATATGTATAAAAAAATATATACAAAACACAAATAAAATAATGTAAAATCGTATCAAAATAAATACAGAAAATATTAATAAAATAATGTAAATTTGTAATGAAAATTAAGATTCAAATTACCCATGTCATTTACATTGTTTATATGTATTTTGCATATCTATTTTTGTGTATTCTGTATTTATTTTTGTTATACATAGAATAATGTAAAATCGTATCAAAATAAGTACACAGAATATCAATAAAATAATTTAAATTTGTATGAAAACAAAGATGCAAAATACCCATAAGATAAAGCATTTTTTTTTAAATACATATACAAAAATACACATAGAATAATTAAATTTGTATTAAAATTAATATACAAAATGCACACATACAATAAGGTAAATTTGTATTGAAAAAAAACGCAAATACAAATAAAACATTGTAAATTTGTTTCAAAATATATATACGAATACACATAAAATAACGTAGATTTCTATAGAAATATATATACAAAATACACATGAAATTATGTAAATACGTATAAAAATATATATATAAAATACAAATTAAGTAATGTAAATTCGTGTCAAAATAAATAAACAAAATATCATGAAAAGAATGTGTATTTGTATGAAAATAAATAATAGATAATAAATTTGTATGAAATATATATGCAAGATATACATTAAATAATGTAAATATGTATAAAAAAAATATATATACAAAAAACAAATAGAATAATGTAAGATCGTATCAAAATAAATACACCGAATATTAATAAAATAATGTAAATTTGTATGAAAATAAAGATGCAAAATTCCCATCAAATAGCGCATTTCTTATAAAATATATATACCAAAATACACATAAAATATTTAAATTTGTATTGAAATAAATATACAAAATGCACATACAATAAGGTAAACTTCTATTGAAAGAGATATGCAAAAATACATATAAAACAAAGTAAATTTGTTTCAAAATATATATACGAATACACATAAAATAACGTACATTTCTATAAAAATATATATATACAAAATACACATAAAATTAGGTAAATACGTATGAAAAAATATTAACAAAATACACATAAAATAATATAAATTCGAAACAAAATAAATAAACAAAATACCAATAAAAGAATGTGTATTTGTATAAATATAAATGTACAAAATACACATACAAAATAAACATAAAATAAGGTAAATTTGTAATGAAATATATGTACAAAATACACATAAAATAATGTAAATTTATATGAAAATATATATACAAATACACATAAAATACCATGAATTTGTATAAAATTATATATTCAAAATAAATATTAAATAATGTAAATGCGTATAAAAATATATATAAAAAGTACATATAAAATAATGTAAATTCGTATCAATATAAATCAACAAAATACCAATAAAATAATATATATTTGAATGAAAATAGATTTACAAAATACACATAACATAACTAAAATTTGTATTGAAATATATAAAAAATACATAAAAATAATTTGAGTTTGTATGAAAATAGATATTCAAAATACACATAAAACTAGGTAAATTTCTTTTGAAATATATATACAAAATACCCATAAAATATTGTAAATTTGTGTCAGAATATATAAACAAATACACATAAAATAACGTAAATTTGTTTGAAAAATATATACAAAATACACATAGAATAATGTCAAATCGTATCAAAATGAATGAGCAGAATATCAATAAAATAACGTAAATTTGTATGAAAATAAAGATGCAAAATACCCATAAAATAAAGCATATTTTTTATAAAAATACATATACAAAAATACACATAGAATAATTAAATTTGTATTAAAATTAATATACAAAATGCATATACAATAAGGTAAATTTGTATTGAAAAAAATGCAAAATACACATAAAAGTGTAAATTTGTTTAAAATCTATATACGAATACACATAATATAACGTAGATTTCTATAGAAGATATATACAAAATACACATGAAATGATGTAAATACGTATAAAAATATATACAAAATACACATTAAATAATTTAAATTCTCGTCAAAATAAATAAACAAAATATTAATAAAAGAATGTGTATTTGTATGAAAATAGATATACAAAATACTCATAAAATAACCTAAGTTTGTATAAAACTATATACAAAAATACACAAAAATAGTTTAAATTTGTATGAAAATAAATATACAAAATACACATAAAATTATTTTGTATATCTATTTTATACAAATGTACGTTATTTTATGTGAATTTGTTTTCATTTCATACAAATTTACATTTTTTTATGTGTATTTTGTACATGTATTTAAATACAAATTTAACTAATTACATATTTTTATAAAAATACATATACAAAAATACACATAGATTAATCAAATTTGTATTAAAATTAATATACAAAATGCACATACAATAAGGTAAATTTGTATTGAAAAAATATGCAAAATACACATAAAACAATGTAAATTTGTTTCAAAATATATATTCGAATACACATAAAATAACGTAGATTTCTATAGAAATATATATACAAAATACACTTGAAATAATGTAAATACGTATAAAAATATATATACAAAATACACATTAAATAATGTTAATTCGTGTCAAAATAAATAAACAAAATATCATGAAAAGAATGTGTATTTGTATGAAAATAGATATACAAAATACACATAAAATAACCTAAATTTGTATAAAACTATATACAAAAATACACAAAAATAATTTAAACTTGTATGAAAATAAATATACAAAAAACATATAAAATTAGGTAAATTTGTATTGAAATACATATACAAAATACACATAAAATAATGTAAATTTGAATGAAAATATATAAACATATAGACTTAAAAAAACGTAAATTTGTATCAAATATATATACAAAAAAAACATTAAATAATGTTAATATGTAAAAAAAAAAATATACAAAACACAAATAAAATAATGTAAAATCGTATCAAAATAAATACAGAAAATATTAATAAAATAATGTAAATTTGTATGAAAATTAAGATGCAAAATACCCATAAAATAACGCATTTTTTATAAAAATATATATACGAAAAAACATAAAATATTTGATTTTGTATTAAAATAAATAGATATACAAAATACACATAAAATAAGCTAAATTTGAATTGAAATATATATACAAAAAACATAAAATAATGTAAATTTGTATCAAAATACCTATACAAATACACATATAATAACGTAAATTTGTATAAAAATATATAAACAAAATACACATTAAATAATGTAAATACGTATAAAAAAAATGTAAAAAATACACAAATAATCATGTAGATCGTATCAAAATAAATAGACAAAATACCAATAAAATAATGAAAATTTCTATGAGAAAACATATAAAAAATACACATAAATAACGCAAATATCAATAAATATATATATAATATAATATATTTTTATACATATTTAAAATATTTAATGTATATTTTGTATATATATATTTTATCCAAATTTACGTGATTTTATATGTATTTGTTTATATATTTTCATACAAATTTACATTATTTTATGTGAGTTTTGTATATGTATTTCAATACAAATTTGCCTAACTTTATGTGTATTTTGCATATCTATTTTCAAACAAATTTAAATTATTTTTGTGTATTTTTGTATATATTTTTATACAAATTCTAGTTATTTTATTTGTTTTTTGTATATATATTTTTCTACAAATATACATTCTTTTATTGGAATTTTGTGTATTTAATTTTTTACGAATTTACATTATTTTATGTGTATTTTGTATATATATTTTTCTACGTATTTAAACTATTTTATGTGTATTTTATATATACATTTTCATAAAAATTTACGTTATTTTATTGTGTGTATTCGTATATATTTTGAAACATTTTATACAAATTCATGTTATTTTATGTGTATTTGTATATATATTTTCATACAAATTTATATTATTTTATGTGTATTCTTACATATATTTTATTACAAATTTACCTTATTTTATGTTTATTTTGTATATTTATTTCATTCAATTTTAAATTATTTAATGTGTATATTTGTATTTGTATTTAGGTTATTTTATGTGTGTTTTCTATATATATTTTCATCCAAAATTACATTATTTTATTGTATACATATTTTTATACTCATTTACATTATCTAATGTGTGTTTTGTATATATTTTTTTATGCAAACTAATTTTATGTGCATTTTTGTACATATATTTTTATAGAAACTTAAAACGATATTTTATGTGTATTTTGTATATGTTTTCTCATACAAATTTACATTATTTAATTAGTTTTTTGTTTATTTATTTTGATACGAATGACTTGATTATTGGTGTATTTTGTAAATATTTTTTTATACGTATTTATATTACTTAATGTGTATTTTGTGTATATATTTTTTTTACAAATTTACGTTATTATATGTGTATTTGTTAAAAATATTTTGAAACGAATTTACTTTATTTTATGTATTTTGTATATATATTTCAATTCAAATTTAGCTTATTTTGTGTGTATTTTGTATATCTATTTTCATGCAAATTTAATTACTTCTGTGTATTTTTTTATATAGTTTTATACAAATTTACGTTATTTTATGTGCATTTTGTATATTTATATTTATACAAATACACATTCTCTTATTGGTATTTTGTTTATTTATATTTATACGAATTTACATTATTTTATGTGAATTTTGTATACATTTTTGATTCGTATTTACTTAATTTTATTTGTATTTTGTATATATATATTTATAGAAATCTACGTTATTTTATGTGTATTCGTATATATATTTTGAAATAAATTTACATTGTTTTATATGTTTTGCATATCTATTTCAATACAGATTTACCTTATTGTATGTGCATTTTGTATATTTATTTTAATACAAATTCAAATTTTTTATGTGTGTTTTGGTATATATAATTTTATAAAAATGCGTTATTTAATAGGTATTTTGCATCTTAGTTTTATACAAATGTACATTATTTTATTAATATTCTGTATATATTTTGATACGATTTTATATTATTCTATTTGTGTTTTGTATATATTTTTTATACATATTTTCATTATTTAATGTGTATTTTATATATATTTTATACAAATTTACGTCATTTTATGTGCATTTGTTAAAATATTTTGATTCAAATTTACATTATTTTATGTATTTTGTATATATATTTCAATACAAATTTACCTATTTTATGTATATTTTGTATATCTATTTTCATACAAATTTAAAATATTTTTGTGTTTTTGTATATACATATAATGTAAATTTCTATGAAAATATATATTCAAAATACACATAAAATTATGTAAATAAGTATAAAATATATATATCAAATACACATAAAAAATGAAAATTCGTATCAAAATAAATAAACAAAATTCCGATAAAAGAACGTATATTTGTAGGAAAATAAATATACAAAATACACATAAAATTACCTAAATTTGAATAAAATATATACAAAATAACAAAAAAATAAATTTCAATTTGTATGAAAATAGATATACAAAATACACATATAATTAGTTAAATTTGTATTTAAATACATGTACAAAATACACATAAAATAATGTAAATTTGTATGAATACAAATACACTTAAAATGACGTTAATTTGTATATAATATATATAAAAAATATAAATAGAATAATGTAAAATCGTATCAATAGAAATACACAGAATATCAATAAAATAATGTAAATTTATATGAAAATAAAGATGCAAAATTCCCATAAAATAAAGCATATTTTTTAAATATATATACCAAAATACACATAAAATATTTAAATTTGTATTGAAATAAATATACAAAATGCATATACAATAAAGGAAATATGTATTGAAAAGATATTCAAAATACACATAAAACAATGTAAATTTGTTTCAAAATATATATATATATATATACGAATACACATAAAATAACGTAGATTTCTTTAGAAATATATATACTAAATATACATGAAATAATGTAGTTACGTATAAAAATATATTTACAAAATACACATTAAATAATATAAATTCGTGTCAAAATAAATAAACAAAATATCAATAAAAGAATGTGTATTTGTATGAAAATAGATATACAAAATACACATTAAATAATGTAAATATGTTTAAAAAAAAATATAAACAAAACACAAATAGAATAATGTAAAATCGTATCAAAATAAATAAACAGAATATTAATAAAATAATTTAAATTTGTATTAAAATAAAGATGCAAAATTCCCATCAAATAGCGCATTTCTTATAAAAATATATATACCAAAATACACATAAAATATTTAAATTTGTATTGAAGTAAATATACAAAATGCACATACAATAAGGTAAACTTGTATTGAAAGAGATATGCAAAAATACATATAAAACAATGTAAATTTGTTTCAAAATATATATACGAATACACGTAAAATAACGTAGATTTCTATAAAAATATATATACAAAATACACATAAATTAAGTAAATACGTATAAAAATAGATATACAAAATACAAATTGGCCTAACTTTATGTGTATTTTGCATATCTATTTTCAAACAAACTTAAATTATTTTTTGTGTTTTTTTGTATATATTTTTATACAAGTTTTAGTTATTTTATTTGTTTTTTGTATATATATTTTCCTACAAATATACATACTTTTATTGGAATTTCGTGTATTTAATTTTTTACGAATTTACATTATTTTATGTGTATTTTGTATATATTTTTCTACGTATTTAAATTATTTTATGTGTATTTTATATATACATTTTCATAAAAATTTACGTTATTTTATTGTGTGTATTCGTATATATTTTGAAACAAATTTTATACAAATTTATGTTATTTTATGTGTATTTGTATATATATTTTCATACAAATTTATATTATTTCATGTGTATTCTTACATATATTTTATTACAAATTTACCTTATTTTATGTTTATTTTGTATATTTATTTCATTCCATTTTAAATTATTTAATGTGTATTTTTGTATTTGTATTTGTATCGTAAATTTGTTTAAAACTATATACAAAAATACACAGAACAAATACACATTCTTTTATTGGTATTTTGTTTATTTATTTTGTTTCGAATTTATATTATTTTATGTGTATTTTGTTTACATTTTTTTATACGTATTTACCTAATTTTATGTGTATTTTGTATATATATTTTTATAGAAATCTACGTTATTTTATGTGTATTCGTATATATATTTTGAAACAAATTTACAATTTTTTATATGTATTTTTGCATATCTCTTTCAACAGAAGTTTACCTTATTGTATGTGCATTTTGTATATTTATTTCATTACAAATTTAAATATTTTATGTGTATTTTGGTATATATATTTTTATAAGAAATGCGCTATTTGATGGGAATTTTGCATCTTTATTTTCATACAAATTTACATTATTTTATTAATATTCGGTGTATTTATTTTTATACGATTTTACATTACTCTATTTGTTTTTTGTATATATTTTTTTATACATATATACATTATTTAATGTGTATCTTGCATATATATTACATACAAATTTGTTATCTATTATGTATTTTCATACAAATACACATTCTTTTCATGATATTTTGTTTATTTATTTTGTCACGAATTTACATTACTTAATATGTATTTTAAATATATATTTTTATACGTATTTACATAATTTCATGTGTATTTTGTATATATATTTCTATAGAAATCTTCGTTATTTTATGTGTATTCGTATATATATTTTGAAACAAATTTACACTGTTTTATTTGTATTTTGCGTTTTTTTTTCAATACAAATTTACCGTATTGTATGTGTGCATTTTGTATATTAATTTTAATACAAATTTAATTATTCTATGTGTATTTTTGTATATGTATTTAAAAAAAAATATATGCTTTATCTTATAGGTATTTTGCATCTTTATTTTCATACAAATTTAAATTATTTTATTGATATTCTGTGTACCTATTTTGATACGATTTTACATTATTCTATGTATAACAAAAATAAATACAGAATACACAAAAATAGATATGCAAAATACATATAAACAATGTAAATTTGTTTCAAAATATATATACGAATACACATGAAATAAGGTAGATTTCTATAAAAATATATATGCAAAATACACATAAAATTAAGTAAATACGTATAAAAAATGTATACAAAATACACATAAAATAATGTAAATTAGTATCAAAATAAATAAACAAAATACCAATAAAAGAATGTGTATTTGTATAAATATATATATACAAAATACACATTAAATAATATAAATTTGTTTAAAACTATACAAAATACACATGAAATGATGTAAATACGTATAAATATATATATACAAAATACACATTAAATAATGTAAATTAGCGTCAAAATAAATAAACAAAATATCAATAAAAGAATGTGTATTTGTATGAAAATAGATATACAAAATACACATAAAATAACCTAAATTTGTATCAAACTATATACAAAAATACACAAAACTATTTTAAATTTGTATGAAAATAAATGTACAAAATACACATAAAATTAGGTAAATTTGTATTGAAATACATACACAAAATACACATAAAATAATGTAAATTTCAATGAAAATACATAAACAAATACACTTAAAATAACGTAAATTTGTATAAAAAAAAATATGTACAAAACACAAATAGAATAATGTAAAATCGTATCAAAATAAATACACAGAATATTAATAAAATAATGTAATTTTGTATGAAAATAAAGAAGCAAAATACCCATAAAATAACGCATTTTTTTTATTTATAAAAGTATATATACCAAAATACACATCAAAAAATTAAATTTGTATTAAAATAAATATACAAAAAACACATAAAATAAGGTAAATTTGTATTGAAATAGATATCCAAAATACATATAAAACAATGTAAATTTGTTTCAAAATATATATAGGAATACACATAAAATAACGTAGATTTCTATAAAAAAATATATATACAAAATACACATAAAATGAAGTAAATACGTATAAAAAAATGTATACAAAATACACATAAAATAATGTAAATTCTTATCAAAATAAATAAACAAAATACCAATAAAAGAATGTGTATTTGTATGAATATAAATATACAAAATACACATAAAATAACGTAAATTTATATAAAACTATATACAAAAATGCACAGAAGTAATTAAATTTGTATGAAAATATATACAAAATACACACGAAATAAGCTAAATTTGAATTGAAATATATATACAAAATACATGAAATTAAGTAAATTTTTATCAAAATATTTATACAAATACACATATAATAACGTAAATTTGCATGAAAATATATAAACAAAATACACATTAAATAATGTAAATACGTATAAAAAAATATGTACAAAATACACATATAATCATGTAATTCGTATCAAAATAAATAAACAAAATACCAATAAAATAATATAAATTTGTATGAGTAAACGTGTATGTTGCATATTTTTTCAATACAAATTTACCTTATTATATTCGCATTTTGTATATTAATTTTAATACAAATTTAATTATTCGATGTGTATTTTTGTATCTGTATTTTTATAAACATATTCTTTATTTTTTGGGTATTTTGCATCTTTATTTTCATACAAATTTACGTTATTTTATTGATATTCTGCTCATTCATTTTGATACGATTTGACATTATTCTATGTGTATTTTGTATATATTTTTCAAACAAATTTACGTTATTTTATGTATATTTGTTTATATATTTTGACACAAATTTACAATATTTTATGGGTATTTTGTATATACATTTCAAAAGAAATTTACCTAGTTTTATATGTATTTTGTATATCTATTTTCATACAAACTCAAATTATTTTTATGTATTTTTGTATATATTTCAATACAAATTTTAGTTATGTTATGTGTATTTTGTAAATCTATTTTCATTCAAATAAATATTATTTTATTGGTATTTTGTTGATTTATATTGATACGAATTTACATTATTTTATATGAACTAATTATATAAATTTTTATACGCATTTACATTATTTAATATTTTTATTGAATATATAATTTTATACAAATTCATGGTATTTTATGTGTATTTGTATATATATTTTCATATAATTTTACATTATTTTATGTGTATTTTGTACATATCTTTCATTAAAAATTTACCTTGTTTTATGTTTATTTTTAATTTGTATTTTGTACATTTATATTTATACAAATACACATTCTTTTATTTGTATTTTGTTTATTTATTTTGTTTCGAATTTATATTATTTTATGTGTATTTTGTTTACATTTTTTTATACGTATTTACCTAATTTTATGTGTATTTTGTATATATATTTTTATAGATATCTACGTTATTTTATGTGTATTCGTATATATATTTTGAAACAAATTTACATTGTTTTGTATGTATTTTTGCATATCTCTTTCAATAGAAGTTTACTTTATTGTATGTGCATTTTGTATATTTATTTCAAAACAAATTTAAATATTTTATGTGTATTTTGGTATATATATTTTTATAAGAAATGCGCTATTTGATGGGAATTTTGCATCTTTATTTTCAAACAAATTAACATTATTTTATTAATATTCGGTGTATTTATTTTGATACGATCTTACATTATTCTATTTGTTTTTTGTATATATATTTTTTTATACATATTTACATTATTTAATGTATATATTGCATATATATTTCATACAAATTTATTATCTATTATTTATTTTCATACAAATACACATTCTTTTCATGATATTTTGTTTATTTATTTTGACACGAATTTACATTACTTAATATGTATTTTATATATATATTTTTATACGTATTTACATAATTTCATGTGTTTTTTGTATATATATTTCTATAGAAATCTACGTTATTTTATGTGTATTCGTATATATATTTTGAAACAAATTTACAATGTTTTAATTGTATTTTGCGTTTTTTTTCAATACAAATTTACCTTATTCTATGTGTGCATTTTGTATATTAATTTTAATACAAATTTAATTATTCTATGTGTATTTTTGTATATGTATTTTTTAAAAAAAATATGCTTTATCTAATGAGTATTTTGCATTTTTATTTTCATACAAATTTAAATTATTTTATTGATATTCTGTGTACTTTTTTTGATACGATTTTACATTATTCTATGTATAACAAAAATAAATACAAAATACACAAAAATAGATATGCAAAATACATATAAACTATGTAAATTTGTTTCAAAATATATATACGAATACACATGAAATAAGGTATATTTCTATAAAAATATATATACAAAATACACATAAAATTAAGTAAATACGTATAAAAAATATTTTCAAAATACACATAAAATAATGTAAATTAGTATCAAAATAAATAAAGAAAATACCAATAAAAGAATGTGTATTTGTATAAATATATATATATATATATATATATATATACATATATATATATATATATATATATATATATATATATATATATATATATATATATATATATATATATATATATATATATATATATATATATATATATATATATATATATATATATATATATATATATATACATTAAATAATATAAATTTGTTTAAAACTATACGAAATACACATGAAATGATGTAAATACGTATAAAAATATATATACAAAATACACATTAAATAATGTAAATTCGCGTCAAAATAAATAAACAAAATATCAATAAAAGAATGTGTATTTGTATGAATATAGATATACAAAATACACATAAAATAACCTAAATTTGTATCAATCTATATAGAAAAATACAAAAAAATATTTTAAATTTAAATTTACCTTATTGTATTTGCATTTTGTTTATTTATTTTAATACAAATTCAAATATTTTATGTGTATTTTGGTATATATAATTTTATAAAAAATGCGTTATTTTATAGGTATTTTGCATCTTAGTTTTCATACAAATGTACATTATTTTATTAATATTCTGTGTATATATTTTGATACGATTTTATATTATACTATTTGTGTTTGGTATATAGTTTTTTATACATATTTTCATTATTTAATGTGAATTTTTTATATATATTTCATACAAATTAACGTTATTTTAAGTGTATTTGTTTATATAATTTCATTCAAATTTACATTATTTTAAGTGTATTTTGTATATGTATCTAAATACAAATTTAAATTATTTTTGTGTTTTTTTGTATAAACATATAGAGTAAATTTCTATGATAATATATATTCAAAATACATATAAAATTATGTAGATAAGTATAAAAATATATATATCAAATACACCTAAAAAAAATAAAATTCGTATCAAAATAAATAAAATAAATTCCGAGAAAAGAACGTATATTTGTAGGAAAATAAATATACAAAATACACATAAAATTACGAAAATCTGAATAAAAATATATACAAAAAAACAAAAAAATAAGTTTCAATTTGTATGAAAATAGATATACAAAATACACATATAATTAGTTAAATTTGTATTTAAATACATGTACAAAATACATATAAAATAATGTAAATTTGTATGAAATGAAAACAAATTCACATAAAATAACGTACATTTGTATAAAATAGATATACAAAATATACATAGAATAATGTAAAATCGTATCAAAATAAATACACAGAATATCAATAAAATAATGTAATTTTGTATGAAAATAAAGATGCAAAATACCCATAAAATAAAGCATATTTTTTTAAAAATACATATACAAAAAAACACATAGAATAATTAAATGTGTATTAAAATTAATATACAAAATACACGTACAATAAGGTAAATTTGTATTGAAAAATTATACAAAATGCACATAAAAGTGTAAATTTGTTTCAAAATATATATACGAATACACATAAAATAACGTAGATTTCTATAGAAATATATATACAAAATACACATGAAATGATGTAAATACGTATAAAAATATATATATACAAAATACACATTAAATCATTTAAATTCTCGTCAAAATAAATAAACAAAATATCAATAAAAGAATGTGTATTTGTATGAAAATAGATATACAAAATACTCATAAAATAACCAAAGTTTGTATAAAACTATAAACAAAAATACTCAAAAATAATTTAAATTTGTATGAAAATAAATATACAAAATACACATAAAATTAGGTAAATTTGTATTGAAATACATATACAAAATACACATAAAATAATGGAAATTTGAATGAAAATATATAAACATGTACACTTAAAATAACTTAAATTTGTATCAAATATATATACAAAATACACATTAAATAATGTAAATATGTATAAAAAAAATATATACAAAACACAAATAGAATAATGTAAAATCGTATCAACAATAAATACACAGAATATTAATAAAATAATGTAAATTTGTATGAAAATAAAGATGCAAAATAGCCATAAAATAACGCATTTTTTATAAAAATACATACACCAAAATACACATAAAATATTAAAATTTGTATTAAAATGAATATAAAAAATTCACATACTATAAGGTAAATTTGTATTGAAATAGATATGCAAAATACATATAAAACTATGTAAATTTGTTTCAAAATATATATACGAATACACATAAAATAACGTAGATTTCTATAAAAATATATACACATAAAATGAAGTAAATACGTATAAAAAAATGAATACAAAAATTACATAAAAATCGTATCAAAATAAATAAACAAAATACCAGTAAAAGAATGTGTATTTGTATAAATATAAATATACAAAGTACACATAAAATATCGTAAATTTGTATAAAACTATATACAAAAATACACAGAAGTAATTAAATTTGTATGAAAATATATGTACAAAATACAGCTAAAATGAGCTAAATTTGATTTGAAATGTACATACAAAATACATAAAATAATGTAAATCTGTATCAAAATATTTATACAAATACATATAATAACGTAGATTTGTTTAAAAATATATAAACAAAATACACATTAAGTAATGTAAATACGTATAAAAAATATGGACAAAATACACATATAATCATGTAATTCGTATCAAAATAAATAAACAAAATAGCAATAAAATAATGTAAATTTGTATGAGAAAACATATACAAATAACGCAAATTTCTATAAAAATATATGTACAAAAATGCACATAAAATAAAATAAATTTGCATAAAAATATATATACAAAACACACACTAAATAATGTAAATGCGTACTTAAAATAACCTAAATTTGTATAAAACTATATACAAAAATACACAAAAATAATTTAAATTTGTTTAAAAAGAAATATACAAAATACACATAAAATTAGGTAAATTTGTATTGAAATACATATACAAAATGCACATCAAATAATGTAAATTTGAATGAAAATATATAAACAAATACACTTAAAATAACGTAAATTTGTATAAAATATATATGCAAGATACACATTAAATAATGTAAATGTGTATAAAAAAATATATACAAAAAACAAAAAGAATAATGAAAAATCGTATCAAAATAAATACACAGAATATCAATAAAATAATGTAAATTTGTATGAAAATAAAGATGCAAAATTCCCAAAAATTATCGCATTTTTTATAAAAATATATTTACCAAAATACACATAAAATACTTAAATTTGTATTGAAATAAATATACAAAATGCATATACAGTAAGGTAAATTTGTATTGAAAGAGATATTCAAAAATACATATAAAACAATGTAAATTTGTTTCAAAATATATATACGAATACACATAAAATAAAGTAGATTTCTATAGATATATATATATACAAAATACATATGAAATTATGTAAATACGTATAAAAATATATATACAAAATACATATCAAATAATGTAGATTCGTGTCAAAATAAATAAACAAAATATCATGAAAAGAAAGTGTATTTGTATGAAAATAGATAATAGATAATAAATTTGTATAAAATATATAGGCAACATACACATTAAATAATGTAAATATGTATAAAAAAGTATATACAAAAAACAAATAGAATAATGTAACATCGTATCAAAATAAATACACCGAATATTAATAAAATAATGTAAATTTGTATGAAAATAAAGATGCAAAACTCCCTTAAAATAGCGCATTTCTTATAAAAATATATATACCAAAATACACATAAAATATTAAAATTTGCATTGAAATAAATATACAAAATGCACATACATTAAGGTAAATTTGTATTGAAAGAGATATGCAAAAATACATATAAAACAATGTAAATTTGTTTCAAAATATATATACGAATACAAATAAAAAAACGTAGATTTCTATAAAAATATATATACAAAATACACATAAAATTAAGTAAATACGTATAAAAAAAATTTATACAAAATACTCATAAAATAATGTAATTTCGAATTAAAATAAATGTAAATTTGAATGAAAAAATAAAAAGAAATACACTTAAAATAAAGTAAATTTGTATAAAATATATATGCAAGATACACATTAAATATGTAAATGTGTATAAAAAAATATATACAAAAAACAAATAGAATAATGTAAAATCGTATCAAAATAAATACACAGAATATCAATAAAATAATGTAAATTTGTATGAAAATAAAGATGCAAAACTCCCAAAAATTATCGCATTTTTTATAAAAATATATATAATAAAATACACATAAAATATTTAAATTTGTACTGAAATAAATATACAAAATGCATATACAGTAAGGTAAATTTGTATTAAAAGAGATATTCGAAAATACATATAAAACATTGTAAATTTGTTTCAAAATATATATACGAATACACATAAAATAAAGTAGATTTCTATAGAAATATATATACAAAATACATATGAAATTATGTAAATACGTATAAAAATATATAAACAAAATACATATCAAATAATGTAAATTCGTGTCAAAATAAATAAACAAAATATCATGTAAAGAATGTGTATTTGTATAAAAATAGATAATAGATAATAAATTTGTATAAAATATATATGCAAGATACTCATTAAATAATGTAAATATGTATAAAAAAGTATTTACAAAAAACAAATAGAATAATGTAAATTCGTATCAAAATAAATACACCGAATATTAATAAAATAATGTAAATTTGTATGAAAATAAAGATGCAAAATTCCCATAAAATAGCGCATTTCTTATAAAAATATATATACCAAAATACACATAAAATATTTAAATTTGTATTGAAATAAAAATACAAAATGCACATACAATAAGGTAAATTTGTATTGAAAGAGATATTCAAAAATACATATAAAACAATGTAAATTTGTTTCAAAATATATATACGAATACAAATAAAAAAACGTAGATTTCTATAAAAATATATATACAAAATACACATAAAATTAAGTAAATACGTATAAAAAAATGTATACAAAATACACATAAAATAATGTAAATTTGATTTAAAATAAATAAACAAAATACCAATAAAAGAATGTGTATTTGGATAAATATAAATATACAAAATACATATACAAAATAAA
Organism: Eriocheir sinensis; assembly: GCF_024679095.1. Classification (NCBI taxonomy): domain Eukaryota; kingdom Metazoa; phylum Arthropoda; class Malacostraca; order Decapoda; family Varunidae; genus Eriocheir; species Eriocheir sinensis. The sequence continues at coordinate 1,012,799 of NW_026111898.1, forward strand.
CATAAAATAAGGTAGATTTGTAATAAAATATATGTACAAAATACACATAAAATAATGTAAATTTATATGAAAATATATATACAAATACACATAAAATACCATGAATTTGTATAAAATATATATTCAAAATAAATATTAAATAATGTAAAAGCGTATAAAAATATATATACAAAGTACATATAAAATAATGTAAATTCGTATCAATATAAATCAACAAAACACCAATAAAATAATATATATATATATATATATATATATATATATATATATATATATATATATATATATATATATATATATATATATATATATATATATATATATATATATATATATATATGAATGAAAATAAATTTACAAAATACACATAACATAACTAAAATTTGTATTAAAATATATACAAAAATACATAGAAATAATTTGAGTTTGTATGAAAATAGATATACAAAATACACATAAAACTAGGTAAATTTCTTTTGAAATGTATATACAAAATAGCCATAAAATATTGTAAATTTGTGTCAAAATATATAAACAAATACACATAAAATAACGTAAATTTGTATGAAAAATATATACAAAATACACATAGAATAATGTCAATTCGTATCAAAATGAATGAGCAGAATATCAATAAAATAATGTATATTTGTATGAAAATAAAGATGCAAAATACCCAAAAAATAAAGGATATGTTTATAAAAATACAGATACAAAAATACACATCGAATAATTAAATTTGTATTAAAATTAATATACAAAATGCGTATATAATAAGGTAAATTTGTATTGAAAAAATATGCAACATACACGTTTACTCATACAAATTTATATTATTTTATTGGTATTTTGTTTGTTTATTTTGATACGAGTTACATGATTATATGTGTATTTTGTACATATTTTTTATACGTATTTATATTATTTAATGAGTATTTTGTTTATATATTTTCATACAAATTTACGTTATTATATGTGTATTTGTATAAATATTTTGATACAAATTTACTTTATTTCATGTATTTTGTATATATATTTCAATTCAAATTTAGCTTATTTTGTGTGTATTTTGTATATATTTTCATACAAATTTAATTACTTCTGTGTATTTATGTATATAGTTTTATATAAATTTACGTTATTTTATGTGTATATATATATATATATATATATATATATATATATATATATATATATATATATATATATATATATATATATATATATATATATATATATATATATATATATATATATATATATATACAAATACACATTCTTTTATTGGTATTTTGTTTATTTATTTTGACACGAATTTCCATTATTTTAAGTGTATACATTTTTTTGTACGTATTTACCTCATTTTATGTGTATTTTGTATATATATTTTTATAGAAATCTACGTTATTATATGTGTATTCGTATATATATTTTGAAACAAATTTACATTGTTTTATATGTATTTTGCTTATCTATTTCAATACAAATTTACCTTATTGTATGTGTTTTTTGTATATTTATTTTAATACAAATTTAATTTTTTGATGTGTATTTTGGTATATATATTTTTCATAAATAAAAAGAATGCGTTATTTTATGGGTATTTTGCTTCTTTATTTTCATACAAATTTACATTATTTTATTAATATTCTGTGTATTTATTTTGATACGATTTTACATTATTCTATTTGTGTTTTGTATATATTTCTTTTATACAAATTTACGTTATTTTAAGAGTATTTGTTTATGTATTTTCATTCAAATTTACATTATTTTATGTGAATTTTGTGTATGTATTTCAATACAAATTTACCTAATTTTATGTGTATTTTGTATATTTATTTTGATACAAATTTAAAATATTTTTGTGTATTTTTGTATATAGTTTGATACAAATTTAGGTTATTTTATGTGTATTTTGTATATCTATTTTCATACAAATACACATTCTTTTATTGATATTTTGTTTATTTATTTTGACGCGAATTTTATGTGAATTTGTTTTCATTTCATACAAATTTACATTATTTTATGTGTATTTTGTACATGTATTTAAATACAAATTTAACTAATTATATGTGTATTTTGTATATTTACTTTTATACAAATTGAAATTTATTTTTTTGTTTTTTTGTATATATTTTTATTCAAATTTTCGTAATTTTATAAAAATATATATAACAAAATAAACATAAAATATTTAAATTTGCATTGAAATAAATATACAAAATGCACATACAATAAGGTAAATTTGTATTGAAAGAGATATGCAAAAATACATATAAAACAATGTAAATTTGTTTCAAAATATATATACGAATACAAATAAAAAAACGTAGATTTCTATAAAAATATATATACAAAATACACATAAAATTAAGAAAATACGTATAAAAAAATATATACAAAATACACATAAAATAATGTAAATTCGAATTAAAATAAATAAACAAAATACCAATAAAAGAATGTGTATTTGGATAAATATAAATATACAAAATACATATACAAAATAAACATAAAATAAGGTAGATTTGTAATAAAATATATGTACAAAATACACATAAAATAATGTAAATTTATATGAAAATATATATACAAATACACATAAAATACCATGAATTTGTATAAAAATATATATTCAAAATAAATATTAAATAATGTAAAAGCGTATAAAAATATATATACAAAGTACATATAAAATAATGTAAATTCGTATCAATATAAATCAACAAAACACTAATAAAATAATATATATATATATATATATATATATATATATATATATATATATATATATATATATATATATATATATATATATATATATATATATATATATATATATATATATATATATATATATGAAAATAAATTTACAAAATACACATAACATGACTAAAATTTGTATTAAAATATATACAAAATACATAGAAATAATTTGAGTTTGTATGAAAATAGATATACAAAATACACATAAAACTAGGCAAATTTCTTTTGAAATGTATATACAAAATAGCCATAAAATATTGTAAATTTGTGTCAAAATATATAAACAAATACACATAAAATAACGTAAATTTGTATGAAAAATATATACAAAATACACATAGAATAATGTCAATTCGTATCAAAATGAATGATCAGAATATCAATAAAATAATGTATATTTGTATGAAAATAAAGATGCAAAATACCCAAAAATAAAGAATATGTTTATAAAAATACAGATACAAAAATACACATCGAATAATTAAATTTGTATTAAAATTAATATACAAAATGCGTATATAATAAGGTAAATTTGTATTGAAAAAATATGCAACATACACGTTTACTCATACAAATTTATATTATTTTATTGGTATTTTGTTTGTTTATTTTGATACGAGTTACATGATTATATGTATTTTGTACACGTTTTTTTATACGTATTTACATTATTTAATGTGTATTTTGTTTATATATTTTCATACAAATTTACGTTATTATATGTGTATTTGTATAAATATTTTGATACAAATTTACTTTATTTCATGTATTTTGTATATATATTTCAATTCAAATTTAGCTTATTTTGTGTGTATTTTGTATATATTTTCATACAAATTTAATTACTTCTGTGTATTTATGTATATAGTTTTATATAAATTTACGTTATTTTATGTGTATTTTGTATATATATATATATATATATATATATATATATATATATATATATATATATATATATATATATATATATATATATATATATATATATATATATATATATATATATATATATATATATATATATATATATATCTTTTATTGGTATTTTGTTTATTTATTTTGACGAATTTCCATTATTTTAAGTGTATTGTGTATACATTTTTTTGTACGTATTTACCTCATTTTATGTGTATTTTGTATATATATATTTATAGAAATCTACGTTATTATATGTGTATTCGTATATATATTTTGAAACAAATTTACATTGTTTTATATGTATTTTGCTTATCTATTTCAATACAAATTTACCTTATTGTATGTGTTTTTTGTATATTTATTTTAATACAAATTTAATTTTTTGATGTGTATTTTGGTATATATATTTTTATAAATAAAAAGAATGCGTTATTTTATGGGTATTTTGCTTCTTTATTTTCATACAAATTTACATTATTTTATTAATATTCTGTGTATTTATTTTGATACGATTTTACATTATTCTATTTGTGTTTTGTATATATTTCTTTTATACAAATTTACGTTATTTTAAGTGTATTTGTTTATGTATTTTCATTCAAATTTACATTATTTTATGTGAATTTTGTGTATGTATTTCAATACAAATTTACCTAATTTTATGTGTATTTTGTATATATATTTTGATACAAATTTAAAATATTTTTGTGTATTTTTGTATATAGTTTGATACAAATTTAGGTTATTTTATGTGTATTTTGTATATCTATTTTCATACAAATACACATTCTTTTATTGATATTTTGTTTATTTATTTTGACGCGAATTTTATGTGAATTTGTTTTCATTTCATACAAATTTACATTATTTTATGTGTATTTTGTACATGTATTTAAATACAAATTTAACTAATTATATGTGTATTTTGTATATTTATTTTTATACAAATTGAAATTTATTTTTTTGTTTTTTTGTATATATTTTTATTCAAATTTTCGTAATTTTATAAAAATATATATAACAAAATAAACATAAAATATTTAAATTTGCATTGAAATAAATATACAAAATGCACATACAATAAATTTGTATTAGAAAAGATATGCAAAATACATATAAAACAATGTAAATTTGTTTCAAAATATATATACGAATACAAATAAAAAAACGTAGATTTCTATAAAAATATATATACAAAATACACATAAAATTAAGAAAATACGTATAAAAAAATATATACAAAATACACATAAAATAATGTAAATTCGAATTAAAATAAATAAACAAAATACCAATAAAAGAATGTGTATTTGGATAAATATAAATATACAAAATACACATACAAAATAAACATAAAATAAGGTAGATTTTAAAAAAAATATATGTACAAAATACACATAAAATAATGTAAATTTATATAAAAATATATACACAAATACACATAAAATACCATGAATTTGTATAAAAATATATATTCAAAATAAATATTAAATAATGTAAAAGCGTATAAAAGTATATATACAAATACAGATACAAAAATACACATCGAATAATTAAATTTGTATTAAAATTAATATACAAAATGCGTATATAATAAGGTAAATTTGTATTGAAAAAATATGCAACATACACGTTTACTCATACAAATTTATATTATTTTATTGGTATTTTGTTTATTTATTTTGATACGAATTACATGATTATATGTGTATTTTGTACATATTTTTTATACGTATTTACATTATTTAATGTGTATTTTGTTTATATATTTTCATACAAATTTACGTTATTATATGTGAATGTGATATACAAAATATACATAGAATAATGTAAAATCGTATCAAAATAAATACACAGAATATCAATAAAATAATGTAATTTTGTATGAAAATAAAGATGCAATATACCCGTAAAATAAAGCATTTTTTTTTTAAATACATATACAAGAATACACATAGAATAATTGAATTTGTATTAAAATTAATATACAAAATGCATGTACCATAAGGGAAATTTGTATTGAAAAAATATACAAAATGCACATAAAACAATGTATATTTGTTTCAAAATATATATACGAATACACATAAAATAACGTATATTTCTATAGAAATATATATACAAAATACACATTAAATGACGTAAATACGTATAAAAATATATATACACAATACACATTAAATAATGTAAATTCGCATCAAAATAAATAAACAAAATATCAATAAAAGAATGTGTATTTGTATGAAAATAGATATACAAAATACACATAAAATATTGTAAATTTGTATAAAACTATTCAAAAATACACAAAAATAATTTAAATTTGTATAAAAATATATATACAAAATACACATAAAACTAGTTAAATTTCTATTGAAATACATATACAAAATACACATAAAATAATGTAAATTTGAATGAAAATATATAAACAAATACACTTAAAATAACGTAAATTTGTATGAAATATATATAGAAAATACACATTAAATAATGTAAATATGTATAAAAAAAATATATACAAAACACAAATAGAATAATGTAAAATAGTATCAAAATAAATACACAGAATATTAATAAAATAATGTAAATTTGTATGAAAATAAAGATGCAAAATACCCATAAAACAACGCATTTTTTATGAAAATATATATACAAAAATACACAAAATATTTCAATTTGTATTAAAATAAATATACAAAATGCACATACAATAAGGTAAATTTGTATTGAAATAGATATGCAAAATACATATAAAATAATGTAAATTTGTTTTAAAATATATATACGAATACACATAAAATAACGTAGATTTCTATAAAAATACATATACAAAATACACATAACATTAAGTAAATACGTATAAAAAAATGTATACAAAATATACATAAAATAATGTAAATTCGTATAAATGTAAATAAACAATATACCAATAAAAGAATGTGTATTTGTATAAATATAAATATACAAAATGCACATAAAATAACGTAAATTTATATAAAACTATATACATAAAATAACGCAAATTTCTATAAAAATATATGTACAAAAATGAACATAAAATAAATTTGCATAAAAATATATATACAAAACACACATTAGATAATGTAAATGAGTATAAAAATATGTATAGAAAATATCTATGAAATAATCTAAATTCGTATCGAATTAAATTAAGAAAATTCCAATAAAATAATGTAATTTTGGATGAAAATATATATACAAAATACACATAAAATAACCTAAATACAAATATACACATAAAATATTGTATTTTGTATATACATTTCAATTCAAATTTAGCTTATTTTATCTGTATTTTGTATATCTATTTTCATACGAATTTAATTACTTCTGTGTATTTTTGTATAGTTTTATACAAATTTACGTTATTTTATGTGTATTTTTTATATTTATATTTATACAAATACACATTCTTTTATTGGTATTTTGTTTATTTATTTTGATACGAATTTACATTATTTGATGTGTATTTTGTATACATTTTCTTATACGTATTTACTTCATTTTATGTGTATTTTGTATATATATATTTTTTTTAAATTCTACGTTATTTTATGTGTATTCGTATATATATTTTGAAACAAATTTACATTGTTTTATATGTATTTTGCATATCTATTTCAATACAAATTTACCTTATTGTATGTGTATTTTGTATATTTATTTTAATACAAATTAATTTTTTCATGTGTTTTTTGGTATATATATTTTTATAAAAAATGCGTTATTTAATGGTTATTTTGCATCTTTATTTTCATACAAATTTACATTGTTTTATTATAAAATAATATAAATTTGTATGAAAATATATATAAAAATACATATAAAATAACATGAATTTGTATAAAATTTGTTTCAAAATATATACGAATACACACAATAAAATAACGTAAATTTTTATGAAAATGTATATATAAAATACACATAAAATAGTTTAAATACGTAGAAAAATATATATACAAAATACACTTAAAATAATGTAAATTCGTAAAAAATTAAATACACAAAATTCCAATAAAAGAATGTATATTTGTAGGAACATATATATACAAAAAACAAATAAAATAACTAAAATTTATATAAAAATATATACAAAAATACACAAAAATAGTTTAAATTTGTTTGAAAATAGATATGCAAAATACACATAAAGTTGGGCAAATTTGTATTGAAATACATATACAAAACTCACATAAAATAATGTAAATTTGTATGAAAATATATAAACAAATACATATAAAATCACGTAAATTTGGATAAAATATATATATACAAAATATACATTAAATATTTTAAATATGTATAAAAATATATTATATTATATATATTTTTATTGATATTTGCGTTATTTATGTGTATTTTGTATATGTTTTCTCATAGAAATTTACATTATTTTATTGGTATTTTGTCTATTTATTTTGATACGAATTACATGATTATTTGTGTATTTTTTACATCTTTTTTATACGTATTTACATTATTTAATGTGTATTTTGTTTATATATTTTTATACAAATTTACGTTATTATATGTGTATTTGTATAGGTATTTTGATACAAATTTACTTTATTTTATGTATTTTGTATATATATTTCAATTCAAATTTAGCTTATTTTATGTGTATTTTGTATATCTATTTATTTTAATACAAAATCAAATATTTTATGTTTTTTCGTATATATATTTTTATAAAAAATGCGTTATTTTATGGGTATTTTGCATCTTAATTTTCATACAAATTTACATTATTTTATTAATATTTTCTGTATTTATTTTGATACGATTTTACATTATTTTATTTCTGTTTTGTATATATTTTTTTTATACATATTTACATTATTTAATGTTTTTTTTGTATATATATTTGATACAAATTTACGTTATTTTAAGTCTATTATGTTTATATATTTTCATTCAAATTTACATTATTTTATGTGTATTTTGTATATGTATTTCAATACAAATTTACCTATTTTTATATGTTTTTTGTATATTTATTTTCATACAAGTTTAAATTATTTTTGTGTATTTTTGTATATAGTTTTATACAAATTTAGGTTATTTTATGTGTATTTTGTATATCTATTTTCATACAAATACACATTCTTTTCATGATATTTTGTTTATTTATTATGACACGAATTAACATTATTAAATGTGTATTTTTTATATATATTTTTATACGTATTTACATTATTTCAAGTGTATTTTGTATATATATTTCTATAGAAATCTGCGTTATTTTATGTATATTCGTATATATATTTTGAGACAAATTTACATTGTTTTATGTGTATTTTGCATATTTTTTCAATACAAATTTACCTTATTGTATGTGCATTTTGTATATTAATTTTAATACAAATTTGATTAATCTATGTGTATTTTTGTATGTGTATTTATATAAAAATATGCTTTATTTTATGGGTATTTTGCATCTTTATTTTCATACAAATTTACATTATTTTATTGATATTCTGTGTATTTATTTTGAATTGTTTATACATTATTCTATGTGTATTTTGTATATATATTTTATATAAAATGTATTTGTTTTCATTTCATTCAAATCTACATTATTTTATGTGTTTTTTTGTACATGTATTTAAATACAAATTTAACTAGTTATATGTGTATTTTGTATATCTATTTTGTATGTATATTTTCATAGAAATTTACTCTATTTTATGAGTATTCGTATATATATTTTGATACAAATTTACTTTATTAATGTGTATTTTGCATATCTATTTCAATACAAATTTACTTTATTGTACGTGCATTTTGTATATTTATTTTTATACAAATTTAATTATTTTATATGTATTTTTGTATATATATTTTTATGCAAATATGCGTTATTATATGGATATTTTGCATCTTTATTTTCATACAAATTTACATTATTTTATTGATATTCTCTTTATTTATTTTGATACGATTTAACATTATTCCATGTGTTTTTTGTATATATTTTTTTTATACATATTTACATTATTTAATGTTCATTTTGTATATATATTTTATCCAAATTTACATTATTTTATGTGTATTTGTTTATATATTTTCATTCATATTTACATTGTTTTATGTGTTTTTTGTATATATATTTTTCTACGTATTTAAATTATTTTATATATATTTTGTATATACATTTCCATAAAAAAAATTACGTTATTTTATTGTGTGTATAAGTATATATTTTGATACAAATTTTATACAAATTCATGTTATTTAATGTGTATTTGAATATATATTTTCATAGAAATTTATATTATTTTATGTGTATTTTTTCATATATTTCATTACAAATTTACCTTATTTTATGTTTATTTTGTATATTTATTTCATTCAATTTTAAATTATTTTATGTGTATATTTGTATTTGTAATTAGGCTATTTTATGTGTATTTTGTATATATATTTTCATCCAAAATTACATTATTATATAGGTATTTTCTTAATTTAATTCGATACGAATTTAGATTATTTTATAGGTATTTTGTATACATATTTTTATACTCATTTACATTATCTAATGTGTGTTTTGTATATATATTTTTATGCAAATTTATTCTATGTTCATTTTTGTACATATATTTTTATAGAAATTTGCGTTATTTTATGTATATAGTTTTATATAAATTTACGTTATTTTATGTGTATTTTGTATATTTATATTTATACAAATACACATTCTTTTATTGCTATATTGTTTATTTATATTTATACGAATTTACATTATTTTAAGTGTATTTTGTATACATTTTTTTATACGTATTTACTTAATTTTATGTGTATTTTGTATATGTATTTTTATAGAAATCTACGTTATTTTATGTGTATTCGCATATATATTTTGAAACAAATTTACATTATTTTATATGTATTTTGCATATCTATTTCAATACAAATTTACCTTATTGTATGTGCATTTTGTATATTTATTTTGATACAAATTCATATATTGTATGTGTATTTTGGTATCAATTATTTTATAAAAAATGTGTTATTTTATAGGTATTTTGCATCTTAATTTTCATACAAATTTACATTATCTTATTAATATTCTGTGTATATATTTTGATACGATTTTACATTATTCTATTTGTATTTTGTATATATTTTTTTATACATATTTACATAATTTAATGTGTATTTTGTATATATATTTCATACAAATTTACGTTATTATATGTGTATTTGTTTATATATTTTCTTTCAAATTTACATTATTTTATGTGTATTTTGTATATGTATTTCAATAGAAATTAACCTAATTTTATGTGTATTTTGTATATTTCTTTTCATACAAATTTAAATTATTTTTGTGTATTTTTGTATATAGTTTTATACAAATTTAGGTTATTTTATGTACGCATTTACATTATTTAATGTGTGTTTTGTATATATATTTTTATCCAAAGTTAATTTATTTTACGTTCATTTTTGGACATATATTTTTATAGAAATTAGCGTTATTTTATATGTATTTGTATATGTTTTCTCATACAAATTTATATTATTTTATTGCTATTTTGTTTATTTAGTTTGATACGAATTACATGATTATATGTGTATTTTGTACATATTTTTTATACGTATTTACATTACTTAATGTGTATTTTGTTTATATATTTTTAAACAAATTTACGTTATTATATGTATTTTCATAAATATTTGTTACAAATTTACATTATTTTATGTATTTTGTATATACATTTCGATTCAAATTTAGCTTATTTTATCTGTATTTTGTATATCTATTTTCATACGAATTTGATTGCTTCTGTGTATTTTTGTACATAGTTTTATACAAATTTACGTTTTTTTATGTGTATTTTATATATTTATATTTATTCAAATACACATTCTTTTATTGGTATTTTGTTTATTTATTTTGATACGAATTTACATTATTTTATGTGTATTTTGTCTACATTTTTTTATACGTATTTACTTCATTTTACGTGTATTTTGTATATATTTTTGTATACAAATCTACGTTATTTTATGTGTATTCGTATATATATTTTGAAACAAATTTACATTGTTTTATATGTATTTTGCATATCTATTTCAATACAGATTTACCTTATTGTATGTGTATTTTGTATATTTATTTTAATACAAAAAAAAATTTATGTGTATTTTTGTATATATATTTAAAAAAAATGTGTTATTTTATGGGTATTTTGCTTCTTTATTTTCATACAAATTTACATTATTTTATTAATATTCTGTGTATTTATTTTGATACGATTTTACATTATTCTATTTGTGTTTTGTATATATTTTTTTTTATACAAATTTACGTTATTTTAAGTGTATTTGTTTATGTATTTTCATTCAAATTTACAGTGTTTTATGTGTATTTTGTATATGTATTTCAATACAAATTTACCTAATTTTATGTGTATTTTGTATATCTATTTTCATACAAATTTAAATTATTTTTGTGTATTTTTGTATATAGTTTTATACAAATTTATGTTATCTTATGTGTGTTTTGCATATTTATTTTCATACAAATACTCATTCTTTTATTGACATTTTGTTTATTTATTTTGACGCGAATTAACATTATTTAATGTGTATTTTGTATATATATTTTTATACGTATTTACATCCTTTCATGTGTATTTTGTATATTTATAAAAAATGCGTTATTTTATGGGTATTTTTAATCTTTATTTTCATACAAATTTACATTATTTTATTTACATTCTGTGTATTTATTTTAATACGATTTTACATTATTCTATATGTATTTTGTATATATATTTTTTATACATATTTAAATTATTTAATGAGTATTTTTTATATATATTTTATACAAATTTATGTTTATTTAAGTGTATTTGTTTATATATTTTCATTCAAATTTACATTATTTTATGTGAATTTTGTATATGTATTTCTTTACAAATTTACCGAATTTTATATGTATTTTGTATATTTATTTTCATACAAATTTAACTTATTTTTGTGTATTTTTATATATAGTTTTATACAAATTTACGTTATTTTATGCGTATTTTGTATATGTATTTTCATACAAATACTCATTCTTTTATTGATATTTTAATTATTTATTTTGACACGAATTTACATTATTTAATGTGTATTTTTAATATATATTTTTATACGTAGTTACAACATTTCATGTGTATATTATATATATATTTCTATAGAAATCTACGTTATTTTATGTGTATTCGTATATATTTTTTGAAAGAAATCTACGTTATTTTATGTGTATTTTGTATATATATTTCATTATTAATTTGCCTTATTTTAGGTTTATTTTTATATCTATTTTCATTCAAACTCAAATCATTTTATGTGTATGTATTTATTTGTATTTACGTTATTTTATGTGTATTTTCTCTATATATTTTCATTCAAAATTACATTATTTTATCGGTATTTTGTTGATTTATTTCGATACGAATTTAGATTATTTCATGTGTATTTTCTATACATATACATATAGAGTAAATTTCTATGAAAATATATATTCAAAATACATATAAAATTATGTAAATAAGTATAAAAATATATATATCAAATACACCTAAAAAAAAATGAAAATTCGTATCAAAATAAATAAACAAAATTCCGATAAAAGAACGTAAATTCGAATTAAAATAAATAAACAAAATACCATAAAAAGAATGTGTATTTGGATAGATATAAATATACAAAATACACATACAAAATAAACATAAAATAAGGTAGATTTCTAATAAAATATATGTACAAAATACACATAAAATAATGTAAATTTATATGAAAATATATATACAAAAACACATAAAATACCATGAATTTGTATAAAAATATATATTCAAAATAAATATTAAATAATGGAAAAGCGTATATAAATATATATACAAAGTACATATAAAATAATGTAAATTCGTATCAATATAAATCAGCAAAACACCAATAAAATAATATATATTTGAATGAAAATAAATTTACAAAATACACATAACATAACTAAAATTTGTATTAAAATATATACAAAAATACATAGAAATAAATTGAGTTTGTATGAAAATAGATATACAAAATACACATAAAACTAGGTAAATTTCTTTTGAAATGTATATACAAAATACCCATAAAATATTGTAAATTTGTGTCAAAATATACAAACAAATACACATAAAATAACGTAAATTTGTATGAAAAATATATACAAAATACATATAGAATAATGTCAATTCCTATGAAAATGAATGAGCAGAATATCAATAAAATAATGTAAATTTATATGAAAATAAAGAGACAAAATACCCAAAAAATAAAGAATATGTTTATAAAAATACAGATTCAAAAATACACATCGAATAATTAAATTTGTATTAAAATTAATATACAAAATGCGTATATAATAAGGTAAATTGTATTGAAAAAATATGCAACATACACGTTTACTCATACAAATTTATATTATTTTATTGTTATTTTGTTTATTTATTTTGATACGAATTATATGATTATATGTGTATTTTGTACATATTTTTTTATACGTATTTACATTATTTAATGTGTATTTTGTTTATATATTTTCATACAAATTTACGTTATTATATGTGTATTTGTATAAATATTTTGATACAAATTTACTTTATTTCATGTATTTTGTATATATATTTCAATTCAAATTTAGCTTATTTCGTGTGTATTTTGTATATATTTTCATACAAATTTAATTACTTCTGTGTATTTTTGTATATAGTTTTATATAAATTTACGTTATTTTATGTGTATTTTGTATATTTATATTCATACAAATACACATTCTTTTATTGGTATTTTGTTTATTTATTTTGATGAGAATTTACATTATTTTATGATATATATTTTATCCAAATTTACATTATTTTATGTGTATTTGTTTATATATTTTCATACATATTTACATTATTTTATGTGTTTTTTGTATATATATTTTTCTACGTATTTAAATTATTTTATGTGTATTTTGTATAAACATTTTCATAAAAAAATTACGTTATTTTATTGTGTGTATAAGTATATATTTTGATACAAATTTTATACAAATTCATGTTATTTAATGTGTATTTGTATATATATTTTCATACAAATTTATATTATTTTATGTGTATTTTTTCATATATTTCATTACAAATTTACCTTATTTTATGTTTATTTTGTATATTTATTTCATTCAATTTTAAATTATTTTATGTGTATATTTGTATTTGTATTTAGGTTATTTTATGTGTATTTTGAATATATATTTTCATCCAAAATTACATTATTTTATTGGTATTTCTTAATTTAATTCGATACAAATTTAGATTATTTCATAGGTATTTTGTATACATATTTCTATACTCATTTACATTATCTAATGTGTGTTTTGTATATATATTTTTATGCAAATTTATTTAATGTTAATTTTTGTACATATATTTTTATAGAAATTTGCGTTATTTTATGTATATAGTTTTATATAAATTTACGTTATTTTATGTGCATTTTGTATATTTATATTTATACAAATACACATTCTTTTATTGGTATATTGTTTATTTACATTTATACGAATTTACATTATTTTATTTGTATTTTGTATACATTTTTTTATACGTATTTACTTAATTTTATGTGTATTTTGTATATGTATTTTTATAGAAATCTACGTTATTTATGTGTATTCGTATATATATTTTGAAACAAATTTACATTATTTTATATGTATTTTGCATATCTATTTCAATACAAATTTACCTTATTGTATGTGCATTTTGTATATTTATTTTAATACAAGTTCAAATATTTTATGTGTATCTTGGTATCAATAATTTTATAAAAAATGCGTTATTTTATAGGTATTTTGCATCTTAATTTTCATTTTATATGTACTTTGTATATATATTTTTATACGCTTTTACATTATTTAATATTTATTTTGAATATATATTTTTATACAGATTCATGGTATTTTATGTGTATTTGTATATATATTTTCATATAAATTTACATTATTTTATGTGTATTTTGTACATATATTTTATTACAAATCTACCTTATTTTATTTTTATTTTGTATGTGTATTTAGTATATTTATATTTATCCAAATACACATTCTTTTATTGGTATTTTGTTTATTTATTTTAATTCGAATTTACATTATTTTATGTGTATTTTGTATACATTTTTTTATACGTATTTACTTAATTTTATGTGTATTTTGTATATATATTTTTATAGAAATCTACGTTTTTTTATTTGTATTCGTATATATATTTTGAAACAAATTTACATTGTTTTATATGTATTTTTGCATATCTCTTTCAATACAAATTTACCACATTGTATGTGCATTTTGTATATTTATTTCAATACAAATTTAAATATATTATGTGTATTTTGGTATATATATTTTTATAAGAAATGCGCTATTTTATGGGAATTTTGCATCTTTATTTTCATACAAATTTACATTATTTTATTAATATTCGGTGTATTTATTTTGATACGATGTTACATTATTCTATTTTTTTTATATACTTTTTTATACATATTTACATTATTTAATGTGTATCTTGCATATATATTTTATACAAATTTATTATCTATTATCTATTTTCATACAAATACACATTCTTTTCATGATATTTTGTTTATTTATTTTGACACGAATTTACATTATTTGATATGTATTTTGTATATATATTTTTATACGTATTTACATAATTTCATATGTATTTTGTATATATATTTCTATAGAAATCTACTTTATTTTATGTGTATTCGTATATATATTTTGAAACAAATTTACATTGTTTTATATGTATTTTTGAATATCTCTTTCAATACAAATTTACCTTACTGTATATGCATTTTGTATATTTATTTCAATACAAATTTAAATATTTTATGTGTATATTGATAAATATATTTTTTTTTAAAAATGCGATAATTTTGGGGAATTTTGTATCTTTATTTTCATACAAATTTACATTATTTTATTGATATTCTGTGTATTTATTTTGATACGATTTTACATTATTTTATTTGTTTTTTGTATATATATTTTTTATACACATTTACATTATTTAATGTGTATCTTGCATATATATTTTATACAAATTTACGTTATTTTAAGTGTATTTGTTTATATATTTTCATTCAAATTTACATTATTTGATGTGTATTTTGTATATGTATTTCCATTCAGATTTACCTAATTTTATGTGTATTTTGTATATTTCTTTTCAAACAAATTTAAAATATTTTTGTGTATTTTTGTATATAGTTTTATACAAATTTAGGTTATTTTATGTACGCATTTACATTATTTAGTGTGTGTTTTATATATATTTTTTTTTGCAAATTTACTTTATTTTATGTGCATTTTTGTACATATATTTTTACAGAAATTTGCGTTATTTTGTATATGTTTTCTCATACAAATTTTCATTATTTTATTGCTATTTTGTTTATTTATTTTGATACGAATTACATGATTATATGTGTATTTTGTATATATTTTTTTATACGTATTTACATTACTTAATGTGTATTTTGTTTATATATTTTTAAACAAATCTAAGTTATTATATGTATTGGTATAAATATTTTGATACAGATTTACATTATTTTATGTATTTTGTATGTACATTTCAATTCAAATTTAGCTTATTTTAGCTGTATTTTGTATATATATTTTCATACAAATTTAATTACTTCTGTGTATTTTTGTATATAGTTTTATACAAATTTACGATATTTTATGTGTATTTTGTATATTTATATTTTTACATATACACATTTTTTTATACGTATTTACTTAATTTTATGTGTATTTTGTATATATTTTTATAGAAATCTACGTTTTTTTATTTGTATTCGTATATATATTTTGAAACAAATTTACATTGTTTTATATGTATTTTTGAATATCTCTTTCAATACAAATTTACCTTATTGTATGTGCATTTTGTATATTTATTTCAATGCAAATTTTAATATTTTATGTGTATTTTGATATATATATTTTTATAAGAAATGCGCTATTTTATGGGAATTTTGCATCTTTATTTTCATACAAATTTACATTATTTTATTAATATTCGGTGTATTTATTTTGATACGATGTTACATTATTCTATTTGTTTTTTGTATATACTTTTTTATACATATTTACATTATTTAATGTGTATCTTGCATATATATTTTATACAAATTTATTATCTATTATCTATTTTCATATAAATACACATTCTTTTCATGATATTTTGTTTATTTATTTTGACACGAATTTACATTATTTGATATGTATTTTGTATATATATTTTTATACGTATTTACATAATTTCATATGTATTTTGTATATATATTTCTATAGAAATCTACTTTATTTTATGTGTATTCGTATATATATTTTGAAACAAATTTACATTGTTTCATATGTATTTTTGAATATCTCTTTCAATACAAATTTACCTTACTGTATATGCATTATGTATATTTATTTCAATACAAATTTAAATATTTTATGTGTATATTGAAAAATATATTTTTTTAAAAAATGCGATAATTTTGCGGAATTTTGTATCTTTATTTTCATACAAATTTACATTATTTTATTGATATTCTGTGTATTTATTTTGATACGATTTTACATTATTTTATTTGTTTTTTGTATATATATTTTTTATACACATTTACATTATTTAATGTGTATCTTGCATATATATTTTATACAAATTTACGTTATTTTAAGTGTATTTGTTTATATATTTTCATTCAAATTTACATTATTTGATGTGTATTTTGTATATGTATTTCCATTCAGATTTACCTAATTTTATGTGTATTTTGTATATTTCTTTTCAAACAAATTTAAATTATTTTTGTGTATTTTTGTATATAGTTTTATACAAATTTAGGTTATTTTATGTACGCATTTACATTATTTAGTGTGTGTTTTATATATATATTTTTTTGCAAATTTACTTTATTTTATGTGCATTTTTGTACATATATTTTTATAGAAATTTGGGTTATTTGTATATGTTTTCTGATACAAATTTACATTATTTTATTGCTATTTTGTTTATTTATTTTGATACGAATTACATGATTATATGTGTATTTTGTATATATTTTTTTATACGTATTTACATTACTTAATGTGTATTTTGTTTATATATTTTTAAACAAATTTACGTTATTATATGTATTGGTATAAATATTTTGATACAGATTTACATTATTTTATGTATTTTGTATGTACATTTCAATTCAAATTTAGCTTATTTTAGCTGTATTTTGTATATATATTTTCATACAAATTTAATTACTTCTGTGTATTTTTGTATATAGTTTTATACAAATTTACGATATTTTATGTGTATTTTGTATATTTATATTTTTACAAATACACATTTTTTTATACGTATTTACTTAATTTTATGTGTATTTTGTATATATATTTTTATAGAAATCTACGTTTTTTTATTTGTATTCGTATATATATTTTGAAACAAATTTACATTGTTTTATATGTATTTTTGCATATCTCTTCCAATACAAATTTACCTTATTGTAAGTGCATTTTGTATATTTATTTCAATACAAATTTAAATATTTTATGTGTGTTTTGGTATATATATTTTTATAAGAAATGCGCTATTTTATGGGAATTTTGCATCTTTATTTTCATACAAATTTACATTATTTTATTAATATTCGGTGTATTTATTTTGATACGAATTTACATTATTCTATTTGTTTTTTGTATACACTTTTTCATACATATTTACATTATTTAATGAGTATCTTGCATATATATTTTATACAAATTTATTATCTATTATCTATTTTTATACAAATACACATTCTTTTCATGATATTTTGTTTATTTATTTTTAGTCGAATTTACATTATTTGATATGTATTTTGTATATATATTTTTATACGTATTTACATAATTTCATATGTATTTTGTATATATATTTCTATAGAAAGCTACTTTATTTTATGTGTATTCGTATATATATTTTGAAACAAATTTACATTGTTTTATAAGTATTTTTGAATATCTCTTTTAATAGAAATTTACCTTACTCTATATGCATTTTGTATATTTATTTCAATACAAATTTAAATATTTTATGTGTATTTTGGTATATATATTTTTATAAAAAATGCGATAATTTTTGGGAATTTTGCAGCTTTATTTTCATACAAATTTACATTATTTTATTGATATTCTGTGTATTTATTTTGATACGATTCTACATTATTGTATTTGTTTTTTGAATATATTTTTTTATACACATTTACATTATTTAATGTGTATCTTGCATATATATTTTATACAAATTTACGTTATTTTAAGTGTATTTGTTTTTATTTTTTCATTCAAATTTACATTTATTATAATTCGAAATTACATTAATTTATGTGTATTTTGTATACATTTTTTTATACGTATTTACTTAATTTTATGTGTATTTTGTATATATATTTTTATAGAAATCTACGTTTTTTTATTTGTATTCGTATATATTTTGAAACAAATTTACATTGTTTTATATGTATTTTTGCATATCTCTTTCAATACAAATTTACCTTATTGTATGTTTTTATAAGAAATGCGCTATTTTATGGGAATTTTGCATGTTTATTTTCATACAAATTTACATTATTTTATTAATATTCGGTGTATTTATTTTGATACGATGTTACATTATTCTATTTGTTTTTTGTATATACTTTTTTATACATATTTACATTATTTAATGTGTATCTTGCATATATATTTTATACAAATTTATTATCTATTATCTATTTTCATACAAATACTCATTCTTTTCATGATATTTTGTTGATTTATTTTGACACGAATTTACATTATTTGATATTTATTTTGTATATATATTTTTATACGTATTTACATAATTTCATATGTATTTTGTATATATATTTCTATAGAAATATACTTTATTTTATGTGTATTCGTATATATATTTTGAAACAAATTTACATTGTTTTATATGTATTTTTGAATATCTCTTTCAATACAAATTTACCTTACTGTATATGCATTTTGTATATTTATTTCAATACAAATTTAAATATTTTATATGTATTTTGGTAAATATATTTTTATAAAAAATGCGATAATTTTTGGGAATTTTTTATCTTTATTTTCATACAAATTTACATTATTTTATTGATATTCTGTGTATTTATTTTGATACGATTTTACATTATTCTATTTGTTTTTTGTATATATATTTTTTATACATATTTTCATTATTTAATGTGTATCTTGCATATATATTTTATACAAATTTACGTTATTTTAAGTGTATTTGTTTATATATTTTCATTCAAATTTACATTATTTGATGTGTATTTTGTATATGTATTTCAATACAAATTTACCTAATTTTATGTGTATTTTGTATATTTCTTTTCAAACAAATTTAAATTATTTTTGTGTATTTTTGTATATAGTTTTATACAAATTTAGGTTATTTTATGTACGTATTTACATTATTTAGTGTGTATATACAAAAATACACAGAAGTATTTTAATTTGTATGAAAATAGATATACAAAATACGGTAAATTCGTTTCAAATTCAATAAACAAAATTCAGATAAAAGAACGTATATTTGTAGAAAAAATAAATATACAAAATACACATTAAATAACGAAAATTTGTATGAAAATATATAAAAAAAATAAAAATAAAAAATTTCAATTTGCATGAAAATAAATATACAAAATACTCATATATTTTGTATATCTATTTTCACACAAATTTAATTACTTTTGTGTATTTTTGCGTATAGTTTTATATAAATTTACGTTATTTTATTTGTATTTTGTATATTTATATATATTCAATACACATTCTTTTATTAGTATTTTGTTTGTTTATTTTGATACGAGTTTACATTATTTTATGTGTATTTTGTATACCTTTTTTTATACGTATTTACTTCATTTTATGTGTATTTTGTATATTTATTTTCATAGAAATCTACGTTATTTTATGTGTATTCGTATATATATTTTGAAAAAAATATACATAGTTTTATATGTATTTTGCATATCTATTTCAATACAAATTTACCTTATTGTATGTGCATTTTGTATATTTGTTTTAATACAAATTCAAATATTTTATGTGTGTCTTGGTATAAATATTTTTTTTAATTTTTTTGTATCTTAATTTTCATACAAATTTACATTATTTTATTAATATTCTGTGTATTTATTTTGATACGATTTTATATTATTCTATTTGTGTTTTGTATATATTCTTTTATACATATTTACATTATTTAATGTGTATTTTTTATATATATTTTATACAAATTTACGTTATTTTAAGTGTATTTGTTTATATATTTTCATTCAAATTTACATTATTTTATGTGTATTTTGTAAATGTATTTCAATACAAATTTACCTAATTTTATGTGTATTTTGTATATTGATTTTCATACAAATTAAAATTATTTTTGTGTTTTTTTGTATATAGTTTTATACAAATTTAGGTGATTTTATGTGTATATTGTATATCTATTTTCATACAAATACACATTCTTTTATTGATATTTTGTTTATTTACTTTGACGCGAATTTACATTATTTAATGAGTATTTTATATATATATATATATATATATATATATATATATATATATATATATATATATATATATATATTTATATATATATATATATATATATATATTTTTTTTTTTTTTATACGTGTTTACATCATTTGATGTGAATTTTGTATATATATTTCTATAGAAATCTACGTTGATTTATGAGTATTCGTATATAGATTTTGAAATAAATTTACACTGTTTTATGTTTATTTTGCATATTTTCAATACAAATTTACCTTATTGTATATGCATTTTGTATATTAATTTTAATACAAATTTAATTATGCTATGTGTATTTTTGTATATGTATTTTTATAAAAAATATGCTTTATTTTATGGGTATTTTGCATTATTTTTTCATACAAATTTACATTGTTTTATTTATATTCTGTTTTTTTTTTTTAAACAATTTTACATTATTTTATTTGTATTTTGTATATCTATTTTTATACGTATTTACTTAATTTTATGTGTATTTTGTATATATTTTTTTATAGAAATCTACGTTATTTTATGTGTATTCGTATATATATTTTGAAACAAATTTACATTGTTTTATATGTATTTTTGCATATCTCTTTCAATACCAGTTTACCTTATGGTATGTGCATTTTGTATATTTATTTCAATACAAATTTAAATATTTTATGTATTTTGGTATATATATTTTTATAAGAAATGCGCTATTTTATGGGAATTTTGCATTTTTTTTATAGAAATCTACGTAATTTTTTGTGTATTCGTATATATATTTTGAAACAAATTTACATTGTTTTATATGTATTTTTGCATATCTCTTTCAATACAAGTTTACCTTATGGTATGTGCATTTTGTATATTTATTTTAATACAAATTTAAATATCTTATGTGTATTTTGGTATATATATTTTATAAGAAATGCGCTATTTTATGGGAATTTTCCATACAAATTTACATTATTTTATTAATATTCGGTGTATTTATTTTGATACGATTTCACATTATTCTA
The DNA here is from genome assembly GCF_024679095.1 of Eriocheir sinensis. NCBI lineage: Eukaryota > Metazoa > Arthropoda > Malacostraca > Decapoda > Varunidae > Eriocheir > Eriocheir sinensis. The sequence goes on from NW_026111898.1 coordinate 1,036,190, forward strand.
TTTGTTTTTTGTATATATTTTTTTATATATATTTACATTATTTAATGTGTATCTTGCATCTTTTATCGTAATTTTGTTTATTTATTTTTATACGAATTTACATTATTTTAGGTGTATTTGATATGTATATTTTTATACTTATTTATATAATTTTATTTGTTTTGAATATATATTTTCATAGAAATTTACTCTATTTTATGGGTATTCGTATATATATTTTGATACAAATTTACATTATTTATGTTTATTTTGCATATCTATTTCAATACAAATTTACCATATTGTATGTGTATTTTGTATATTTATTTTAATACAAATTTAATTATTTTATGTGTATTTTTGTAAAAATATGCGTTATTATGTGGGTATTTTGCATCTTTATTTTCATACAAATTAACATTATTTTATTGATATTCTGTTTATTTATTTTGATACGATTTTACATTTTTCTATGTGTATTTTGTATATATATTTTTATACACATTTACATTATTTAATGTATATTTTGTATATATATTTTATATAAATTTACGCTATTTTATGTGTATTTGTTTATATATTTTCATACAAATTTACAATATTTTATGTGTAATTTGTATATGTATTTCAATACAGATTTGCCTAATTTTATGTGTATTTTGCATATCTATTTTCAAACAAATTTAAAGTATTTTTATGTATTTTTTATATATTTTTATACAAATTTTAGTTATTTTATTTGTATTTTGTATTTATATTTTCCTACAAAAATACATTCTTTTAGTGGAATTTTGCTCATTTATTTTCAAAAGAATTTACATAATTTTATGTGTATTTTGTATATATATTTTTCTACGTATTTAAATTATTTTATGTGTATTTTTTTTATATATTTTCATAAAAACTTACGTTATTTTATTGTGTGTATTCGTATATGATTTGATACAAATTTACATTATTTTATGTTTATTTTGCATATCTATTTCAATATAGATTTACCTTATTGTATGTGTATTTTGTATATTTATTTTAATACAAATTTAATTATTTTATGTGTACTTTGTATACATTTTCTTATACGTATTTACTTCATTTAATGTGTATTTTGTATATATATTTTTATAGTAATCTACGTTATTTTATGTGTATTGGTATATATATTTTGAAGCAAATTTACATTGTTTTATATGTATTTAGCATATCTATTTCAATGTAAATCTACCTTATTGTATGTGCATTTTGTATATTTATTGTAATACAAATTTAAAATTTTTATTATTTTGGTATATATATTTTTATAAAAAGAGTTTTATATAAATTTAAAATATTTTATGTGTATTATGTATATCTATTTTCATACAAATACACATTTTTTATTGATATTTTGTTTATTTATTTTGACGCGAATTCACATTATTTAATGTGTATTGTGTATATATATTTTTATACGTATTTACGTCATTTCATGTGTATTTTGTATATATTTTCTATTGAAATATATGTTATTTTATGTGTATTCGTATATATATTTTGAAACAAATATACATTGTTTTATGTGCATTTTGCATATTTTTTCAATATAAATTTACCTTATTGTACGTGCATTTTGTATATTAATTTTAATACAAATTTAATTATTCTATGTGTATTTTTGTATATGTATTTTCATAAAAAAATGCATTATCTTATGGGTATTTTGCATCTATATTTTCATACAAATTTACATTATTTTATTGATATTCTGTGTATTTATATTGATACGATTTTACATTATTCTATGTATATTTTGTATATATATTTCATACAAATGAACGTTATTTTATGTGAATTTGTTTTCATTTCATACAAATTTACATTATTTTATGTCTATTTTGTACATGTATTTAAATACAAATTTAACTAATTATATGTGTATTATGTATATCTATTTTCATACAAATTGAAATTAATTTTGTGTATTTTAGTATATATTTTTATTCAAATTTTCGTAATTTTATGTGAATTTTGTATATTTATTTTCCTACAAATATACGTTCTTTTATCGGAATTTTTTTTATTTATTTTGATACGAGTTTTCATTATTTTAGGTGTATTTGATATATATATTTTTATACTTATTTACATAATTTTATATGTATTTTGAATATATATTTTCATAGAAATTTACTCTATTTTATGTGTATTCGTATATATATTTTGATACAAATTTACATTATTTATGTGTATTTCGCATATCTATTTCAATACAAATTTTCTTATTGTATGTGCCTTTTGTATATTTATTTTGATGCAAATTTAATTATTTTATGTGTATTTTTGTATATATATTTTTAAACAAATATGCGTTATTATATGGGTATTTTGCATCTTTATTTTCATACAAATTTTCATTATTTTATTGATTGTCTGTTTATTTATTTTGATACGGGTTTACGTTATTCTGTGTATTTTGTATATATATTTTTAGACATATTTACATTATTTAATGTATATTTTGTACATATATTTTATGGAAATTTACGTTATCTTATGTGTATTTGTTTATATATTTTCATACAAATTTACATTATTTTATGTGTATTTTGTATATGTATTTCAATAGAAATTTACCTAATTTCAATTTTCTTTTGCATATCTATTTTCAAACAAATTTAAATTATTTTTGTGTATTTTTGTATTATTTTTATACAATTTTTTTTTATTTCATATGTATTTTGTATATATATTTTCCTACACATATACATTCTTTTAGAGGAAATTTTGTTTATTTATTTTGATACGAATTTACATTATTTTATGTGTATTTTGTATATATATTTTTCTATGTATTTACATTATTTTATGTGTATTTTGTATATATATTTTCATAAAAATTTACGTTATTTTATTGTGTGTATTCGTATATATTTTGATAAAAATTTTCATTATTTTGTGTTTTTTGCTTATCTATTTCAATAAAAATCTACCTTATTGTATGTGTATTTTGTATATTTATTTTAATCCAAATTTAATTATTTTATGTGTATTTTTGTATATATTTTTTTTTAAATATGAGATATTTTATGGGTATTTTGCATCTTTAATATTATAAATTTTTACATTACGTACATATCTTTTATACGTATTTACATTATTTAATGTGTATTTTGTTTATATATTTTTATACAAATTTACGTTATTATATGTGTATTTGAATATATATTTTGATACAAATTTACATTATTTTATGTATTTTCTATATTTATTTCAATTCAAATTTAGCTTATTTTATATGTCTTTTGTATATCTATTTTCATACAAATTTAATTATTTTTGTTTATTTTTGTATATAGTTTTATACAATTTTACGTTATTTTATGTGTATTTTGTATATTTATATTTGTACAAGTAAACATTCTTTTATTGGCATTTAGTTTATTTATTTTGATACGAATTTACATTATTTTATGTGTATTTTGTATACATTTTCTTATACGTATTTACTTCATTTTATATGTATTTTGTATATATATTTCATAAAAATCTACATTATTTTATGTGTATTCGTATGTATATTTTGAAACAAATTTATATTGTTTTATATGTATTTTGCATATCTATTTCAATACAAATTTACCTTATTGTATGTGCATTTTGTATATTTATTGTAATACAAATTTAAATATTTTATGTGCATTTTGGTATATATATTTTCATAAAAAATGCGTTGTTTTATGGGTATTTTGCATCTTTATTTTCATACAAATTTACATTATTTTATTAATATTCTGTGTATTTATTTTGATACTATTTTACATTATTCTATTTGTGTTTTGTATATATTTTTTTATACATATTTACATTATTTAATGTGTATTTTCTATATATATTTCATACAAATTTTCGTTATTTTAAGTGTATATGTTTATATATTTTTATTCAAATTTACATTATTTTATGTGTATTTTGTATATGTATTTCAATAGAAATTTACCTAATTTCATGTGTATTTTGTATATGTATTTTATACAAATTTTAATTATTTTTTGTGTATTTTTGTATAGAGTTTTATACAAATTTACAATATTTTATGTGTATTTTGTATATCTATTTTCATACAAATACACATTCTTTTATTGATATTTTGTTTATTTATTTTGATGCGAATTTACATTATTTAATGTGTATTGTGTATATATATTTTTATACGTATTTACGTCATTTCATGTGTATTTTGTATATATATTTCTATAGAAATATACGTTATTTTATGTGTGTTCGTATATATATTTTGAAACAAATATACTTTGTTTTATGTGCATTTTGCATATTTTTACAATACAAATTTACCTTATTGTACGTGCATTTTGTATATTAATTTTAATACAAATTTAGCTATTCTATGTGTATTTTTGTATATGTATTTTAATAAAAATATGCTTTATTTTATGCGTGTTTTGCATCTTTATTTTAATACAAAATTACATTATTTTATTGATATTCTGTGTATTTATTTTGATACGATTTTACATTATTCTATGTATATTTTGTATATCTATTTTATACCAATGTACGTTATTTTATGTGAATTTGTTTTCATTTCATACAAATTTACATTATTTTATGTGAATTTTGTACATGTATTTAAATACAAATTTAACTAATTATATGTGTATTTTGTATATCTATTTTCATACAAATTGAAATTAATTGTGTGTATTTTTGTATATATTTTTATTCAAATTTTCGTAATTTTATGTGTATTTTGTATATTTATTTTCCTACAAATATACGTTCTTTTAACGGAATTTCATTTATTTATTTTGATACGAATTTTCATTTTTTTTAGGTGTATTTGATATATATATTTTTATACTTATTTACATAATTTTCTATGTATTTTGAAAATATATTTTCATAGAAATTTCCTCTATAAGTATATGTAAGAAAATACACATGAAATAATCTAAATTCGTATCGAAATAAATGAACTAAATACCGATAAAATAATGTAATTTTGAATGAAAATATATATAGAAAATACACATAAAATAACGTAAATACAAATAAATATATACACATAAAATTATTTGAATTTGAATGAAAATAGATATAAAAATAAACTTAAAATAAGGCAAATTTAAAATGAAATATATATACAAAATACACATAAAATAATGTAGATTTGTTTCAAAATATATATACGAATACACATAAAATAACGTAGATTTCTAAAGAAATATATATACAAAATACACATGAAATGTTGTAAATATGTATAAAAATATATATACAAAATACACATTAAATAATGTAAATTCGTGTCAAGATAAATAATTAAAATATCAATAAAAGAATGTGTATTTGTATGAAAATACATATACAAAATACACATAAAATAACGTAAATTTGTATAAAACTATATATAAAAATACACAAAAATAAGTTAAATTTGTATGAAAATAAATATACAAAATACACATAAAATTAGGTAAATTTGTAAAGAAATACATATACAAAATACACATAATAATGCAAATTTGAATGAAAATATATAAACAAATACACTTAAATTAACATAAATTTTTTAAAATATATATAAAAAATACTCTTTAAATAATGTAAATATGTATAAAAAATATATATACAAAACACAAATAGAATAATGTAAAATAGTATTAAAATAAATACACAGAATGTAAATAAAATAATGTAAATTTGTATGAAAATAAAGATGCAAAATACCCATAAAATAACGCATTTTTTATAAATATACAAAATACACATGAAAGGATGTAAATACGTATAAAAATATATATACATAATACACATTAAATAATGTAAATTCGCGTCAAAATAAATAAACAAAATGTCAATAAAAGAATGTGTATTTGTATGAAAATAAATATTCAAAATACACATAAGATAACATAAATTTGTATAAAACTATATACAAAAATACACAAAAATAATTTAAATTTGTATGAAAATAAATATACAAAATACACATAAAATTAGGTAAATTTGTATTGAAATACATATACAAAATAAACATAAAATACTGTAAATTTGAATGAAAATACATAAACAAATACACTTAAAATAACGTAAATTTGTATAAAAAAAATATGTACAAAACACAAATAGAATAATGTAAAATCGTATCAAAATAAATACACAGAATATTAATAAAATAATGTAAATTTGTATGAAAATAAAGAAGCAAAATACCCATAAAATAACGCATTTTTTTTTAAATATATACAAAAATACACATAAAAAAATTAATTTGTATTAAAATAAATATACAAAATACACATACAATAAGGTAAATCTGTATTGAAATAGATATGCAAAATACATATAAAACAATGTAAATTTGTTTCAAAATATATATACGAATACACATAAAATAACGTACATTTGTATAAAAATATATATTCAAAATACACGTAAAATGAAGAAAATACGTATAAAAAAATGTATTCAAAATACACATAAAATAATGTAAATTCGTATCAAAATAAATAAACAAAATACCAATAAAAAATGTGTATTTGTATAAATAAAAATATACAAAATACACATAAAATAACGTAAATTTGTATAAAACTATATACAAAAATACACAGAAGTAATTAAATTCGTATGAAAATAGATATACAAAATACAGATAAAATATGCTAAATTTGAATTGAAATGTATATACAAAATACATAAAATAATGTAAATTTGTATCAAAATATTTATAAAAATACATATAATAACGTAAATTTGTTTAAAATATATAAACAAAATACTCATTAAGTAATGTAAATACGTATAAAAAATATGTACAAAATACACATATAATCATGTAATTCGTATCAAACTAAATAAACAAAATAGCAATAAAATAATGTAAATTTGTATGAGAAAACATATACAAATACATATAAAATAACGCTAATTTCTATAAAAATATATGTCCAAAAATGAACGTAAAATAAATTAACTTTGGATAAAAATATATATACAAAACACACATTAAATAATGTAAATGCGTACATAAAATAACCTAAATTTGTATAAAACTATATACAAAAATACACAAAAATAATTTAAATTTGTATGAAAAGAAATATACAAAATACACATAAAATTAGGTTAATTTCTATTGAAATACATATACAAAATACACATAAAATAATGTAAATTTCAAAGAAAATATATAAACAAATACACATATAATAACGTAAATTTGTATGAAATATATAATCAAAATACACATTAAATAATGTAAGTATGTATAAAAAAACATATACAAAACACAAATAGAATAATGTAAAATCGTATCAAAATATATACACAGAATATTAATAAAATAATGTAAATTTGTATGAAAATTAAGATGCAAAATACCTATAAAATAACGCATTTTTTATAAAATTATTGATAAAAAAAAACACATAAAATATTTGAATTTGTATCAAAATAAATATACAAAATGCACATACAATAAGGTAAATTTTTAATGAAATAGATATGTAAAATACATATAAAATAATGTAAATTTGTTTCAAAATATATATGCGAATACACATAAAATAACGTAGATTTCTATAAAAATACATATACAAAATACACATAAAATTAAGTAAATACGTATAAAAAAATGTATACAAAATACACATAAAATAATGTAAATTCGTATAAATATAAATAGACAATATAGCAATAAAAGAATGTGTATTTGTATAAATACAAATATACAAAATGCACATAAAATAACGCTAATTTCTATAAAAATATATGTCCAAAAATGAACGTAAAATAAATTAACTTTGGATAAAAATATATATACAAAACACACATTAAATAATGTAAATGCGTACATAAAATAACCTAAATTTGTATAAAACTATATACAAAAATACACAAAAATAATTTAAATTTGTATGAAAAGAAATATACAAAATACACATAAAATTAGGTTAATTTCTATTGAAATACATATACAAAATACACATAAAATAATGTAAATTTCAAAGAAAATATATAAACAAATACACATATAATAACGTAAATTTGTATGAAATATATAATCAAAATACACATTAAATAATGTAAGTATGTATAAAAAAACATATACAAAACACAAATAGAATAATGTAAAATCGTATCAAAATATATACACAGAATATTAATAAAATAATGTAAATTTGTATGAAAATTAAGATGCAAAATACCTATAAAATAACGCATTTTTTATAAAATTATTGATACCAAAAAACACATAAAATATTTGAATTTGTATAAAAATAAATATACAAAATGCACATACAATAAGGTAAATTTTTAATGAAATAGATATGCAAAATACATATAAAATAATGTAAATTTGTTTCAAAATATATATGCGAATACACATAAAATAACGTAGATTTCTATAAAAATACATATACAAAATACACATAAAAATAAGTAAATACGTATAAAAAAATGTATACAAAATACACATAAAATAATGTAAATTCGTATAAATATAAATAGACAATATAGCAATAAAAGAATGTGTATTTGTATAAATACAAATATACAAAATGCACATAAAATAACGTTAATTTATATAAAACTATATACATAAAATAACGCAAATTTCTATAAAAATATATGTACAAAAATGAACATAAAATAAATTTGCATATAAATATATATACAATACACACATTAGATAATGTAAATGAGTATAAAAATATGTATACAAAATACCTATGAAATAATCTAAATTCGTATCGAATTAAATTAAGAAAATACCAATATAATAATGTAATTTTGGATAAAAATATATATACAAAATACACATAAAATAGCCTAAATACAAATACAAATATACACATAAAATAATTTAAAATTGAATGAAATAAATATACAAAATAAACATAAAATAAGGTAAACTTGTAATGAAATATATGAAAAAATACACATAAAATAATATAAATTTGTATGAAAATATATATACAAATACACATTAAATAACATGAATTTGTATAAAATTTGTATCAAGATATATACGAATACACACAATAAAATAACGCAATTTTTTTTACGAAAATGTATATACAAAATACACAAAATAATTTAAATACGTAGAAAAATATATATACAAAAAGCACATAAAATAATGTAAATTTGTATGAAAATATATAAACAAATACACATAAAATAATGTAAATTTGGATAAAATATATATATATATATATATATATATATATATATATATATATATATATATATATATATATATATATATATATATATATATATATATATATATATATATATAAAATGAACATTAAATAATGTAAATATGTATAAAAAAAATATATAAAAAAAACACATAGAATAATATTAAATCGTATCAAAATAAATAAAGAGAATATCAATAAAATAATGTAAATTTGTATGAAAATAAAGATGCAAAATATCCATATAATAACGCATATTTGCATAAAAATATATATACAAAAATACATATAAAATAATTAAATTTGTATTAAAATAAATATACAAAATGCACGTACAATAAAGTAAATTTGTATTGAAATACATATGCAAAATACACATCAGTAATGTAAATTTGTATCAAAATATATATACGAATACTCATAAAATAGAGTAAATTTCTATGAAAATATACATACAAAATAGATATACAAAATACACATATAACTAGTTAAATTTGTATTTAAATACATGTACAAAAAACACATAAAATAATGTAGATTTGTATGAAATGAAAACAAATACATTTTATATAAAATATATATACAAAATACACATAGAATAATGTAAAAACATATCAAAATAAATACACAGAATATCAATAAAATAATGTAAATTTGTATGAAAATAAAGATGCAAAATACCCATAAAATAAAGCATATTTTTATAAAAATACATATACATAAATACACATAGATTAATCAAATTTGTATTAAAATTAATATACAAAATGCACATACAATAAGGTAAATTTGTATTGAAAAAATATGCAAAATACACATAAAACAATGTAAATTTGTTTCAAAATATATATACGAATACACATAAAATAACGCAGATTTCTATAGAAATATATATACAAAATACACTTGAAATAATGTAAATACGTATAAATAAAAAATATATATATATATATATATATATATATATATATATATATATATATATATATATATATATATATATATATATATATATATATATATATATATATATATATATATATATATATATATATATATATATACAAAATACACATTAAATAATGTTAATTCGTGTCAAAATAAATAAACAAAATATCATGAAAAGAATGTGTATTTGTATGAAAATAGATGTATTTTGTTTATATATTTTTATACAAATTTTCGGTATTATATGTGTATTTGTATAAATATTTTGATACAAATTTTCATTATTTTATGTATTTTGTATATATATTTCAACTCAAATTTATCCTATTTTGTGTGTATTTTGTATATCTGTTTTCATACAAATTTTATTACTTTTGTGTATTTTTGTATATAGTTTTATATGAATTTACGTTATTTTATGTGTATTCTGTATATTTATGTTTATACAAATACACATTCTTTTATTGGTATTTTGTTGATTTATTTTGATACGAATTTACATTGTTTTATGTGTATTTTGTATAAATTTTTTTATATGTATTTCCTTCATTTTATGTGTATTTTGTATATATATTTTTATAGAAATCTACGTTATTTTATGTGTATTCGTATATATTTTGAAACATATTTATATTGTTTTATATGTATTTTGCATATCTATTTCAATACAAATTTACCTTATTGTATGTTCAGTTTGTATATTTATTTTAATACAATTCAAATATTTTATGTGCATTTTGGTAATATATTTTAATAAAAAATGCGTTATTTTATGGGTATTTTGCATATTAATTTTCATACAAATTTACATTATTTTATTAATTTTCTGTGTATTTATTTTGATACGATTTTACATTATTCTATTTGTGTTTTGTATATATTTTTTATATATATATTTACATCATTTAATGTATATTTTGTATATATATTTCATACAAATTTACGTTATTTTAATTATACAAAATACACATAAAATAAAGTAAATTCGTATCAAAATAAATAAACGAAATACAAATAAAAGAATGTGTATTTATATAAATATAAATATAGAAAATACACATAAAATAACGTAAATTTGTATAAAACTATATACAAAAATACACAAAAGTAACTAAATTTGTATGAAAATAGATATACAAAATACACATAAAATAAGCTAAATTTGAATTGAAATATATATACAAAATACATAAAATAATGTAAATTTGTATCAAAATATTTACACAAATACACATATAATAACGTAAATTTTTATAAAAATATGTAAACAAAATACTCATTAAATAATGTAAATACGTATAAAAAATATGTACAAAATACACATATAATAATATAATTCGTATCAAAATAAATGAACAAAATACCAATGAAATAATGTAGTTTTGTATGAGAAAACATAAGCAAAATACACATAAAATAACGCAAATTTCTTTAAAAATATATGTACAAAAATGCACATAAAATAAAGTAAATTTGCATAAAAATATATATACAAAACACACATTAAATAATGCAAATACGTATATAATATGTATACAAAATACCTATCAATTAATCTAAATTCGTATCGAATTAAATTAAAAAAATACCAATAAAATAGTGTAATTTTGGATGAAAATATATATAGAAAATACACATAAAATAACCTAAATACAACTACAAATATACACATAAAATAATTTAAAATTGAATGAAATTAATATACAAAATAAATATAAAATAATGTAAATTTGTAATGAAATATATGTACAAAATACACATAAAATAATGTAAATTTGTATGAAAATATATATACAAATACACATAAAATAACATGAATTTGTATAAAAATATATATTCAAAATAACCATTAAATGATGTATAAAAATTACATTAAATAATGTAAATGCGTATATGCGTATATATATATATATATATATATATATATATATATATATATATATATATATATATATATATCTATATATATATATATATATATATATATATATATATATATATATATATATATATATATATTTGAATGAAAATAAATTTACAAAATACACATAACATAAGTAAAATTTGGATTAAAATATATACAAAAATACCCAGAAATAATTTGAATTTATATGAAAATAGATATACAAAATACACATAAAACTGGGGTAAAATTCTTTTGAAATATATATACAAAATACTCATAAAATATTGTAAATATGTGTCAAAATATATCAACAAATACATAGAAAATAACGTAGATTTGTATAAAAAATAAATACAAAATACACATTAAATAATGGAAAAGTGTATAAAAATATACATACAAAATACGCATAGAATAATGTAAAATCGTATCAAAATAAATGAAAAGAATATCAATAAAATAATATAAATTTCTATGAAAATAAAGATGCAAAATACCCATAAAATAATATATATACAATATATAAAAATATATATACAAAAATACATATAAAATAATTAAATTTGTATTAAAATACATATACAAAATGCACATACAATAAGATAATTTAAATTGAAATATGTATGCAAAATACATATCAAATAATGTAAATTTGTATTAAAATATGTATACGAAAACACATAAAATAGCGTAAATTTCTATGAAAATATATATAAAAAATACATATAAAATGATGTAAATACGAATAAAAATATATTTACAAAATACACCTAAAATAATGTAAATTCGTATCAAATTCAATAAACTAAATTTCAATAAAAGAATGTATATATGTAGGAAAATAAATATACAAAATGATATATAAAATAACTAACATTTGTATAAAAATACATACAAAAATACATAAAAATAATTTCAATTTGTATGAAAATACAAATACAAAATACACATAAAATAAGATAAATTTGTATTGAAATACATATAAAAAATACACATAAAATAATGTAAATTTGTATGAAAATACATAAACAAATAGACATAAAATAACGTATATAAGTATAATATATATATATATATATATATATATATATATATATATATATATATATATATATATATATATATATATATATATATATATATATATATAGATAGATAGATAGATAGATAGATAGATAGATAGATAGATAGATAGATAGATAGATAGATAGATAGATAGATAGATAGATAGATAGATAGATAGATAGATATAGATATAGATATAGATATAGATATAGATATAGATATAGATATAGATATAGATATAGATAGATAGATATAGATAGATAGATATAGATATATAGAAAATTCACATTAAATAATATAAATATGTAAAATAAAATATAAACAAAATACACATAGTACAATGATAAATCGTATCAAAATAAATACACAGAATATCAATAAAATAGTGTAAAATTGTAAGAAAATAAAGATCCAAAATAATCATAAAAAAAGCACATTTTTATAAAAATATATATTCAAAAATACACATACAAAAATTAAATTTGTATTAAAATAAATATACAAAATACACATACAATATGGTAAATTTGTTTTGAAATAGATATGCAAAACACACATCAAACAATGTAAATTTGTTGCAAAATATATATACGAATAAACATAAAAAAACGTAAATTTCTATAAAAATATATATAAAAAATACACATAAAATGATGTAAATACGTATAAAAATATATAAACAAAATACACATAAAATAATGTAAATTCGTAACAAAATAAAAAAACAAAATACCAATAGAAGAATGTGAATTTGTATGAAAATAAATATACAAAATACACATAAAATAACGTAAATTTATATAAAACTCTTTACAAAAAGACACAAAAGTAATTTAAATTTGAATGAAAATAGATATACAAAATATATATAAAATAAACTAAATTTGTATTGAAATATATATCAAAAATACCTAAAATAATGTATATTTGTATCAAAATAATTAAAAAAATACGCATAAAATAGCGTAAATCTGTTTTAAAATATATAAACAAAATCCACATTAAATTATGAAAATACGTATACAAAATATATACAAAATACACATATAATAATGTAAATTCTTATCAAAATACATAAACAAAATAATAATAAAAAAAATGTAAATTTGAATGAAAAAATATATACAAAATACACATAAAATAAAGCAAATTTCTATAAAAATATATGTACAAAAACGCACATCAAATACTTAAAATTTGTATGAAAATAAATAAACAAAATACACATAAAATAAGACAAATTTATAATAAAAAAGTACAAAATACAATTAAAATAATGTAAATTTGAATAAAAACAACAACACAAATGTACACAAAATGAAGTAAAATTGTATAAATAATATATATACAAAACACATATTAAATAATGTAAATGCGTATAAAAATATGTATAGAAAATACACATGAAATAATATAAATTCGCATCGAAATAAATTAACAAAATACCGATAAAATAATGTAATTTTTAATGAAAATATATATAGAAAATACACATAAAATAACGTAAATACAGATAAATATATAAACATAAAATAATTTGAATTTGAATGAAAATAGATATAAAAATAAACATAAAATAAGGCAAATTTGTAATGAAAAATATATACAAAATACACATAAAATAATGTAGATTTATTTCAAAATATATATACGAATACACATAAAATATCGTAGATTTCTATAGAAATATATATAAAAAATACACTTGAAATGATGTAAATACGTATAAAAATATATATACAAAATACCCATTAAATAATGTAAATTCGTGTCAAAATAAATAAAGAAAATATCAATAAAAGAATGTGTATTTGTATGAAAATACTTATACAAAATACACATAAAATAACGTAAATTTGTATAAAACTATATTCAAAAATACACAAAAATAATTTAAATTTCTATGAAAATAAATATACAAAATACACATAAAATTAGGTAAATTTGTATTGAAATACATATACAAAATACACATAAAATAATGAAAATTTGAATGAAAATATATAAACAAATACACTTAAATTAACGTAAATTTGTATAAAATATATATACAATAAAAATACTCATTAAGTAATGTAAATATGTATAAAAAAATATATACAAAACACAAAAAGAATAATGTAAAATCGTATCAAAATAAATACACACAATGTTAATAAAATAATGTAAATTTGTATGAAAATTAAAATGTAAAATACCCATAAAATAACGCATTTTTTATTAAAATATATTACCAAAATACACATAAAATATTTGAATTTGTATTAAAATAAATATACAAAATGAACATACAATAACGTAAGTTTGTATTGAAATAGATATGCAAAATACATATAAAACAATTTAAATTTGTTTCAAAATATATATACGAATACATATAAAATAACGTAGATTTCTATAAAAATATATATACAAAATACACATAAAATGAAGGAAATACATATAAAAAATGTATACAAAATACACATAATAAATCAAAAAAATACCAATAAAAGAATGTGTATTTGTATAAATATAAATATACAAAATACACATAAAATAACGTAAATTTATATAAAACTATATTCAAATATACACAAAAGTAATAAAATTTGTATGAAAATAGATTTACAAAATATACACAAAATAAGCTAAATTTGAATTGAAATATATATATATATATATATATATATATATATATATATATATATATATATATATATATATATATATATATATATATATATATATATATATATATATATATATATATATATATATATATATATACAAAATACATAAAATAATGTAAATTTGTATCAAAATATTTATACAAATACACA
This sequence comes from Eriocheir sinensis, assembly GCF_024679095.1. Classification (NCBI taxonomy): domain Eukaryota; kingdom Metazoa; phylum Arthropoda; class Malacostraca; order Decapoda; family Varunidae; genus Eriocheir; species Eriocheir sinensis. Next base: position 1,052,116 of record NW_026111898.1, read on the forward strand.
CTTAATAATGTAAATTTGTATAAAAATATATAAACAAAATACACATTAAATAATGTAAATACGTATAAAAAATAGGTACAAAATACATATATAATCATGTAACTCGTATGAAAATAAATAAACAAAATACCAATAAATTAATGTAAATTTTTATGAGAAAACATCTACAAAATACACATAAAATAACGCAAATTTCTATAAAAATATATGTACAAAAATGCACATAAAATAAAGTAGATTTGCATAAAAATATATATATACAAAACAAATGCGTATAAAAATATGTATACAAAACACCAATGAAATAATCAAAACTCGTATCGAATTAAATTAACAAAATACCAATAAAATAATGTAATTTTGGATGAAATTGTATATAGAAAATACACATAAAATAATACGAATACACACAATAAAATAACGTAAGTTTTTATGAAAATATATATACAAAATACACAATAAATAATGTAAATACGTAGAAAAAAATATATACAAAATACACATAAAATAATGTAAATTCGTATCAAAATAAATAAACAAAATTCCACTAAAACAATATATATTTGTAGGAAAATATATATACAAAATACAAATAAAATAACTAAAATTTGTATAAAAATATATACAAAAATACACAAAAATAATTTAAATTTGTTTGAAAATAGATATGCAAAATACACATAAAATTAGGCAAATTTGTATTGTAATACATATACAAAATACACATAAAATAATGTAAATTTGTATGAAAATATATAAACAAATACACATAAAATAAAGTAGATTTCCAAAAAATATATATACATAATATACTTTAAATAATGTAAATATGTATGAAATATATGTACAAAGTACACATTGAATATTGTAAAATCGTATCAAAATAAATAAACAGAATATCAATAAAATAATGTAAATGTGTATATGAAAATAAGGATGCAAAATACCGATAAAATAAAGCATATTTTAATAAAAGTACATATACAAAAATACACATTGAATAATTAAATTTGTATTAAAATTAATATACAAAATGAATATACAATAAGGTAAATTTGTATTAAAAAAATATGCATAATACACATAGAACTGTAAATTTGTTTCAAATATATATACGAATACACATAAAATAACGTAGATTTCTCAAGAAATATATGTACAAAATACACCTGAAATGATGTAAATACGTATAAAAATATATATACAAAATACACATTAAATAATGTAAACTCGCTTCAAAATAAATAAACAAAATATCAATAAAAGAATGTGTATTTGTATGAAAATAGATATACAAAATACACATAAAATAACCTAAATTTGTATAAATATATATACATAAATACACAAAAATAGTTTAAATTTGTATGAAAATAAATATACAAAATACACATAAAATTAGGTAAATTTGTATTGAAATACATATACAGAATACACATAAAATAATGTAAATTTGAATGAAAATATATAAACATACACTTAAAATAACGTAAATTTGTATCAAAAATATATACAAAACACACATTAAATAATGTAAATATGTATAAAAAAATGTATACAAAATACAAATAGAATAATGTAAACTCGTATCAATATAAATCAACAAAATACCATTAAAATAATATATATTTGAATGAAAATAAATTTACAAAATACACATAACATAATTAAAATTTGTATTAAAATATATACAAAAATACATAGAAATAATTTGAGTTTGTATGAAAATAGATAAACAAAATACACATAAAACTAGGTAAATTTCTTTTGAAATATATATACAAAATACCCAAAAAATATTGTAAATTTGTGTCAAAATATATAAACAAATACACATAAAATAACGTAAATTTGTACGAGTAAACGTGTATGTTGCATATTTTTTAAATACAAATTTACCTTATTATATACGCATTTTGTATATTAATTTTAATACAAATTTAATTATTCGGTGTGTATTTTTGTATCTGTATTTTTATAAACATATTCTTTATTTTTGGGGTATTTTGCATCTTTATTTTCATACAAATTTACATTATTTTATTGATATTCTGCTCATTCATTTTGATAGGAATTGACATTATTCTATGTGTATTTTGTATATATTTTTCATACAAATTTACGTTATTTTATGTGTATTTGTTTATATATTTTGACACAAATTTACAATATTTTATGGGTATTTTGTATATACATTTCAAAAGAAATTTACCTTGTTTTATGTGTATTTTGTATATCTATTTTCATACAAACTCAAATTATTTCTATGTATTTTTGTATATATTTTAATACAAATTTTAGTTATGTTATGTGTATTTTGTAAATTTATTTTCATTCAAATATATATTATTTTACTGGTGTTTTGTTGATTTATATTGATACGAATTTACATTATTTTATATGTACTTTGTATATATTTTATACGCTTTTCCATTATTTAATATTTATTTTGAATATATATTTTATACAAATTCATATTTTATGTGTATTTGTATATATATTTTCATATAAATTTACATTATTTTATGTGTATTTTGTACATATATTTTATTACAAATCTACCTTATTTTATGTTTATTTTGTATGTGTATTTTGTATATTTATATTTATCCAAATACACATTCTTTTATTGGTATTTTGTTTATTTATTTTAATTCGAATTTACGTTCTTTTATCGGAATTTTATTTATTTATTTTGATACGAATTTTCATTTTTTTTAAGTGTATTTGATATATATATTTTTATACTTATTTACATAATTTTATATGTATTTTGAATATATATTTTCATAGAAATTTACTCTATATGTATATGTATAGAAAATACACATGAAATAATCTAAATTCGTATCGAAATAAATGAAGAAAATACCGATAAAATAATGTAATTTTGAATGAAAATATATATAGAAAATACACATAAAATAACGTATATACAAATAAATATATACACATAAAATGATTTGAATTTGAATGAAAATAGATATAAAAATAAACTTAAAATAAGGCAAATTTATAATGAAATATATATACAAAATACACATAAAATAATGTAGATTTGTTTCAAAATATATATACGAATACACATAAAATAAAGTAGATTTCTAGAAATATATACAAAATACACATGAAATGTTGTAAATACGTATAAAAATATATATACAAAATACACATTAAATAATGTAAATTCGTGTCAAAATAAATAATTAAAATATCAATAAAAGAATGTGTATTTGTATTAAAATAAATATACAAAATACACATACAATAAGGTAAATCTGTATTGAAATAGATATGCAAAATACATATAAAACAATGTAAATTTGTTTCAAAATATATATACGAATACACATAAAATAACGTAGATTTGTATAAAAATATATATACAAAATACACATAAAATGAAGTAAATACGTATAAGAAAATGTATACAAAATACACATAAAATAATGTAAATTCGTATCAAAATAAATAAACAAAATACCAATAAAAGAATATGTATTTGTATAAATATAAATATACAAAATACACATAAAATAACGTTAATTTGTATAAAACTATATACAAAAATACACAGAAGTTATTAAATTCGTATGAATATAGATATACAAAATACAGATAAAATAAGCTAAATTTGAATTGAAATGTATATAGAAAATACATAAAATAATGTAAATTTGTATCAAAATATTTATAAAAATACAAATAATAACGTATATTTGTTTAAAAATATATAAACAAAATACACATTAAGTAATGTAAATACGTATAAAAAATATGTACAAAATACACATATAATCATGTAATTCGTATCAAACTAAATAAACAAAATATCAATAAAATAATGTAAATTTGTATGAGAAAACATATACAAATACATATAAAATAACGCTAATTTCCATAAAAATATATGTCCAAAAATGAACGTAAAATAAAGTAACTTTGGATAAAAATATATATACAAAACACACATTAAATAATGTAAATGCGTACATAAAATAATCTAAATTTGTATAAAACTATATACAAAAATACACAATAATAATTTAAATTTGTATGAAAAGAAATATACAAAATACACATAAAATTTGGTTAATTTATATTGAAATACATATACAAAATACATACAAAATAATGTAAATTTGAAAGAAAATATATAAACAAATACAAATATAATACCGTAAAATGGTATGAAATATATAATCAAAATACACATTAAATAATGTAAATATGTATAAAAAAATATATACAAAACACAAATAGAATAATGTAAAATCGTATCAAAATATATACACAGAATATTAATAAAATAATGTAAATTTGTATGAAAATTAAGATGCAAAATACCTATAAAATAACGCATTTTTTATAAAAATATTGATACCAAAATACACATAAAATTTTTGAATTTGTATTAAAATAAATATACAAAATGCACATACAATAAGGTAAATTTGTATTGAAATAGATATGCAAAATACATATAAAATAATGTAAATTTGTTTCAAAATATATATACGAATACACATAAAATAACGTAGATTTCTATAAAAATACATATACAAAATACACATAATATTAAGTAAATACGTATAAAAAAAATGTATACAAAATACACATAAAATAATGTAAACTCGTATAAATGTAAATAAACAATATACCAATAAAAGAATGTGTATTTGTATAAATATAAATATACAAAATGCACATAAAATAACGTAAATTTATATAAAACTATATACATAAAATAACGCAAATTTATATAAAAATATATGTACAAAAATGAACATAAAATAAATTTGCATAAAAATATATATACAAAACACACTTTAGATAATGTAAATGAGTATAAAGATATGTATACAAAATACCTATGAAATAATCTAAATTCGTATCGAATTAAATTAAGAAAATATCAAGAAAATAATGTAATTTTGGATGAAAATATATATACAAAATACACATAAAATAACCTAAATACAAATACAAGTATACACATGAAATAATTTAAAATTGAATGAAATAAATATACAAAATAAACATAAAATAAGGTAAATTTGTAATGAAATATATGAAAAAATACACATAAAATAATATAAATTTGTATGAAAATATATATACAAATACACATTAAATAACATGAATTTGAATAAAATTTGTATCAAAATATATACTTATACACACAATAAAATAACGTAATTTTTTTATGAAAATGTATATACAAAATACACATAAAATAATTTAAATACGTAGAAAAATATATATACAAAAAAACACAAGATAATGTAAATTTGTATGAAAATATATAAACAAATACACATAAAATAATGTAAATTTGGATAAAATATATATACAAAATGAACATTAAATAATGTAAATATGTATAAAAAAAATATACAAAGTACACATAGAATAATGTTAAATCGTATCAAAATAAATAAAGAGAATATCAATAAAATAATGTAAATTTGTATGAAAATAAAGATGCAAAATATCCATATAATAACGCATATTTGCATAAAAATATATATACAAAAATACATATAAAATGGTTAAGTTTGTATTAAAATAAATATACAAAATGCACGTACAATAAAGTAAATTTGTATTGAAATAGATATGCAAAATACACATTAATAATGTAAATTTGTATCAAAATATATATACGAATATTCATAAAATAGAGTAAATTTCTATGAAAATATACATACAAAATAGATATACAAAATACACATATAACTAGTTAAATTTGTATTTAAATACATGTAAAAAAACACATAAAATAATGTAGATTTGTATGAAATGAAAACAAATACATTTTATATAAAATATATATACAAAATACACATAGAATAATGTAAAATCATATCAAAATAAATACACAGAATATCAATAAAATAATGTAAATTTGTATGAAAATAAAGATGCAAAATACCCATAAAATAAAGCATATTTTTATAAAAATACATATACAAAAATACACATAGATTAATCAAATTTGTATTAAAATTAATATACAAAATGCACATACAATAAGGTAAATTTGTATTAAAAAATTTGCAAAATACACATAAAATAATGTAAATTTGTTTCAAAATATATATACGAATACACATAAAATAACGCAGATTTCTATAGAAATATATATAGAAAATACACTTGAAATAATGTAAATACGTATAAAAATATATATACAAAATACACATTAAATAATGTTAATTCGTGTCAAAATAAATAAACAAAATATCATGAAAAGAATGTGTATTTGTATGAAAATTGATATACAAAATACACATAAAATAACCTAAATTTGTATAAAACTATATACAAAAATACACAAAAATAATTTAAACTTGTATGAAAATAAATATACAAAAAACATATAAAATTAAAATAAGTTACTTAATTTTATGTGTATTTTGTATATATATTTTTATAGAAATCTACGTTTTTTTATTTGTATTCGTATATATATTTTGAAAAAAATTTACATTGTTTTATATGTATTTTTGCATATCTCTTTCAATTCAAATTTACCTTATTGTATGTGCATTTTGTATATTTATTTCAATGCAAATTTAAATATTTTATGTGTATTTTGGTATATATATTTTTATAAGATTACGAAAATTTGAATAAAAATATATACAAAAAAACAAAAAAATAAATTTCAATTTGTCTGAAAATAGATATACAAAATACACATATAATTAGTTAAATTTGTATTTAAATACATGTACAAAATACACAAAAAATAATGTAAATTTGTATGAAATGAAAACAAATTCACATAAAATTCGCGTCAAAATAAATAAACAAAATATCAATAAAAGAATGTGTATTTGTATGAAAATAGATATACAAAATACACATAAAATAACCTAAATTTGTATCAAACTATATACAAAAATACACAAAAATATTTTAAATTTGTATGAAAATAAATATGCAAAATACACATAAAATTAGGTAAATTTGTATTGAAATACACCCACAAAATTAACATAAAATAATGTAAATTTGAATGAAAATACATAAACAAATACACTTAAAATAACGTAAATTTGTATAAAAAAAATATGTACAAAACACAAATAGAATAATGTAAAATCGTATCAAAATAAATACACAGAATATTAATAAAATAATGTAGATTTGTATGAAAATAAAGAAGCAAAATACCCATAAAATAACGCATTTATAAAAATATATATACCAAAATACACATCAAAAAATTAAATTTGTATTAAAATAAATATACAAAAAACACATACAATAAGGTAAATTTGTATTGAAATAGATATGCAAAATACATATAAAACAATGTAAATTTGTTTTAAAATATATATACGAATACACATAAAATAACGTAGATTTCTATAAAAATATATATACAAAATACATTTTATGTATTGTATGTATTGAAAGAGATATTTTATGTATTGAAAGAGATATTCAAAAATACATATAAAACAATGTAAATCTGTTTCAAAATACATATACGAATACACATAAAATAAAGTAGATTTCTATAGAAATATATATACAAAATACATATGAAATTATGTAAATACGTATAAAAATATATATACAAAATACATATCAAATAATGTAAATTCGTGTCAAAATAAATAAACAAAATATCATGAAAAGAATGTGTATTTGTATGAAAATAGATAATAGATAATAAATTTGTATAAAATATATATGCAAGATACACATTAAATAATGTAAATATGTATAAAAAGTATATACAAAAAACAAATAGAATAATGTAACATCGTATCAAAATAAATACACCGAATATTAATAAAATAATGTAAATTTGTATGAAAATAAAGATGCAAAATTCCCATAAAATAGCGCATTTCTTATAAAAATATATATACCAAAATACACATAAAATATTTAAATTTGCATTGAAATAAATATACAAAATGCACATACAATAAGGTAAATTTGTATTAAAAGAGATATACAAAAATACATATAAAACAATGTAAATTTGTTTCAAAATATATACGAATACAAATAAAAAAAACGTAGATTTCTATAAAAATATATATACAAAAAACACATAAAATTAAGTAAATACGTATAAAAAAATGTATACAAAATACACATAAAATAATGTAATTTCGAATTAAAATAAATGTAAATTTGAATGAAAATATATAAACAAATACACTTAAAATAACGTAAATTTGTATAAAATATATATGCTAGATACACATTTAATAATGTAAATGTGTATAAAAAATATATACAAAAATCAAATAGAATAATGTAAAATCGTATCAAAATAAATACACAGAATATCAATAAAATAATGTAAATTTGTATGAAAATAAAGATGCAAAATTCCCAAAAATTATCGCATTTTTATAAAAATATATATACCAAAATACACATAAAATATTTAAATTTGTATTGAAATAAATATACAAAATGCATATACAGTAAGGTAAATTTGTATTAAAAGAGATATTCAAAAATACATATAAAACAATGTAAATTTGTTTCAAAATATATATACGAATACACATAAAATAAAGTAGATTTCTATAGAAATATATATACAAAAAACATATGAAATTATGTAAATACGTATAAAAATATATATACAAAATACATATCAAATAATGTAAATTCGTGTCAAAATAAATAAACAAAATATCATGTAAAGAATGTGTATTTGTATAAAAATAGATAATAGATAATAAATTTGTATAAAATATATATGCAAGATACTCATTAAATAATGTAAATATGTATAAAAAAGTATATACAAAAAACAAATAGAATAATGTAAATTCGTATAAAAAAAAATACACCGAATATTAATAAAATAATGTAAATTTGTATGAAAATAAAGATGCAAAATTCCCATAAAATAGCGCATTTCTTATAAAAATATATATACCAAAATACACATAAAGTATTTAAATTTGTATTGAAATAAATATACAAAATGCACATACAATAAGGTAAATTTGTATTGAAAGAGATATGCAAAAATACATATAAAACAATGTAAATTTGTTTCAAAATATATATACGAATACAAATAAAAAAACGTAGATTTCTATAAAAATATATATACAAAATAAACATAAAATTAATAAATACGTATAAAAAAATGTATACAAAATACACATAAAATAATGTAAATTCGATTTAAAATAAATAAACAAAATTTAGCTTATATCGTGTGTATTTTGTATATATTTTCATACAAATTTAATTACTTCTGTGTATTTTTGTATATAGTTTTATATAAATTTACGTTATTTTATGTGTATTTTGTATATTTATATTCATACAAATACACATTCTTTTATTGGTATTTTGTTTATTTATTTTGATACGAATTTATATTATTTTATGTGTATCTTGTATACATTTTTTTATACGTATTTACTTCATTTTATGTGTATTTTGTATATATATATTTTTATAGAAATCTACGTTATTTTATGTGTATTCGTATACATATTTTGAAACAAATTTACATTGCTTTATATGTATTTTGCGTATCTATTTCAATACAAATTTACCTTATTGAATGTGTTTTTTATATATTTATTTTAATACAAATCTAATTTTTTTATGTGTATTTTGGTATATATATTTTTATAAATAAAAAAAATGCTTTATTTTATGGGTATTTTGCCTCTTTATTTTCATACAAATTTACATTATTTTATTAATATTCTGTGTATTTATTTTGATACGATTTTACATTATTCTATTTGTGTTTTGTATATATTTTTTTTATCCAAATTTACGTTATTTTAAGTGTATTTGTTTATGTATTTTCAATCAAATTTTGTATATGTATTTCCATACAAATTGACCTAATTTTATGTGTATTTTGTATATTTATTTTCATACAAAGTTAAAATATTTTTGTGTATTTTTGTATATAGTTTGATACAAATTTAGGTTATTTTATGTGTATTTTGAATATCTATTAAATATATATACAAAATATATAGGAAATTATGTAAATACGTATAAAAATATATATACAAAATACATATCAAATAATGTAAATTCGAGTCAAAATAAATAAACAAAATATCATGAAAAGAATGTGTATTTGTATGAAAATATATAATAGATAATAAATTTGTATAAAATATATATGCAAGATACACATTAAATAATGTAAATATGTATAAAAAAGTATATACAAAAAACAAATAGAATAATGTAAAATCGTATCAAAATAAATACACCGAATAGTAATAAAATAATGTAAATTTGTATGAAAATAAAGATGCAAAATTCCCATAAAATAGCGCATTTCTTATAAAAATATATATACCAAAATACACATAAAATATTTAAATTTGCATTGAAATAAATATACAAAATGCATATACAATAAGGTAAATTTGTATTGAAAGAGATATGCAAAAATACATATAAAACAATGTAAATTTGTTTCAAATATATATACGAATACAAATAAAAAAACGTTGATTTCTACAAAAATATATATACAAAATACACATAAAATTAAGTAAATACGTATAAAAAAATGTATTCAAAATACACATCAAATAATGTAAATTCGAATTAAAATAAATAAACAAAATACCAATAAAAGAATGTGTACTTGGATAATTATAAATATACAAAATACACATACAAAATAAACATAAAATAAGGTAGATTTGTAATAAAATATATGTACAAAATACACATACAATAATGTAAATTTATATGAAAATATATATACAAATACACATAAAATATCATGAATTTGTATAAAAAATTATATTCAAAATAAATATTAAATAATGTAAGAGCGTATAAAAATATATATACAAAGTACATATAAAATGAAAATTAAGATGCAAAATACCTATAAAATAATGCATTTTTTTATAAAATTATTGATACCAAAATACACATAAAATATTTGAACTTGTATTAAAATAAATATACAAAATGTACATACAATAAGGTAAATTTGTACTGAAATAGATATGGAAAATACATATAAAATAATGTAAATTTGTTTCAAAATATATATACGAATACACATAAAATAACGTAGATTTCTATAAAAATACATAAACAAAATACATATAAAATTAAGTAAATACGTATAAAAAAATGTATACAAAATACACATAAAATAATGTAAATTCGTATAAATGTAAATAAACAATATATCAATAAAAGAACGTGTATTTGTATAAATATACAAAATGCACATAAAATAACGTAAATTTATATAAAACTATATACATAAAATAACGCAAATTTCTATAAAAATATATGTACAAAAATGAACATTAGATAAATTTGTATAAAAATATATATACAAAACACACATTAGATAATATAAATGAGTATAAAAATATGTATACAAAATACCTATGAAATAATCTAAATTCGTATCGAATTAAATTAAGAAATACCAATAAAATAATGTAATTTTGGATGAAAATATGTATACAAAATACACATAAAATAACCTAAATACAAATACAAATATACACATAAAATAATTTAAAATTGAATGAAATAAATATACAAAATAAACATAAAATAAGGTAAATTTGTAATGAAATATATGAAAAAATACACATAAAATAATATAAATTTGTATGAAAATATATATACAAATACACATTAAATAACATGAATTTGTATAAAATTTGTATCAAAATATATACTTATACACAATAAAATAACGTATTTTTTTTTATGAAAATGTATATACAAAATACACATAAAATAATTTAAATACGTAGAAAAATATATATACAAAAAACACATAAAATAGTGTAAATATGTATGAAAATATATAAACAAATACACATAAAATAATGTAAATTTGGATAAAAAATATATACAAAATTAACATTAAATAATGTAAATATATATAAAAAAATATATACAAAAAACACATAGAATAATGTTAAATTGTATCAAAATAAATAAAGAGAATATCAATAAAATAATGTAAATTTGTATGAAAATAAAGATGCAAAATATCCATATAATAACGCATATTTGCATAAAAATATATATACAAAAATACATATAAAATAATTAAATTTGTATTAAAATAAATATACAAAATGCACGTACAATAAAGTAAATTTGTATTGAAATAGATATGCAAAATACACATTAATAATGTAAATTTGTATCAAAATATATATACGAATACTCATAAAATAGAGTAAATTTCTATGAAAATATACATACAAAATAGATATACAAAATACACATATAACTAGTTAAATATGTATTTAAATACATGTACAAAAAACACATAAAATAATGTAGATTTGTATGAAATGAAAACAAATACATTTTATATAAAATATATATACAAAATACACATAGAATAATGTAAAATCATATCAAAATAAATACACAGAATATCAATAAAATAATGTAAATTTGTATGAAAATAAAGATGCAAAATACCCATAAAATAAAGCATATTTTTATAAAAATACATATACAGAAATACACAAAGATTAATCAAATTTGCATTAAAATTAATATACAAAATGCACATAAAATAAAGTAAATTTGTATTAAAAAAATATGCAAAATACACATAAAACAATGTAAATTTGTTTCAAAATATATATACGAATACACATAAAATAACGCAGATTTCTATAGAAATATATATACAAAATACACTTGAAATAATGTAAATACGTATAAAAATATATATACAAAATACACATTAAATAATGTTAATTCGTGTCAAAATAAATAAACAAAATATCATGAAAAGAATGTGTATTTGTATGAAAATAGATATACAAAATACACATAAAATAACCTAAATTTGTATAAAACTATATACAAAAATACACAAAAATAATTTAAACTTGTATGAAAATAAATATACAAAAAACATATAAAATTAGGTAAATTTGTATTGAAATACATATACAAAATACACATAAAATAATGTAAATTTGAATGAAAATATATAAACATATAGACTTAAAATAACGTAAATTTGTATCAAATATATATACAAAAAACACATTAAATAATGTAAATATGTATAAAAAATATATACAAAACACAAATAAAATAATGTAAAATCGTATCAAAATAAATGTAATGTGTATATTATAAAAAAATGTGAATGTGTGAATGTATGTCGTATCGCCATGGCCACTTTTGTTAGCCTTTTTGTTAGCTGTTTTTTTGTGTTTTTGATTAAGGCGCGAACTGTTATCTCACGTGAGGTCCGGTGTACCGTTGCCTGCTTTCTCCAGTTGATAGAAGTCGTGAGACAACACAATAGCCTTTTAGTTAAGTGATGTGGGTTATGTGTTGGCCGAGCGGAGCCGTTAAGTTCACTTTGAGTTCACTTAATTTACTCTCTCTCTCTCTGGTTGATTAAATGGTTGTATTGCTTTTTAAATATATTCACAGAATAGTTACAGTATTTTGTGGACGAGTCGTAAGTCGTACGCACACTCCGAGAAGTCCTGTGCCCTCGTCCGCCGCCCGCTCTGATCTGCTGGCTTCTCTTGGTACAGGAGCGGCCAGCGGATAGCATGCTTGCTGAATCAGCACCGTTCCCACGGCAAGGAGCACCTCCTAAGCACAACGTAGCGTCTGTGTGTAACGTCCTGGCGCCACTGGGCCATGGCGATACGACATACATTCACACATTCACATTTTTTTATAATATACACATTACATAAATACAGAAAATATTAATAAAATAATGTAAATTTGAATGAAAATTAAGATGCAAAATACCCATAAAATAATGCATTTTTTATAAAAATATATATACGAAAAAACATAAAATATTTGATTTTGTATTTAAATAAATAGATATACAAAATACTCATAAAATAAGCTAAATTTGATTTGAAATATATATACAAAATACATAAAATAATGTAAATTTGTATCAAAATACTTATACAAATACACATATAATAACGTAAATTTGTATAAAAATATATAAACAAAATACACATTAAATAATGTAAATACGTATAAAAAAATGTACAAAATACACAAATAATCATGTAATTCGTATCAAAATAAATAGACAAAATACCAATAAAATAATGTAAATTTCTATGAGAAAACATATACAAAATACACATAAATAACGCAAATATCAATAAAAATATATATAATATAATATATTTTTAAACATATTTAAAATATTTAATGTATATTTTGTATACATATTTTATCCAAATTTACGTTATTTTATATGTATTTGTTTATATATTTTCATACAAATTTACATTATTTTATGTGAGTTTTGTATTTCAATACAAATTTGCCTAACTTTATGTGTATTTTGCATATCTATTTTCAAACAAATTTAAATTATTTTTGTGTATTTTTGTATATATTTTTATACAAATTTTAGTTATTTTATTAGTTTTTTGTATATATATTTTCCTACAAATATACATTCTTTTATTGGAATTTTGTTTATTTAATTTTTTACGAATTTACATTATTTTATGTGTATTTTGTATATATATTTTTCTACGTATTTAAATTATTTTATGTGTATTTTATATATACATTTTCATAAAAATTTACGTTATTTTATTGTGTGTATTCGTATATATTTTGAAACAAATTTTATACAAATTCATGTTATTTTATGTGTATTTGTATATATATTTTCATATAAATTTATATTATTTTATGTGTATTCTTACATATATTTTATTACAAATTTACCTTATTTTTATGTTTATTTTGTATATTTATTTCATTCAATTTTAAATTATTTAATGTGTATATTTGTATTTGTATTTAGGTTATTTTATGTGTGTTTTCTATATATATTTTCATCCAAAATTACATTATTTTATTGTTATTTTCTTAATTTAACTCGATACGAATTTAGATTATTTCATAGGTATTTTGTATACATATTTTTATACTCATTTACATTATCTAATGTGTGTTTTGTATATATTTTTTTATGCAAACTAATTTTATGTGCATTTTTGTACATATATTTTATTAGAAACTTAAAACGATATTTTATGTGTATTTTGTATATGTTTTCTCATACAAATTTACTTTATTTAATTAGTTTTTTGCTTATTTATTTTGATACGAATGACTTGATTATTTGTGTATTTGTATATGTTTTTTCATAAAAATTTCTATTATTTCATTGGTATTTTGTCTATTTATTTTGATACGAATTACATGATTATATGTGTATTTTGTACATATTTTTTATACGTATTTACATTATTTAATGTGTATTTTGTTTTTATATTTTCATACAAATTTACCTTAATATATGTGTATTTGTATAAATATTTTGATACAAATTTACTTTATTTTATGTATTTTGTATGTATATATTTCAATTCAAATTTAGCTTATTTTGTGTGTATTTTGTATATCTATTTTCATACAAATTTAATTACTTTTGTGTATTTTTGTATATAGTTTTATACAAATTTACGTTATTTTATGTGTATATTGTATATTTATATTTATACAAATACACATCCTTTTTTTGGTATTTTGTTTATTTATTTTGATACGAATTTACATTATTTTATGTGTAATTTGTACTTTTTTTAATACGTATTTACTTCATTTTTATGTGTATTATGCATATATATTTTTATACAAATCTACGTTATTTTATGTGTATTCGCATATATATTTTGAAACAAATTTATTATATGTGTATTTGTATAAATATTTTGATACAAATTTACTTTATTTCATGTATTTTGTATATATATTTCAATTCAAATTTAGCTTATTTTATCTGTATTTTGTATATCTATTTTCATACGAATTTAATTACTTCTGTGTATTTTTGTATATAGTTTTATACAAATTTACGTTATTTTATGTGTATTTTGTATATTTATATTTATACAAATACACATTCTTTTTTTGGTATTTTGTTTATTTATTTTGATACGAATTTACATTATTTTATGTGTAATTTGTATACATTTTTTTATACGTATTTACTTCATTTATTCATTTATTTATTTGTATATATATTTTTATAGAAATCTACGTTATTTTATGTGTATTCGTATATATATTTTGAAACAAATTTACATTGTTTTATATGTATTTTGCATATCTAGTTCAATACAAATTTACCTTATTGTATGTGTTTTTTGTATATTTATTTTAATACAAATTTAATTTTTTGAAGTGTATTTTGGTATATATATTTTTATAAATAAAAAAAATGCGTTATTTTATGGATATTTTGCTTCTTTATTTTCATACAAGTTTACATTATTTTATTAATATTCTGTGTATTTATTTTGATACGATTTTACATTATTCTATTTGTGTTTTGTACATATTTTTTTATACAAATTTACGTTATTTTAAGTGTATTTTTTTATGTATTTTCAATCAAATTTACATTATTTTATGTGTATTTTGTGTATGTATTTCAATACAAATTTACCTAATTTTATGTGTATTTTGTATATTTATTTTCATACAAATTTGAAATATTTTTGTGTATTTTTGTATATAGTTTGATACAAATTTAGGTTATTTTATGTGTATTTTGTATATCTATTTTCATACAAATACACATTCTTTTATTGATATTTTGCTTATTTATTTTGACGCGAATTTTATGTGAATTTGTTTTCATTTCATACAAATTTACATTATTTTATGTGTATTTTGTACATGTATTTAAATACAAATTTAACTAATTATATGTGTATTTTGTATATCTATTTTCATACAAATTGAAATTTATTTTTTTGTTTTTTTGTATATATTTTTATTCAAATTTTCGTAATCTTATAAAAATATATATACCAAAATACACATAAAATATTTAAATTTGCATTGAAATAAATATACAAAATGCACATACAATAAGGTAAACTTGTATTGAAAGAGATATGCAAAAATACATATAAAACAATGTAAATTTGTTTCAAAATATATATACGAATACAAATAAAAAAACGAGGATTTCTATAAAAATATATATACAAAATACACATAAAATTAAGTAAATACGTATAAAAAAATGTATACAAAATACACATAAAATAATGTAAATTCGAATTAAAATAAATAAACAAAATACCAATAAAAGAATGTGTATTTGGATAAATATAAATATACAAAATACACATACAAAATAAACATAAAATAAGGTAGATTTGTAAAAAAATATATGTACAAAATACACAAAAAATATTGTAAATTTATATAAAAATATATATACAAATACACATAAAATACCATGAATTTGTATAAAAATATATATTCAAAATAAATATTAAATAATGTAAAAGCGTAAAAAAATATATATACAAAGTACATATAAAATAATGTAAATTCGTATCAATATAAATCAACAAAACACCAATAAAATATATATTTAAATGAAAATAAATTTACAAAATACACATTACTTATTATATACGCATTTTGTATATTAATTTTAATATATGTGTATTTGAATATATATTTTGATACAAATTTACATTATTTTATGTATTTTCTATATTTATTTCAATTCAAATTTAGCTTATTTTATGTCTTTTGTATATCTATTTTCAAACAAATTTAATTATTTTTGTTTATTTTTGTATATAGTTTTATACAATTTTACGTTATTTTAAGTGTATTTTGTATATTTATATTTATACAAGTAAACATTCTTTTATTGGCATTTAGTTTATTTATTTTGATACGAATTTACATTATTTTATGGGTATTTTGTATACATTTTTTTATACGTATTTACTTCATTTTATGTGAATTTTGTATATATATTTTTATAGAAATCTACGTTATTTTATGTGTATTCGTATATATATTTTGAAACAAATTTACATTGTTTTATGTGTATTTTGCATATCTATTTCAATACAAGTTTACCTTATTGTATGTGCATTTTGTATATTTATTGTAATACAAATTTAAATATTTTATGTGTATTTTGGTATATATATTTTCATAAAAGATGCGTTGTTTTATGGGTATTTTGCATCTTTATTTTCATACAAATTTACATTATTTTATTAATATTCTGTGTATTTATTTTGATATTAATTTACATTATTCTATTTGTGTTTTGTATATATTTTTTTATACATATTGACAATTTTTAATGTGTATTTTCTATATATATTTCATACAAATTTACGTTATTTTAAGTGTATTTGTTTATATATTTTCATTCAAATTTACATTATTTTATGTGTATTTTGTATATGTATTTCAATAGAAATTTAACTAGTTTTATGTGTATTTTGTATATATATTTTTATACAAATTTAAATTATTTTTGTGTATTTTTTTAATAGAGTTTTATACAAATTTACAATATTTCATGTGTATTTTGTATATCTATTTTCATACAAATACACATTCTTTTATTGATATTTTGTTTATTTATTTTGATGCGAATTTAAATTATTTAATGTGTATTGTGTATATATATTTTTATACGTATTAACGTCATTTCATGTGTATTTTGTATATATATTTCTATAGAAATAATCGTTATTTTATGTGTATTCATATATATATTTTGAAACAAATATACATTGTTTTATGTGCATTTTGTATATTTTTTCAATACAAATTTCCCTCATTGTACGTGCATTTTGTATATTAATTTTAATACAAATTTAATTATTCTATGTGTATTCTTGTAAATGTATTTTTAAAAAAATATGCTTTATTTTATGGGTATTTTGCATCTTTATTTTCATACAAAATTACATTATTTTATTGATATTCTGTGTATTTATTTTGATACGATTTTACATTATTCTATGTATATTTTGTATATCTATTTTATACAAATGTACGTTATTTTATGTGAATTTGTTTTCATTTCATACAAATTTACTTTATTTTATGTGTATTTTGTACATGTATTTAAATACAAATTTAACTAATTATATGTGTATTTTGTATATCTATTTACATACAAATTGAAATTTATTTTTTTGTTTTTTTGTATATACTTTTATTCAAATTTTCGTAATTTTATGTGTATTTTGTATATTTATTTTCCTACAAATATTTGTTCTTTTATCGGAATTTTGTTTATTTATTTTGATACGAATTTTCATTTTTTTAGGTGTATTTGATATATATATTTTTATACTTATTTACATAATTTTATATGTATTTTGAATATATATTTTCATAGAAATTTACTCTATATGTATATCCAAAAAAAAACACAAAAAAAAATTAAATTTGTATGAAAATAAATATATAAAATACACATAAAATTAGGTAAATTTGTATTGAAATACATATACAAAATACACTTAAAATAATGTAAATTTGCATATCTATTTCAATACAGATTTACATTATTATATGTGTATTTTGGATATTTATTTTAATACAAATTAATTTTTTATGTGTATTTTTGTAAATATATTTTTATAAAAAAAAAGCGTTATTTTATGGGTATATTGCATCTGTATTTTCATACAAATTTACATTATTTTATTAACATTCTGTGTATTTTTTTTTATACGATTTTACATTATTCTATTTGTGTTTTGTATATATATTTTTTATACATATTTACATTATTTAATAAGTATTTTGTATATATATTTTATACAAATTTACGTTAATTTCAGTGTATTTGTTTATATATTTTCATTCAAATTTACATTATTTTATGTGTATTTTGTATATGTATTTCAATACAAACTTACCTAATTTTATGTGTATTTTGTATATTTATTTTCATACAAATTTAATTTATTTTTGTGTATTTTTATATATAGTTTTATACAAATTTACGTTATTTTATGTGTATTTTATACATGTATTTTCATACAAATACACATTCTCTTATTGATATTCTTATTTATTTTGTCACGAGTTTACATTATTTAATGTGTATTTTGTATATATATTTTGATACGTATTTACATCATTTCATGTGTATTTGTATATATATTTCTATAGCTATCTACGTTATTTTAAGTGTATTCGTATATATATTTTGAAACAAATCTTCATTATTTTATGTGTATTTTGTATATATATTTCATTACAAATTTGCCTTATTTTATGTTTATTTTTATATCTATTTTCATTCAAATTCAAATTATTTTATGTGTATATATTTATTTGTATATACGTTCTTATATGTGTATTTTCTATATATATTTTCATTCAAAATTACATTATTTTATCGGTATTTTGTTAATTTTTTTCGATACGAATTTAGATTATTTCATGTGTATTTTCTATACATATACATATAGAGTAAATTTCTATGAAAATATATATTGAAAATACATATAAAAATATGTAAATAAGTATAAAAATATATATATCAAATACACCTAAAAAAATGAAAATTCAATATAAATTTACCTTATTGTATGTGCATTTTGTATATTTATTTAAAAACAAATTTAAATATATTATGTCTATATATATATATATATATATATATATATATATATATATATATATATATATATATATATATATATATATATATATATATATATATATATATATATATATATATATATATATATATATATATATATATATATATATATATATATATATATATATTTATAAGAAATGCGCTATTTATGAATTTTGCATCTTTATTTTCATACAAACTTACAATATTTTATTTTCATAGAAATTTACTCTATTTTATGAGTATTCGTATATATATTTTGATACAAATTTACATTATTGATGTGTATTTTGCATATCTATTTCAATACAGATTTACCTTATTGTATGTGTATTTTGTATATTTATTTTAATAAAAATTAATTTTTTTATGTGTATTTTTGTATAAATATATTTCTAAAAAAAAAAAGCGTTATTTTATGGGTATTTTGCATCTTTATTTTCATACAAATTTACATTATTTTATTAATATTCTGTGTATTTATTTTGATACGATTTTACATTATTCTATTTGTGTTTTGTATATATTTTTTTATTCAAATTTACGTTATTTTAAGTAAAAATATATATACAAAAATACACATAAAATAATTAAATTTGCATCAAAATAAATATACAAGAGGCACATACAATAAAGAAAATTTGTATTGTAATAGATATGCGAAATACACATAAATAATGTAAATTTGTATCAAAATATATATACGAATACACATAAAATAGAGTAAATTTCTATGAAAATATATATTCAAAAGACATATAAAATTATGTAAATAAGTATAAAAATATATATATCAAATACACCTAAAATAATGAAAACTCGTATCAAAATAAATAAAAGAACGTATATTTGTAAGAAAATAAATATACAAAATTCACATAAAATTACGAAAATTTGAATAAAAATATATACTAAAATACACAAAATTAATTTCAATTTCTATGAAAATAGATATACATAATACACATATAATTAGTTAAATTTGTATTTAAATACATGTACAAAATACACATAAAATAATGTAAATTTGTATGAAATGAAAACAAATTCACATAAAATAACGTTCATTTGTATGAAATATATATACAAAATATACATAGAATAATGAAAAATCGTATCAAAATAAATACACAGAATATCAATAAAATAATGTAAATTTGTATGAAAATAAAGATGCAAAATACCCATAAAATAAAGCATTTTTTTATGAAAATACATATACAAAAATACACATAGAATAATTAAATTTGTATTAAAATTAATATACAAAATGCACGTACAATAAGGTAAATTTATATTGAAAAAATATGCAAAATGCACATAAAGCAATGTATATTTGTTTCAAAATATATATACGAATACACATAAAATAACATATATTTATATAGAAATATATATACAAAATACACATGAAATGACTTAAATACGTATAAAAATATATATACACAATACACATTAAATAATGTGAATTCGCGTCAAAATAAATAAACAAAATATCATTAAAAAATGTGTATTTGTATGAAAATAGATATACAAAATACACATAAAATATTTTAAATTTATATAAAACTCTTTTTATAAAAATATATATACCAAAATAATAAATTTTTTAAATTTGTATTACAATAAATATACAAAATGCACATACAATAAGGTAGATTTATATTGAAATAGATATGCTAAATACATATAAAACAATGTAAATTTGCTTCAAAATATATATACCAATACACATAAAATAACGTAGATTACTATAAAAATATATATACAAAATACACATTAAATGAAGTAAATACGTATAAGAAAATGTATACAAAGTACACATAAAATAATTAAATTTGTATTAAAATAAATATACAAAATACACATACAATAAGGTAAATCTATATTGAAATAGATATGCAAAATAAACATAAAATAATGTAAATTTGTATCAAATCATATACGAATACACACAATAAAATAACGTAAATTTTTATGAAAATGTATATAAAAAATACACATAAAATAATGTAAATACGTAGAAAAATATATATACAAAATACACATAAAATTATGTAAATTCTTATGAAAATAAATGAACAAAATTCCACTAAAAGAATGTATATTTGTAGGAAAATATAAATACAAAATACAAATAAAATAACTAAAATTTGTATAAAAATATATAAAAAATACATAAAAATAATTTAAATTTGTTTGAAAATAGATATGCAAAATACACATTAAATTAGGCAAGTCTGTATTGAAATACATATACAAATTACACATAAAATATTGTAAATTTGTATGAAAATATATAAACAAATACACATAAAATAGCGTAAATTTATATAAAATATATATACAAAATATACATTAAATAATGTAAATGTGTATAAAAATATATATACAAAATACACATAGAATAATGTAAAATCGTATCAAAATAAATAAACAGAATATCAATAAAATAATGTAAATTTCTATGAAAATAAAGATGCAAAATACCCAAATAATAATGCATATTTTTACAAAAATACACATAAAATAATTAAATTTGTATTAAAATAAATATACAAAATACACATACAATATGGTAAATTTGTATTGAAATAGATATGCAAAATAAACAAAAATAATGTAAATTTGTATCAAAATATATATACGAATACCCATAAAATAGAGTAAATTTCTATGAAAATATATATTCAAAACACAAATAAAATGATATAAATAAGTATAAAAATATACATATCAAATACACCTAAAATAATGTAAATTCGTATAAAAATAAATAAACAAAATTACGATAAAAGATGCAAGATACACATTAAATAATGTAAATATTTAAAAAAAATATATATATATACCAAAAAAATAGAATAATGTGAAATCGTATCAAAATAAATACACCGAATATTAATAAAATAATGTAAATTATATGAAAATAAAGATGCAAAATTCCCATCAAATAGCGCATTTCTTATAAAAATATATATACCAAAATACACATAAAATATTTAAATTTGTATTGAAATAAATATACAAAATGCACATACAATAAGGTAAATTTGTATTGAAAGAGATATGCAAAAATACATATAAAACAATGTAAATTTGTTTCAAAATATATATACGAATACACATAAAATAACGTAGATTTCTATAAAAATATATATACAAAATACACATAAAATTAAGTAAATACGTATAAAAATAGATATACAAAATACACATAGAATAATGTAAAATTGTTTAAAAAAAAAAAAAACAGAATATAAATAAAATAATGTAAATTTCCATGAAAATAAAAATGCAAAATACCCATAAATTAAAGCATATTTTTATAAAAATACATATACAAAAATAAACATAGCATAATTAAATTTGTTTTAAAATTAATATACAAAATGCATATACAATAAGGTAAATTTGTATTGAAAAAATATGCAAAATACACATAAAACAGTGTAAATTTATTTCAAAATCTATATACGAATACTCATAAATCAACGTAGATTTCTATAGAAATATATATACAAAATACACAAAAAAACATGTAAACACGAAAAATATATATATATATATATATATATATATATATATATATATATATATATATATATATATATATATATTTATATATATATATATATATATATATATATATATATATATATATATATATATATATATATATATATATATATATATAAAATACACATTAAATAATGTAAACTCGCGTCAAAGTAAATAAACAAAATATCAATAAAAGAATGTGTATTTGTATGAAAATAGATATACAATATACACATAAAATCACCTAAATTTGTATAAAACTATATACAAAAATACACAAAAATAATTTTAATTTGTATGAAAATAAATATACAAAATACACATAAAATTAGGTAAATTTGTATTGAAATACATTTACAAAAAACACATAAAATAATGTCAATTTGAATGAAAATATATAAACAAATACACTTAAAATAACGTAAATTTGTATAAAATATATATAAAAAATACACATTAAATAATGTAAATATGTATAAATGAATATATACAAAACACAAATAGAATAATATAAAATAGTATCAAAATAAATACACAGAATATTAATAAAATAATGTAAATTTGTATGAAAATTAAGATGCAAAATACCCATAAAATAACGCATTTTTTCTAAAAATATTTATACCAAGACACATAAAATATTTGAATTTGTATTAAAATAAATATACAAAATGCACATACAATGAGGTAAAATTGTATTGAAATAGATATGCAAAATACATATAAAACCATGTAAATTTTAAAAAAAATATATATACGAATACACATAAAATAACGTAGATTTCTATGAAAATAAATATACAAAATACACATAAAATGAAGTAAATACGTATAAAAAAAGATATACAAAATACACATAAAATAATGTACACTCGTATCAAAATAAATAAACAAAATACTAATAAAAGACATTTTATTTTATATATATATATATATATATATATATATATATATATATATATATATATATATATATATATATATATATATATATATATATATATATATATATATATATATATATATATATATATATATATATATATATATATATATATAAATATACAAAATAGACAAAAAATAAAGAAAATATATATAAAACTATATGCAAAAATACACAAAAGTAATTAAATTTGTGTGAAAATAGATATACAAAATACATGTCTATTTTGTATATTTATTTTCATACAAATTGAAATTATTTTTGTTTATTTTTTTATATATTTTCATACAAATTTTCGTTATTTAATGTATTTTGTATATTTATTTTTTCTACAAATATACGTTCTTTTATCTGAATTTTGTTTATTGAATTTGTAACGAATTTACCTTATTTTGTATATCTATTTTCATACAAATTAAAATACTTCTGTGTATTTTTGTATATAGTTTTATATAAATTTACGTTATTTTATGTGTATTTTGTATATTTATATTTATACAAATACATTCTTTTATTGGTATTTTGTATATTTATTTTGATACGAATTTACATTATTTTATGTGTATTTTGTATTCATTTTTTTTATACGTATTTACTTCATTTTATGTGTATTTTGTATATATATTTTTATAGAAATCTACGTTATTTTATGTGTATTCATATATATTTTGAAACAAATTTACATTGTTTTATATGTATTTTGCATATCTATTTCAATACAAATTTACCTTATTGAATGTGTTTTTGTATATTTATTTTAATACAAATTTAATTTTGATGTGTATTTTGGTATATATTTTTATAAATAAAAAAATGCGTTATTTTATGGGTATTTTTATAAATATTTTGATACAAATCTACATTATTTTATGTATTTTGTATATACATTTCAATTCAAATTTAGCTTATTTTATCTGTATTTTGTATATCTATTTTCATACGAATTTAATTACTTCTGTGTATTTTTGTATATAGTTTTATACAAATTTACATTATTTTATGTGTATTTTTGTTGTTTTATATGTATTTTGCATATCTATTTCAATATGTATGTGTATTTTGTATATTTATTTTAATACAAATTAATTTTTTCATGTGTATTTTGGTATATATATTTTTATAAAAAATGCGTTATTTAATGGGTATTTTGCATCTTTATTTTCATACAAATTTACATTGTTTTATTAATATTCTGTGTGTTTATTTTGATACGATTTTACATTATTCTATTTGTGTTTTGTATATATTTTTTTATACAAATTTACATTATTTAATGTGTATTTTGTATATTTTAAAACAAATTTACGTTATTTTATGCGCATCTGTTAAAATATTTTGATACAAATTTACACTATTTTATATATTTTGTATATATATTTCAATACAAATTTAGTTTAATTTATGTATATTTTGTATATCTATTTTCATTTGTATCAAAGTAAATAAACAAAATAGCAATAAAATAATGTAAATTTGTATGAGAAAACATAAACAAATGCACATAAAATAAAGTAAATTTGCAAATTTGTATTGAAATAGATATGCAAAATACATATAAAACAATGTAAATTTGTTTCAAAATATCTATACGAATACACATAAAATAACGTAGATTTCTATAAAAATATGT